>NC_041011.1:8913426-9243197 GCF_004193775.1 Glycine soja
TGTTCTTGTTGAATCATTGAAATTTTTGTTTTTGATAAATGGCTTTATTTGATTTAGGTAGCTCAGCCCATCTGTTGGGAACAGGATTGGATTTGGTTATTGTTACACTATGAAATTACCTTGATACTACTAATATGAAATTACCTTAGCGTTGTCTATTTCCACCCCTCTAATGCGCATCCCTCTTATTGCATTGCATGCAGTTCTTGAACAATCTTCCCAATATAAAGATCCATTATTTATGTTGGAGCTTGTTCTTCACCAACAACCCACCAATGGTATTGTCATCTTTTCACAACCAAATGACCTCTCCATTGGATTGGTATTTTACTTTTAATATTCAATGACACCAAGTACTATTTATTATTTCATTAAAAAAATGATTGTGTGTGACAGGTCAAACATCTTCATATTTTGCTTGGCAAAGGATGGTTGATGCAGTAAAGGTGTTGTCATTTTTCTTTCCAGTTGTCATCCAGATTAGTTGCAGCATTATTTTAATGATCAATTTTTAGTTTCTACAACAAACGGAGATGGGTGTTAATTTTGAATATAAGGATAAGTTTAAGTTAAATTGTAGTTTTTAACGTGGTACTGGACATATTTACAAGTACATCCAAGAGCTTGTGCTCAATGCATGATTTTTGTCAATGAGATATAGTAATAGTTGATTAGTTAAGACAAAAGAGTAAAATCTAAACTTGAGTTGTGGAGAGAAGCTTGAAATTTGTATGTCTAAGGATATGAAATGCAAGTTCAACAAGATGAGTTAGGTGGGATTTAGAGGTGAAAAATTGGGGATTACTCAATGCAGGTTTGGTGGGTGTTTAATCAAAACACTATATCGTTCCATGATTTTAGTTGCTGCTGTTAATTATTTATCTTTCATTCTTTAATACTCCTGGAGCATACTTTTAATACCAGTTGTTTATTCAGGCTTTTATTCTCCACTTCCAGTTGAAGACATTTATTTTGAAAGGTGGATTGGTTGACAAGCCATTATTGAACATGATTTCCAGTTCTACCAGTGATTCTAGAGTAATCCGTTCATCAGATGTTTCATCTGCTAGCTTTGGGTCAAATGTTTTATTGGGTAGGCATCAGTATATTTATACTTGGTTGTGCCTCTGGCATCTTTCTTTCTTACTCTATTTTGAAAATTCTAATCCTTTGTAACTGTTTCAGAGTCCGGAATACCTTGTGGAATTGCATTTTCAAATTCGGAAATTAGGGATATATATGTAATATCAGTGGCAAGTGGAATAATTGGAAAATTGCTTCTCGTGGAGAAGCACCCATTCCGCAGTGGACATGGAGTTGTGATTGCAATTGCTCCATTGGCAGGGTTATGTGTACGTCAATATTGCTGTGACTTTTTGCTGCTTAGAGTGTAGCTTTTATAGTTTTTTTATGATGTTAGTCTGATTAATTAAGAAAAATAATTATGTGAAGATACCTGCCGTTGTCTCATTCTTTGTAAGTTGGTTTTCAAAAACTGCCTTATTCTAAAATTTATATAGTCTCATTAATAGAATGCCATATACTCTGCTGCTATTCAATGTGAAGATACTTAATGTGATTGTTGCATATATAATATATCTTAAGCAAAGATATATAGGAGTAGAGTGCAGTCATGCATTTAGGATTTCTGTTGACATTTTTGCGTTTTTTCTTGTTTGAGTGTGCACACATGGGGTTTGGATAGGTTTATTGAACCATAAGCTGTACTAAAATCTAAACCAAAAGAGGAAAAACTATAAAGTATAAAACACTTGAATTTTGCCACATGTAAGATTTTTCTTTTTAAAATTCAAAGACCAAGCAACAGAAAAAAAAACAATTAAATTTTAGTTTTTAATCTTTAGAGGGGGGAGGGGGTGATATGTTTTGATCAATTCATCATGTTTTCATTTCTTCATGTGTTTCGTTAACCCCTTTTACCTGCTTGATGATACAGCCTAAAATAGATGAGGACCACCCCTCATGGTTGCATCTTCAAATTAGAGAATTTGACCCACAGTTTTATTCAATCAAAACCAGAGGAAACAACCTGAGCATGCCTGATCATTTGGCAGATGGGAGATGGGCACTTGGTTTGCCGAATGCAAGAGCTTGTGAAGAAGCTCAATTAGCGATTCTGAATGAAATTACCAAGCAGAGATCAGCCGTGGAGTATATGCTTGCTCCATTACTTCAGGATGATCTTGAATAAGCTGAAAGCTGAGGTAGTTGAAGTTGTTAGAAACTTAGAATTAGATTTCATGGTTAGTTTATATTATTTCCCTATTTGAATCATTGTCTCCCTTTTCTTTAATTTACCTGTATTTTTCTTTCTTTCTTTCTTATCTTTATATTTCGGTTCTATATGGGAATAGGGTTATAATTTTGCATATTAATAATTAGGGTAGATTATTTTATGCTATTGCTGCCAACAAGCAAACTTGTGAAGCATTTGATACCTATCAAGGTATAGTCTAAAGAGAACATCACATAATAAATGCTTAAGTTACAAGACATATGTTTGTCTCGTGTAATGTTTGATGGATAATGTAAAACACAGACAAAATAATATAAAAATTATTGTAATACCCTTTTTAAAAATAACTATCTTAATACAATTCATATTTTTGAATTTTTATATATTTAAACTTTATATGATATATATGATATAAATATTATAGATTTAAATATATTTTTTATTCTTAATATATTCAAACTTTGTGTTTGATCTCTCGTAATCTTTTTCTTTGTTTTTGCTCCTTAACATATGAAAAGTTATTTTTTATTTTTGTTGTTATGATCTATCCATTGGTGATGTGATAGTTAACTTATCAAAAATACGATTTGTGGTGGTTTTAAAAGTAACAATATTCATTTCGAAATTAAAACTATAATTTATAGTGATCGATTTCTAGGTTTCGCCATAAACCTAGTTGGTTACTTCCAATTACGTATATCAATGGTTCAAACTGCACTCAAAGGTAGGACATTTCCCATTTTTATAGGAACTTCTGTACCAGAAACAATGGTATCTCCAATTATAGCCCCTCTGGGGTGTAAAATATATTTTTTCTCACCATCCCCATAGTGTATGAGACAAATGTATGCATTTCGATTAGGGTCATATTCTATGGTTACAATTCTACCATATATGTTTTTTTTCATTCCGTCGAAAATCAATTTTACGGTATAGACGCTTATGACCTCCCCCTCTATGCCCGGCAGTAATGATCCCTTTGGCATTACGACCTTTACCATCGCTGTGCCACCCCTTAACCATTCGATTTGGTTGTGCACCAACCCCGCCAGCCTCCTTTGATGTTGCATGCTGCCTCCTCCTCCTCTAGATTTGATTGCACCCGATCCTTCCGTGACCAAAAACTTTTCACACGCAAACCCTTACTAGCACTATCGCGCAACACACTGCTGCGGCTTTGATGGTAGGATCAAGAAGCAGTGAAACTTTGTTAATTAATACCAACAACTTTCTTTTTATTTGAGATTTGTTTTGGAAGATGAAGGTTGAAAGGAGAAGAAGGTAGGTGAAGTGTTGATGCGACTCAAAATAGGGTCCTCAATTTTTTTATTTTTACTTTAATTGATTTTGATAGTTATTATCTACCAAAAATTATAATTATAATTTTGAAACAAATATTGACAGTTTTTTAGTTACCATAAATTACATTATCAAATATTTAATGGACATGTCATCATGTAATTGACCTAAAATAAAACTTTTCAAATATTAAAAAATAAAAACATAAAATTTGGATATATATTAGAGACAAGCACATATTTAAGCCAATATTATATAATATTATATATAAATATATTATATTTTTTTCTTCACTGTAATATGTTTGAACTTTGAAGAAAATCCATACCCATCAAATATCAACGACCATCAAATTACATCCATCAACGAGAAGGGGAAGATGAATCAATAGCCACAGGTAATGAACAGTTCATTACTCTGGTTTTTCTTTGATGAGAGTGAGAGAGAGAAAAAAAAAAGGAAAGATGAAAAGAGATAAAAGAGAGATTGGGGGGAGGGAGAGAGAGGGGTGAAGGAACCAGAAAGTGGGGAGGAGAATGGAGTGATGGGTGATTTTGGTTCATTTTTATAAACAAAATATTAATGAGTCTTTTTTAAGATAATTTATCCATATGATTCTTTTTTGACCAATGACCAGTTAAAATGACATTATTTTGACCAATAAATTCAAAGACAACATAGCCAATATGAATTTATTCTATCTCGTGATTTAAAATTTTTTAGGTTAATTTATATTAATTTTATAGTTATGTCGTGTTCTACAATTTTTTAAATTTACCACATTTCCATATCAATATTGGATCATATTTTTATCTCTTATTTAGAGAATACCCGTGCCCCACATTGGGATAAGTAGAGAAAACTAAAATATATAATTAAGTTGGGAGCGCTTAAGTTTAATTAGTCTATACAGGAAAAAATAGAACTAAAAATAGATGTCTAACCTATGAGGTAGCTGCGATTCTGTTGACAAACACAACATGAAGAATAAGCCAACAAAAAAGAAAGAAAACAAAATAATTGGATCTCTAGATAGGGGTCAAGCTATGGATCGTTTAATCCGTAACATCATAAATCAATTCGTAGGGACACTTTGCATGGAAAATTCAACCTCAATGGTGGATTTGGTCTCCAAGCTTCGTTTCGGGTGAATAAGGACAAGAGGTTGGACTCGCCATTGCCGGAGTCTCCAATCACTAACTTGAACAAGTAGTCGTAGTCGGCTATATCTTGCGATTTGGTGAGGTGGTGTTTGTTAGATCCAATCAAACATGGTGAAAGGGATGAAATGCTTTGAAAGCGGATAAATGGGTGAGAGTTTATATCTTACAATTTGTTCAGCATTATGGTTGTAGCAGACATGGATAAAGAGAGAGACATGTGCATCAGGGAGGTGGCGACACGGCAAGGCTGAGGCAGAGGGAGGGGGAGTTTAGGGTGATGAGCAAGATCGTGTGATGGTAAATGAGAGAGGTTGCGGGATTTGATGAAGGTGTTGGCGGAGGTGCTTGCGGGTCAGTGTACAAGGCGGGGCTGTGCATGGTGGTGAAGAGGATGAAAGAGAAGAATAAGGATAAAAAAGGAATATTAGAAAAGTTGAGGTGCACCAAGCAAAACATAGGGTGACTTAAAGAATTACCAAAAAAACAGACTTGTAACCTTTGAGTTAACTTGAAAGTAAGCCCAACATGAAGAATAAGCTCATGCAATAGGAAAAAAAAAACTACACTTCAAATAGAAAAAAACCAAAGTGTATACAAGTTAGGAGTGCTCGAGTCTAACTATTCTAGACTTTTTAGACAATATGACACCTCTCGAGCTTAAAACAGTAACTAGCTCATCCACATTCTCCTATTGAGTCCCCAGTACTCCACAATATAACACATCATATTCGTTTTTCTCAGGTGAAAACTGGTCTTACCTGGCCAATATAATTGAAGGCAGTGGGTAATTGGTTTCAACGAGTTGTTAATTGGTTATTTTAACTTGTTACAAACTGGATTGAATTGGCTAGCTGTAAATATTAAGAGCAAATTTTACGATTGAGGTTTGAACATCTGACCTTATAAATAATTCAAGTAACATCACTACATCATTCTGTAATTTTTATAATTCTTCTATTATTAAATATACACACATAGAGAGATGGTTTAATCATATTCGTTTGATTGGTAATTCACTATTTAAACAATGATCAATCCAACATTTTGGTCATGTAGGTGTCCAATTAAGCCAAGTTGAATAACGATGGGGAAAGTAAAATATTTCCCTTTCACTGTCAAGCTTTGGTTGAAATTTATTTCTGATCCTTTTATTCATTCGTTTATTTTTACCTCCCCTTTTTCCACCTTTTCCTTTGCTCAGCCAAAATAGAAGTCTTTTAGGAAGGAAGCAGATTCTGACCATATATGGCTTCTGCTAATTATTGATACCACTTCAATGGTGGAGTTGTTTCCCATTAACTGCTTTCAGTAAAAGCTGGTGCCATTTACCAGAGTTTCTGCAGAAATATGTCTCTGGCAATATACTTTGACGTTATTGCATGGTTTTAGTATGAAAATAACATGCGTGTATACGATTATTAATAAAGGATGACATGATACAAAACGGCCCTTTGCAATGCTTACCGTAAAGTTTTTAACATGTAGGTGATTATAATTAAGAACTCAGTATAGGGTTGCAATTGCCATCAAGTATGTCAATTAATTGTTATCAGATTATTTTAATTTATCGAATAGTCTGGGGATCCAATTTTATGTATACAATTATGTTATATACTTGAGAGAAAAATTAATATATCACTTATAATAATTTATTTAACTTAAACATGATTATATTCAGTCGATGATACATATAATCAAGACCAAAATATATAATATATTGTGTTTGATAGTTTATTAGCATGGTGGATAACTTCATTCAAATATAGTGATCTATTTGGAATAATTTATTTAATATATTAAAAAATTTACCAATTTTTTGGTTAGAATTTAATTTAACTTTTTTCTAAAATAAATCAAAAGCAAAAAACAATGAATGTTTTTGAGTTTATACATAGACTGTCACATTGGACACTTTCAGATTCTTCACCCACTACCACCCCATTAATTATATGCAATACTTTAATTATCTCAATACATACATGTAGCCTGACATGAAATACCTAGATTTGCTTTGTCATCTGCGGTTGTGCGCAGATAACACGAGGTATAGTAATCATTTGTATTCCTAATTATACTACTGGCCCTTATAATAATATACTATTAAGTTTTCACTTCAATGAACACAAGTTCGTTTTGGTGCATATAAGATACATTAAGCATAAAATAATGAGAAACTTTTGGGGGAAAAAGAGGGAGTGTATGGTACGTAATTCCATCACCTTTACATAAACAAGGCTGTCATGTCAAAATTAGAGCAACTTTTTCCTCCCCGTTCTAGCCTTTAAAGCTGCCCATTCTGCCCCAATACTATTAACTAATCTTTTTTCACTTTCTCTCTCTTTATAGTTTTGTTTTCCCTCTCTTCTTCACTTGGATATTGCTTTGCAGCCACATGGCCACGTAGAGGTCGAAGATGCTTATTTGAAGGCTCAAAAAGCATAAAATGAGCGTCCCTTTTGAGTAGATAATGCCATATTTTACTTTTAATATTGCTTTATGATAGAGCGCTTTACTTTAAGCAAAAGATGGATGGAGGGTGGTATATTAAAATTGGAGCCCTAATAAAAATGTGTTTGAAGGAAAATCAAGAGAGAGAGAAGGGTTTGGGTTGATGGTGAAAGAAGAGAAAAGATAGTCCTGTAGCTTTCACTTAGCCTCAAATCTCATTGTGTTTTGTCCGAACATATTTAGAGATCAACTCAACTGTTAGGGCATTACTTTTTTCATATACATTACAATAATAACAATTATCCTTTGTAGTATATTTTTTAAAAATATAAAAAGTTAAACCGTTATTGGTGGGGGAGAGAGAAAAATGATGGGTTATAAGCAAGTGTGTTGTGTTCAAATACTAGAAAGTGCTTACACTTGCTTACAACACAACCCATCATTTCAAACACTCCTTTTCTAGCTAGCATTGCAGAGTGCTTTGTGTTCAAATAATTTGATGCCCTTTGTAAGTCTTTTTAGGCCAACAAAGATGCAAGAGACTTTTTGACTGGAACCCTGGGCTAGCTAGGTGGTATCTACAGTGAATGCTTGTGCTCATCACTCACTCACCCTAACCAAAACCACAAAGTAATTTATAAACAGTTTCTGGATTTGGGTTGCCTGTTAGCAGATTCATTTTGGATCCTAATTCAGTAATTCTAAGTACATACTTGTCTTGTGGGGCGTGCACTTGTCACGTGTTTTGCAAATATTGGTCATGCCCTAATCAACATAACAAAACACCATGAAAAGGGAGAAAATTATAAAAAAGATTTTGACCAATTTATACGAATTTAATTACTTTGTATTAATTATAGTTTATACATGTGTAATTCAATATTACCGCTATTTAACATGATATGATATGTTACCATTGATAGATAATTATGTTATTTAAGAATGTGATTAGAAGTTTAATCTTCATCTTTGTGTGTATAGAAAAAAATTATAGAAAAATCAATCTTTTAAGTGAATTTTAAAGTCTAGATGAATTTCAGTCTGTTTGGATTACTGTTCAATTCAAATTAGTTAACTAGCGTTTTTTAGAAACTTCAAGTGTGTTGCTTTTGTGTTGGATGCTTATGAATGTTTGAAATCCCGTTTGAAGCCTTCGTAATGGTAAATGAAACACAAAGTTAATCTCCGACTCTCAATTAGTGGATATCTGAATTCACACACACACACAAAAAAAAGAAATTTCAATTGCAGAGTCAATGGTAGCGATGCCCCCAAACATGACGTTATGTATTTTGGTCTTGTCAAAATGTCGTGTGAATGCTCATGTATGCATGCATGCCTTCTGGTTTCCTATCAAATTAAAAGAGACAAGTCCATGGTTATGTGAGTGGGTTTGCACTGTTTCTCTCATTGATTGCTCATCAACTAGTTATCCATTATATCACTCACTTTCTTCTATATGATTGTTAGATCATTTCCCCCTTTTTTTCTTTCTTGTAATGTTTCCTTAGCATGTTTTATTTAACTTCTTTCTTTCAAGATGACACGCACTGAAATAATTATAACTGGCTGATTCACACATTAATGATACGTCATGGGTCATTGCACAAAACAAGTAAAAGTGGAGT
Organism: Glycine soja; assembly: GCF_004193775.1. Classification (NCBI taxonomy): domain Eukaryota; kingdom Viridiplantae; phylum Streptophyta; class Magnoliopsida; order Fabales; family Fabaceae; genus Glycine; species Glycine soja. The sequence continues at coordinate 8,922,222 of NC_041011.1, forward strand.
AGTTGATGGAGGAGTGAAAGGGAGATATCTACGTTCGAAAATATTCTCCGATTTCTTTATGTTATTCTTTTTCGTGAACGCCTAGATAAATGGAAGTGAATTGAGTGGGTGATATATGTGCCTTCTCTGCTTTCTATGCAAAGGTAACATTGAAGACTTGAAAATTTATACACCCCAAACCTAAAATGCACACCCCTCTTTAAGAAACCTACACATAAACTGAAAGTGAATCCTCAAGAATTCAATCTAATTGGTTGTTAATTTGTTACAATTTTCACACCCAAAAACATCATTATTCTAACATATATATTTAGACACGGACACAAATTGGTTTCTATTCTATCTATATATAATATTTTTATTTTTTGTGCATTTTGCTATCGGTATGTTTTAATTTTTTTTTTTGAAAGTTAATTATTTTCATAGTTGAAAATCATAAAACTAATCTCTCAAACGGTAGAGATCACCAAATTTACTTTTTGTCCAACATCAACTAAATTTACTTCTTCAAACAAAATCTTTTTGGGATGCATGGTCAACAAAATAAACTTATGTAAGCATGTATACAAATTTAAGTTATCTATCAATCACACTGGACTTTGTTGGTCTCGTAAATGTTTTGATGATGCTTATCAAATTTTTCCATAATGTTTTATATATTCATCAACAAGGAGCAATTAAGAGCTTTATATATAGTATAGTTTTTTTAGAGGAATATATATTGTAGTTAGTGGTCCTTCTATTCCAAAAATAATATCAATCATGCAGTCAAAAGTCTCCCATAATAAATATAATAAAACTTGTGATCGGTAACGCAGCTCAGGAAATTGAAGTCAATCTCGCATCATGAAAAATCATTATATTGTTTTTGGATATAGAAGTTGCGAACACTTGGCACACTTGGCCGTACGTGCAGAAAATTTCTGCTTTATTGTTTTCAGTTTTGCTGGGATTTTGTTACAATTACAACTAACGAACCCAACCCAATTAGCTGTATTAGCCAGCTCCTGTTTATTAATTACATCAACAATGTTGTTTACGTCCTATACGCTATAAAAAAAACTATTACCAATGAACAAAAAATATTAAATAATAGGATTGTTTTATTATTGTAGCATTTAACAAAAATTAAACTATCAATATACACACGTACGTTCACCTTAGATATATACACTACAAAAAAATGTATTTTTAGTGGCAGTTAATTTGTGGCGGTCATTATAAGCCGCCAAAAAAATGTTATTTTTAGGATTCATTCTTTATTTTTGTTTTTTCATTCAACGTTGTAAACTCTGCCACATAGCATTTGAGACTTCGCACGCATCGAAATTTTAAAGCTTTTGGAGTATTTCTCTCACTCTACTTAGACATCATTTGAAAAAAAATTGCCTTGACTGTCAAAAGCAAATTAGAAACCCTCGACATATGATTAAAATCAATATTCTTCTTCTTCTTCTTCTTCCTCTCTCTCTCTCTCTCTCTCTCTCTCTCTACGCGATGTTGTTGTCGCTGATTCTAGCCACCATTGGCCTCATTTTCTCAATCTAAATCTGTAGAATCCCTCATCTTGTTGACCTGTATCAAAGCCCCAAGAAAATTTCTTGCGATCGAAGCTTTGATCGAACCCTAGTTATGACCATCAAAGCCATTTCCGGCTACCATTGTAAGCTTCTTAGAAATCTATTCTGATTAAAGCTTTCTTCTTGCCAACCGCAACAAGACTTCACCAGGTAAACCCAATTTGAGCTGTAGATCGAGCTTTTGTTTTTGTGCTTGAGAAGCTACTCCTTCACTTGCGGTTCTTCTTCTTCAGTTTGATTCGATTCACACTACATTACCTTTATTTATTTTTTAATTTTTAAATAAGTGTAAGGATGCATTTTTTCATTACGTCTTTGTTGTTGAGTTAAATTAAGAGATATTCATTTTTTTGGGTTGTGGCTAAATTTTGTAATTGAGCAAGGGAGAGAATGTCTTGTGGCATGCAAAAGAGTTTGAGAAAAGCACATCCAATCTTGTGTAAGCATTGCTTTTTTCGATTTTAGAAGGAATAGGGAGAGCATTGAAAGGAAGGGATGCTGGAATTTTCTATTCTAATAATTAATGTGGGCTAATATTATAAGACAATTATATTAATTATTTATCATTAGTGGGTTTTATTTTATGTGATCAAATTAAGTGAACTCGTTAGACAACTAAATTAGATGATATGGACTTAAATGATCAGATGTTAGTGTTGGTCCATCAGGGGATAATAAGAACCCTATTAGGTTAACACGCTATAAGAAGACTATAGTCTCCAATATACCGAGCTATGATACATAGTTTCTCTTCTCCCTATCTGAAGAGTGACAGAAATCCTATTAAAGAATAAAGAGATTACGGTTGAGGAAAAAAATGAAGCCACTAGTTGTGCTATTAGCCGGTTATTCGTTGTCTTTACAATATTCTATAACAGATCCTAAGAAGAATGCATAGATTAGGAATCACCTATGGATTCAAGTATTTCTCTATCCTTAATAATAAAACATGTTGTAGATCCTAGGACCTTCGATAATCGTTCTAGGTTAGGATCTTTTTGTCCTTCTAGCTTCCACAAAGAATAAAGATTACCTAAGGACTAAGGAAAATTTTCATCAAGTGGTATCAGAGCAAGTCCTCAATGCTTAATTATTAGGATTGAAGTTTTCTTATTTATTTGATGCATGGATGAAGTTTTGGTTGAACGATTATTTTCCCTCCCTTTAAATAAACCCTTTTTTTAGGAGGGGAAATTATTTCTTCGATATAGAAATTCATCTTGACCCATAAATATTTTATCAAGATACTTTTTTCATTCGTGGCATTCTCTTGATTTATTATTTCAAATTGTGTTTTGTTGGTTGATATATTGATATTAAAGAATTAATTTTATATTCATTCCAAATATCGGATCTAGTTCATTGTATTGGTTTTACCATTTAGTTTTTGTTTTATGGATCCGAAAGGAAAAGTGAAATATACTCAAGAGAATGATAGAATGGGTGTTTGCAAATCAATATATATTTAGCTTTACGTGACATATCTTGTTAAAGCAAATGTGAATATATTTGGCTTTTTAAGTCATAAGGTCATTGTTTTAAGATCATCACAGGATTAATTAATATACACTACTAGAAAATATGATTTTAACATCGGTTATTAAGGACTTTCAACATCGGTTATTAATTGATGTTGAAAGTACCAACGTTGAATGTAATACCGTTAACATCAGTTTTTTAAAATCGATGTTAACATAAAAATGACAACATCGGTTTTTTAAAAAACCGATGTTGCATAGTAAGAATAACAAAAAAAGTTAAATCTTTACAAATCAACATTGGGTTTTACAAAAACTGATGTTAACTTATACCTACAACACGTTGGTTTTTAGAAAAATCGATGTTAATATATACATACAAAATCAATTTTTAGAATAGATCGATGTTGATTTGTACTCCCCAACATCAGTTTTTATTACAAATCGATGTTGTGTTCTACTAACCAACATCAGTTTTTACAGAAAACCAATGTTGATATTCAATAACAATTCTAAAATACTGATGTTGTGAGTCCAACTTAACATCGGTTTTTGCAAAAATCGATGTTGTTTGTAAACATAAACATAAAAACCAATGTTGTTTTTTGATTTTTTTTAATTTGCTGTCTATTTTTTAATTACCCTAAATTAACCTGTAAATTTAAAATCAGAACCACAACGGATAATTTTCAGTCTGTTTTTAGATAGTGTTTGGTAGAAATTCCATAAAAATTGAATATTTACTATGAATTAAAATAATATTTAATGTGCATGCATTACATGAATTGTAAAAAATGTAAATTAACTAAGCTACAATTCCAAAATTACTTAAATACTAATTGTTTCATTTTTAACTTTCAAATAGTAGCTTGTCCACTGAATGCGAAACACCTTCAATCTCTTTGGTTCCAATGGTCTAACATCATTGAAATACTGCATGATATAATAAAACATAAGTTAATAATATATAATACCAATTATAACAAAATGAAATAGGTTTGAATTACACAATTATCGTTTCCTAGTTATTCTTGAAACTTCCTAAGATTATAGTTGACATCTAGTGCATGATGTAATACCCGAACTCATGCTTCCTTTTTGTCTATTACACTAAATACATTTTGAAATTTAGATATTCAATGTTAAGTACAAATTAGTCTACACAGTAATAAAATATAATTAGAAGCATTTTTTAAATGGCTTAGTTTAACAACAATCCACCTAGCAACAGCCTTAGATTTACCTTGTGGAGTATCGTCAAATCTTTTCAAAGCACTGTTCATTACAAACATAAATGTGTATTATACAATTAAAATATTGATGTTGCCGACTAATGCTAATGTAAATGTATTGACGAAAATATAATTGACCTATTAATAATTCCTTTCAGGTAGTTGTCTGGCCTATTGTGCAACGAACAAAACCAGATGACAACATTTTCCTTAAGCAAAATGACAATCATTTGCCAATGTGCACTGCAGTGGAGAACAATATAAGTTATTATAATATTATACATTATTTAAATTCATTTGTTCTGTTTAACTTACCCATTCAAGTATGCTCATAGGTACACATCCTTCTTTGAATTCTGCATCCAGTTCTTAATATAACTTTCTGATTTAAATTGCAATTGCCTAGATCTCTGTATGGGCTGTGGCTCAAGGAATCCATACACATCGGCATTCCCCGCTCACATACTTGTCTCAGTCATATGCCTATTGTTGTTAAAATAAAGTAAATTATGTATGAATTTAAAACAATAAGTTAGGTAATAAACAATAATGTAAAGTGACTTACAGAATCCATAATTGTATAACAGAGATGCTGAGACATTGACCACCGTGTACTATTTCAGACAGATCTTTAGGTTTTATGTACAAGAAGAAGTTGTCATTAAACACCCCAAACATGGTAGCATCCTACATAACTTGCAATGGCTTTAGAAAAAGCTTTGAGATGGCCAATGTCATTAGATATAGAGGATCATCGACATGATGATTCGGCCTATCTGTAGGTTTTGTCGATCCCACAGCTCCTTGTTTATCCAACACAGTTAATTAACATAATTTAATGATAGTGAACACTTTAATTGAAATAAACATTTAATGATAGTGAAATACATGTTTTGAGAAACGCTTGACAAGATGTGTCGACCAAGCAATAAAGGTGTTAAATGCCTGCCCCACTAACTAAACCTCTTGAGTGGGTACAGGAATGTGAGCATCTACATCTCTAACTTCCTCAACACCAACCTTGAATTGATCATTGCCCAAAGGGATGTTGTGAATGGTTGTCGACCCCTCATAAAGTCTTCCTAGGGCAACTAGGCAGGGAGGATTTTCTTCGACGTACAACCCGCATTTCTCTGAGTCACCCATGTCTGGGTCGTTCCCCGAGGGATCAACACAACTCTCTTTTGTGCTGACGCGAGTAGCTGAAGGACTAACCTTAGGCTTAGAAGACAGTGCGAGTCCCTGTGATTGCATCTACAATTGAAACTGGGACTGCATCTGGTTGAAGGACAACATTAGTTGTCGAGTCACTTTTTTTGTGATCAACTCCTCCAGTTGATCCCTGATTTTTTGTGTCAGCTGCTCAAGGTCTTTGAGAGCCATGGAAGAAGACGTTCGGGAGGTCCTTGGAGCCGGTCCAAAGTATTATTTGATCGTGACATCGGCTCCAGCAGCACGCACATGACCAGGGTGTTCTGGTCGCCCAATGGCAGCAGTCAGTACATCTCGACGTCCACGGGTGACAAAGGAACCCTGTGAGGCCTGCGCCTTCGAGGAATCCTGTAACGAACACATTTATTGGTTTACTCAATCAAACAATAAATATAAATAATTGTAATTGACAATTGAAAGTGACTTATAATCTTGTCTACAATTTCCTTTGTTGCCTCAGACGTCATTTGACCAATTTTCTTGGTGCGAGCCATCTCTTGACTCCTAGGTTTGAGCTCTTTCTTATGATCCTCATGCTACCTTGTCTTTCTCAGTCATCAACATTTGTATTAAATGGTAAGCAACTAGCTACAACACTGTCTATTTCAATCACCTATATTTATAGGATTCCAAAACTGATTATTTAAGACTAAATTCATGTGGGTTTGAATCTACCGGCTAACAAAAACTAACATTTGCCGATAAAATAAAAAGACTAAATTCACATGCAAACTTCATGCTTTAAGAGTACATGTATATGCAAGTCATACAACTGGGGGTATTATTATTGAGGTGTTGCTACTAGCAATCCCTGTGGCATTCATCTTATCGACATTGCTATTTCTTATTATTGCAATCTATGTGGGAAGCTTTGCCCAATACAAAGAATTAAAAAAAAAAACCAATGAACAAAAATGGTACACCAAGTTATAATTTGAAGAGAAAAAGATTGAAAACTTACATAATCAAAAGTGTCCAATGGAAGACCCTCTAGGTGCCGCCTAATCATATCATTACCCTCCCGATGGACAAGTTTTATGTTCACCAACCCACGAACTAGGAGCCAAGAGTGCCTCTAAAACCTATGAAACAACAATGATTAAGGAAATCTTATAGGATAACGAACTCACAAACCCACTGGAAATATTAATAGTAGTGAAGATATAGTATTGAAAAGGTTATCTAACCATTATCATCTCCTTTCATTACCTTAGATATAAATTTCTTAGGGTTGCGTTGTGCCCCGAAAAATGACGGCGATGGCGGACATGACGGTGACAATCGTCAGTGGTCGCGAGGTAATGAGCACGGGGAGAAAAGTGTTTGGGGTTTTTAATTTAAGTAAAAATACAACATCGGTTTTTTTTAAAAAACCGATGTTAACTAGCTTATGTTAACATCGGTTTTTCAAAAATCGATGTTAACTACCTTCAGTTAAAATCGGTTTTTTAGAAACCGATGTTAATTAATAAATGTAAACACCGGTTTTTGGTAAAACCGATGTTAACATGAGATTGTTAACATCAGTTTTTATAAAATTATGTTAACAAACTCATGTTATTTACGGCGATGCCACCGTGTTTTTGTTAATATCGATTTTGTCGAAAATCGATGTTAACCTTGTGATGTTAAATCTATGAATTTTAATAGTGATATCAATATATGGCTAATATAGGCTCCTCGTTGGTGGTTTTTGTATATGTTTTACATACTAAAGAATGTTTGGCGTAAGTATTATTGTTATTCTAGCAATTAGCCAGCAAGCTTTTTTTTTTCTTTTTTTTACACCGCCCATAAAAGTTATTGATTTCTCATACATAGAAAGCTTCCATTTTTTTATTGAATAAGGGCAATGGAATCAATGGATATTGATTTGGACCAAGAATTAGTAAATTATTTATTTAAAATCGGTAAGTATATATTTTGTTTAGATATATTTACATATATGTAAAATTGTTAATGGTAAGTAATTATAAAGATATATCTGATATATTGGTGATTTATAGTATTATAAATCTTTTGGAATCTTGGAAATTTATTTTGGATATAGTGGTTTTTTTTACTGTGTTTTGTAAATAAAGTTACTTTATTCGTCACTTGGATTTCCTTTTTCTGTGTTTCCAATGTAGAGAAATTGACGTGAATGAATTGAGATATATTGCATTAATTTGTGATAAGGTTACTAGTGATTTAATCAATAATTTGGGGTGAAATTAAAAATAGTTTATGATATGGAGGTGTTTATGGCGGATCACCCGCGAATCCGAATTGACCCAAACCGATTCGAACAATTTGGGTTGGGTCATTTATGTATTTGGGTCAAAATAGAACTGAACCGATCAAAATCGTTTATGTATGAATTGTGTCACGTGTTTAGATTTATAGATCCGATCAAAATCGAATCAAACTGATCAAAATTTTTAGAATTGTTTGGTTTGGTTTTAAATACTGTTAATATTGAGACTCCAAGTGTTGGAACTGAAAGTGTTGGGACTACTAGTGTTGGACTTCTTAAGGTATTACTTTTAGGTACATTGTTATTTGTTTTACCTTTTTTCATATTTATTTTTTCTGCCATGTTTATAATATTAATGGATCATATTTTGTTCATTTGTTTTAGCAATCCGAGTGCAACAAATCTAGTTGTAGCAAATTTGGTTGCAGCAAAGTTGATTGTAAGAAATTAGTATGTAGGAAATAGTTGTAATTCAAACTATTATAATAAATCTCGTTGAGAAATATTTTGTTTTAATTTGTATTAGTCTATTTTAGAATATTATGTTGATGGTATTAAATGAATCGATTTTACTACTTTCAGACATTTGATAAAATAGTAGTTCTGAGAAAAAAAATTAAATTTAAATGGGTAAACTATTGGCTCGAACCGAACCAAACCATTCATGAATGAGTTGGGTTGGGTTTCAAAAAAAAATTATGAAAATTGAACCGAACAAAACCAATCAAATTTGATTGGGTTAGATCCTAAATTTGGCCAAAACCAGTTCGAACTGGCTCGCGAACACCCCTAGTTTTTGAGATATATCTCTGTTAAAGATTGTTAGGCGGTGATATTTGATCGTTGGGTTATGATACAAACCTACAATTTTGGGTTTTGTGCTTATGTGTAAAACTTGTGTAAATTGAAGACCCCACTATTTTAATTAAATTGCCTTGTATTTTGGGTTAAATTGATTGAAACAACATGTTGCCAAAGTAACTTCTGTTGTGTAAGTTGATTTAATTGAATTTACATAGATGTTGTATGGAATTATTCATGTGAATTATGTTCGGCCCAAAGGAAGACACAATTTGGCAGAGTAATTACATGCTTGCGATGGTAAACATGTGGAAATCATAAATAGTGTGATTTTCCATGTGAATAATGAAATGTCTAAAGACAATTATTATTTGATAGGAATTATTATCAGATTTATTTTCATGTGAATAATGAAATGCTCACAAAACAATCATTATTTGACCAGAGTAATCATCATATAAGTTTTCCATGTGAGAAATAGAGTGTCCAAAGACAACCTTTGTTCGACAGGACTTATCATCAATGTTTGATCAATACGTCAAAAGTACCACTTGCAGTTAGTCTTTTTCAATCCAAGAGGATTAATAGCGAGATATCTTGTTTGGGTCTTGAAATTTACCATAAAGATTATTTGTGCATTGTATGTGTAGTGTTCTCTTCTTTAATTGTTGTTGTTGCTATCACTATGGTTTGAATTACTCATATTATTTGAATCCCAACGTTGTATGTATAAAATTTAGAGTTTGAAAGGAATCAATTAAGAGTTGAGGATATAATATAATTTTTTTTCTAGAGAAGAAATAAGAGAATAATATAAGGAATTTCTTTGTTGTTTTTTTTTGTAAGATGAGACATATAAAAAAATGTCCCAATTACACTATTTAGTGTGTGAAGAATGGTAAACTTCTTATTTTTGTTTGTTTTAAAGTTAATTTAGTTTTGTACGGAAGGATGCTAGTGGGTAGATTTTGGTTCTACTGCCCACATAAGCATGCCTATCAATGCTACCTATGGAGTCATCCGCCAAGTGATAATGAAAAATTCATCTATGTGGGCGATGACATAAAGTTGCAGTTGAAGCTATAGGAACTTTTATTTTGTTTAAAAGACCCAATTTCATTTGAATTTAGTTTAGACATATATTGAGTTGTTTATTAAACCAAAATTTATTTCTAATTTGAACAAATTCAGTTATTCTTGTTTAATTAAAAATAATAAAGTTAGTCTCTCTCATGATTTAAATGTTGTAAGTTATGAGTTCTTTTATGGATATTGAGTGTTCCTATTGCAAACAATTTTGGGTGGTACAAAACTTAAAATTAGTTGTTATTTTTTTTGTTACATGTAAAGCTCTCGCATGTATAAGTTTTACAATCCCACTTTAAGATCATGTTTGAGACGGGAATGCAAGACTCCTTGAGGAAATTGAGTTTGGAGGGAAAGAAAACATAAGGAGTGTTGTCTTTAAAGAATAATCTGTTATTGACAATAGATAAATCTTTTTACTTTATGGTAATTAAATAATTTTGTTACTCCTAACATTATTAGAAGACAAGACAACACTGAGATTTCCTCTCAAGCACCACCTAAAGTTTAAACTTAATATTCTCAGTAAATATCATTAAGAAGATCCACTAGAGAAAGGAAAAATGTAATTTGATATGATTATGTTATATTTCTTTAAGAACATGAATATGACATTAGTTTGACTGAGAAGGTCTAATCGAATTTAGTCAAGTCATGTGCTCTAACTCTTAAGTGGATTAATGTCATAAATGATGTTATAAAACCGATTATTGAACATGACATTTGGGATATCGTCAAATTGTCTGAAAGTGTGAAACCCATAAGTTGTAGATAAATATCTATAGTTGAAAAGGATTCAATGGGTAATATTGAGATATAAAAGTTTGTCTTGTCGCTAAAAGTTTTACAAGAAGGAAGACATTGATCACAAAAAGACTTTCTCTCTGATTTCTTAGAAAGATTCTCATAGGACTACAATGACACTATAGATCATTTTGATAATTTTTTGCATAGATGGATGTAAAGATTATGTTTCTAAGTGGAAACATTGATGAAACAATTTATATGGTGCAACCAGGAAACCTTGTTTAAGATGATCTAGAGTCTATGGTATGCAAACTAAAGAAATCCATTTACGAGTTTAAACAAGTCTCTCGTTTATGGTATTACAAAATTCATCAAGATTACCTTGTATGGTGTTGAGGTAAATTTGGTTGATAATTACGTATATTAAAAGTTTAGTTGGAGTAAATTTTTCATTTTGGTTATATATGTTGATGACATCCTACTAGCATCATACAATTTACTATCGCAAAAGAGTTATATTGCAATTTATTATGTATGCTTAAGTTTATATTTTATTGTCTTAAAATAATTTTTAGTGGGAGTCCTAAGGTGATATATGAGTAATTTTGGAATGCAACACTAGAAAGTAGTAAAGTGCATAATGCGCTAATTGAAGAGAACAAGAAACTACATGTTTTCATATTGAAAGTCTAGAAGTTTAGAGATCATTGGGTATTATGACATCAATTTTACAGAATGTTTTAATAGTAATCACTCCACATAAGGATTCACATTTAACCATGTTGGTGAATTTAATATTTTGCTATAAGACATCATACTTGAATTTATGACTGCTAAATTATTGTAACTGGCTTGCCTGTTGTTGCCGACATTAAGAAGCCATCAGGTGTTTATTGGGACAATATCTTAGCGATCTTATTAAGGATTCAACCAAGTAAAAGTTAGTTGACATAGAGTAATTGGTTGTTAAATAAAGAATTAAAAATAGATATTTGTATAGAACACATAGGGACTCATTCCATGCTAGCTAATCCATTTACTGAAGGTCTAACACTTAAATTTTTTTCATGAGCACACTGCTCATATGAGTGTAAATCTTGATAGTACCTTAGTTTTGTGGGAGTCTTGCTTATGTTCTATATCTTATGGTTTACAAATATTTTGTTATTTGGATTTTCTGCAAAAATAAAGTTGAAGTGTATCACTTCATTCTGAGCTTGTTTTGTTTTCAATATTTATGTTGTGTTTGAATTGATGTCTATAAAGAATAAAGTTTGAACCAATTGGAAATAGACATGAATGAGATCACATTGCATGTAATTTCCATGTTGCTTATTCATATTTACCTATGTCATTAGGTGTATTGATGTGGTGGTCATTGGGGTCTAGTTACATTTGTTGTAGTGAAGAAAGTCGCAGTGATTCCATTATTGATACAGGAGATGGACCAGGTTGTTAAGATGGAAGTCTAAAAGTAAATAACATACAGATTTGCACCTAAAGATATTGATATAATTGTTACAATATGTAGCCCAAGTGAGAGATTGTTGAAATTTTCTATTCTTATAATTAATGCGGACTAATATTGTAAGACAATTATATTAGCTATTTATTATTAGTGAGTTTTATTTTATGTGATCAAATTAAGTGAGCCCGCTAGACAACTAAATCAAATAATGCGGAGTTAAATGAGCATATGTCAGTGTTGGCCCATTAGGGGATAATGGGGACCCTATTAGGTTAACACGCTATAAGAAGGTTATGTTCCCCAATATACCGAGCCATCACATATAGTTTCTCTTCTTCCCATCTAAAGAATTATGAAGGTCTTATTAAGGAATAAAGAGGTTCAGGTTGAGGAAGAATCATGAAGCCACCAGTTATGCTGTTAGCTGGTTATCCGTTGTCTCTACAATATTTCGTAATAGATCCTAAGAAGAATACATAGATCAGGAATCATTTACGGATCGATGTATTTCTCAATCCATAATAATCAAACATGTTGTAAATCCTAGGACCTTCACTAATTTTTCTAGGTTAGGACCTACTTGTTCCTTTTAGCTTCCGCATAAAGAATAAAGATTACCTAAGGATTAAGGAAATTTTCCATCAAGGGATTGACTCATTCCATTCAAAGTCTTCAGTTAAAGTTTAATTTCCCCTCATTTATTGAATTCTCCTAGTTGAAATTTGTTTTGAACTCATGGGTTTCCCTATCTATGGTATTCGTAGTCTTCCCTCACTTTGTTTTGTGTTTTTTAAGCATTTAGACTTGATAGTAAGGGTGGTCTTGTGTACCTGTTATCTCCCACACCAGAATTGTGGACCTGGTATTGAACAACAGGACTTAAATTCTCTATATTATATATAATGTCTTTGTTATCATGTACTTGGAGATTGTTCTTGGTTGTCTGGTTCTGGAATTTGGAGCTAGAAGTGGATATTTGACTGCTTCACATGCAAGGGCAATTGCTCCTTCAGGACTTGTCTATACGTTTGATTTCCATGAACAAAGGGCTTCATCGGCTAGGTAACAAATAAGGAAGAAATAGTGTGATTTTCCCTATAACATTGACATTGTAATTGACATAATGTGATGTTTACTTTTATGGATTTAATTTCCATTATAGTAGCTTCTATTTTGTACTACTTGATATAATAGTACTTTGCTATGTTCTTAGATCATGTAAGGATTCCTCTCCAATCTTCAAAGGATTTAATTTCCATTATAGTAGCTTATATTTTGCACTACTTGATATAATTGTACTTTCCCTGTACAATTACTTTCTGTTTTCACAAGGTTATGTAGAATGTTGGATCATTCCTATGTTATATATTCACTTAGTTTCTTGTTCTTTGTAGGGATGATTTTGAGATGTCTAAGCAGCTTAGTCACTGTAATTTTTCACAACAGTTTTGTGTTTTTCTTCTTTTTACCCACATCTATATTTCTGATTTTCATTATATGTGTTGTTTCTTTCTCTTTAATATTATATATATGCAATTTGCATTAGACTGATTGAATTCCCTTGTAAATTTATGTTGATGTATAAAGATATAAGGACATTTAATGTACTTTTAGGCATATATGAAGTGTAGGGCATGGGAAAGATTTCTAATAATCGTGTGGTTGGTTAAATATTTTCAGTTTCTTTTATAGGCATATTTTTCAGTTTCTTATTTAGTTAAATATTTTATTTTTGAGCTGATTATTATTTTTTATCTAAAATGAACTGCTTATTTAGTCGCTCAAAAGGTGCTTTAGTAGTTTCTTCTCAATAGAAAATATCTTACTATTGAGACAGAGTTTGTGCATTCGAGTGAAAGAAGCAATGTCAAGATGCAATCATTTTACTTCGCAGGTAATTAATTACTTGCTTCTTTAACTGGAATTTGGGAAGGTTTTTAGAGTTTCTCCAGCAGTCCATCTTAATCCTATTGGTTTGTTCATCTTAAATGTTAAATGCCTTTTCTTCAGTTCCTTGTTTTTGTTCAAATGTTTATGTTGTTTTATGTTCATCAAATATATGCAAGTAGTCTTTAAAAGAAAAGTATACCCTTTCTCCAAATTGAAACTAATATAATATTACTCTCGCTTGTCCAATACTAAAGTAAATAAGTGTCAATCAGATCATATATGCATTCAAATAAATATTCATAATTCATGTTTTAGACTCTATTTTCGTCACATTAAGCTGCTTTATAAAAGTGAGGAGTTTCATAACCTATATTTGATAATAAGATGATTTACTTATTACCCTTCGTAGCAGTATATCCAATCCAATCTTGACATACATTTCCCCGGTTCAACCATCAGATTATGATATAAATATTACTACTACTGGAAGTAAGTCATATAGAAGATGGACCTAATATTTTTGTGATTTTCATTTCCTATGCTTCTCTTACATACTTTATATTACAAAAATTTGTTGGTAATTTGTTGGGGATAAATATGTATGCCCTAGATCCAATCCATCATGTTATCAATTTTAGAAAAGAATTATTCTTTATTTTGTTGTCATATTTATTGTTTTATTAAATTGTTAATTTGATAAGTCCTTGATTAAAATTAGAGGTTTGCTATCATGATAGAGATTATGATAATGAGAAACAAGTCCTTTATAATTTTAATCTAAACTGTTCTTGATCGTAGGATTATTGTGAATAGAACATCAATAATCCGGATAGATATATATATGCAATGGTCTTTATTGGATAAAGATTAATAAATCTTATTTATTAAATTGCATATATAAATGATGTATATGTGGATGTCATCATTGAACTGACTCAATTGAGATTTTTAATGGTTAAATTTACCATAAACTTTCAATAGAAAATTCTCAAGAAGAGGTTTAATAGTTTTCTTTGATTTGAGATTGTTATAGTAATTAATAGGTTATTTGTTATGTTTTGATTATGGACAACTAATGCTTTAGAGCACTTGTTGAATGAATATTGGATATGATTAAATACCTGTAGAATTAATAATTAATCAAGAATAAATCCATCAACTCTTGGTAATGAGTTTGAGCTCTATGAATAAAATTATATCCTGACCAGGAAAATTAAATGAAAGAAGATATGAGTTTCTTACGTCATTATAAGTTAACTAAAAAAAAGAGTTTGACAATAATACCAGACTCTAGAGTTAACCAGAGTTGTAAAGATGAAAGAAATTATTATACTATTCTTCTAATGGTTCTTGAAAGTAAAACGCTACTTCATGCTATCCGAACGTTAAGGAGTGTAGTTCAATGCCTATCTTTATTGATACAATAATTTGTTTGATATATTACCTGCTTAGTATTGAACCTATGGGGTCACCCACAAACAAGTGTTCTAATCTCTCTTAAGGAAATTATTTTAATATTTGATGATCAATTAAATTAGAGAATTTAATATGATCAAATGATTAATTAATTTCCTAAGTGGAATATTATTATATTTTTTGCTAGCACTGAAAATATAAATAATATAAATATTTGGTGAACGAAAAGAAACAAACCAAAGGATTTCATGTTTGGAATTTGGTTTGAAAAGTTGTTACATACAAGTTGGGTTTGGTCAATTATTATTTATAATTTCAAATTGCTAAATGGTTAGCAACAAAAAATAACAAGAAACAATATTTTAAAATGACTTAAAAGATAAGATAGTTGTTTCGATTTTATCACAAATTTGTTATCTTCGGCGTTCTATAAATACAGCCCTAGGCTGCACATTGAAGTGACCGACACTACTAGAAATATTGTTTTTAACATCGCTCGCTTAACATCGATTTTAGAGAAAACCGATGCTAACAAAAACACAGTGGCATACTCGTAAATAACATGAGGTTGTTAACATCGTTTTTTTTAAAAAAAAATTGATGTTATGATTTTAGTTAATTAAAAACCCAAAACTCTTCTCACCCTGCGCTCACTCTCCCAAATCCCCTTTTCACCAGAGCATTTGAGCACTTTCACTGCTGTGACTTGTGATTGTCATTGTTGTCACTTGCGACTCTCACCACTGTCACATTGTCACTTTCATCGCTGTCTGTCATTTTTGTCGTCATTGTTCACTGACGTCAGTACATGTTTGAGACACTTGTTTTGCGACGCCATCATCGTTGTGTTTCGTTAGCCATGGTTAGTCGTGACTATCCTCCAAGGTTTGTTCTTCTTTTAGTTAGCTGATAACTTGTTGGGATGTTGTCATTGTTGTGTTTTACTTTTGTTGATGAAACACTGTCTTACATTGAAGTTAGTTTGAATGAAGAAATTAGTTCTTCACACACACACACATAGAAAAAGTTTATTCTAAAAAATAGTTTGGAATTACTGTCAAAATCAGTTGAACACAAAATATATATTCTACATTGTCGTAATGTTGTTTATCCATGGTGATTTGCAAGTGACCACGAAGCATTGCGTGAGCAATTGCAAAAGATTGGACCCTACAAGCCTTGCTTATACACTTGTGAGTTAGTATTCTATTTACTACATTCTATCTCTTTATTTTATTTGTACCATACCTTAAACTTGGTAAAAATTGAGTTTCTAGAGTTGCTTCTGTTGTTGTGTTTAAGTAATAATGGTTAGTAAAATGGGCAAGACATTATGTCCTAGGTTTCTAGAGTTTCTATAGTTATTTAATTCTGAAAAATGATGAAAAGAAATGTAATGCTAAGCCAACCTCCTATACAAAATCCTAAAAGTAGATCGAATGTGTACAAAGCAAGCTAATTGTCTTTATTTAAAATTATTATAGCAACTTCAATAAAGTTTCTCTTCTAACTGTTTACTTTAGTTGATCAATTATCATCAATAATTTTTTGTCATCTTAACTCGTATAATATCGCAATCCTTGAATTAATCATTGTAAGCAATCTTTGTTCTGAGACAAGAGAGTAAAGTTTCTACTACTATTTGCTTATTGGGTTGCTACTCCATGTTTGACTTGCGCTTTCACTGTTGTAGACCTTTGTGAAGGTTGTTATGACTTGTGATTTTGAAAGACATGTTGTCTATAACTGTTGGTGTAATCTAGAATATTTGTGATGAACAATGCCTAAATCATAATGTAGCTTATGCATGCTTCCTAGGCCTGTATTTGTCATGCCGCCAATAAACTTGCTCCAACATTTATTTGTCAAGATTCAGAAAAGAATGTTGTTTGCCAAATGAACTTGGTAAAATATTTTATCATTAGATTTAGATGCTTATGCCCAAGAATTCAGAGACTTGAATACCAAGATAGAATCAAATGAAATATAGTTTGTTGATATGATAGTTCCCATTACACATAAGATAATAAAGTGGCTAAAGTAAAGTCAGGCAGACTCAAGGCTAACTGCTTATGTAATTTTGTAGGCACTTTTACTTTTGTTGTTTGCATTGTGATCACTATACTCATTGTTGGAGACATGGATATGGCATGGTGGATTGATAGACATGCAAAGTGAGTCATAATCTGAATCGATTGATGTACAAATGGGAGATCGCTTAAAAGAAATGATTCATGATGTTGGACAAGAATCTTTTCAGCAAGCACATGCCCCTAGGTATGATACATTGCAAAGTGATTCGAAGAATTCTTTGTATTCGGGGTGCAAGAAGTCTTTGACGTTGTTGTCAGTGGTGTTAAGTCTGGTTAATGTCAAGGCTAGATATGGGTAGAGTGACAAAAGTTTCACTTCACTTCTTCAGGTGGTGCAGGATATGCTTGTAGAGGAAAACGCTTTGCCAAAAAGTTACTATCAGGCGAAGAAGATAGTATGTCCGATGGGTATGGAGTACTAGATGATTCATGCATGCCCTAATGATTGCATACTATACAAAAACGAGTTTAAAGAAATGCATAACTGCCCCAGGTGTGGGGTATCACGGTATAAAGTGAAGGATGATGACGAGTGTAGTAGTGATGAAAGCACCAAGAAAGGCCCTCTAGCGAAGGTGTTATGGTATCTTTCGATCATTCAGAGGTTCAAGAGTAGTCTGTTTGCTAATCTAGATGACGCAAAAGACCTTACATGGCATGCAAATGGGAGAAATTATGATGAAATGCTCTGTCATCCGGTTGATTCCTCTCAGTGGAAGAAGATTAATAGTCATTATCCTGAATTCGACAAAGAGGCAAGAAATCTTAGGCTTGGACTGACCAATGATGGAATGAATTTGTATGGCAGTTTAAGCACTCAACACAATTCATGGTCTGTTTTGCTAGTAATTTATAACTTGCCTCCTTGGTTGTGCATGAAGCGAAAATACAAGATGCTGTCTATGATGACATTGGGCCCAAGACAACCAGGAAATGACATTGATGTTTATCTCAGTCCCTTGATTGAAGACTTGACAAAGTTATGGGACAAGAGGGTTATTGTGCTTGATGGGTATCGAACTGAAACATTCAAGTTGTGTGTAATGCTATTTTGTACCATTAATGACTTTCCAACAGATGGGAATTTGAGTGGATACAATGTTAAGGGCCATTGTGCATGCCCTATCTATGAAGAAGACACGAGCTAAGTACAACTGAAACATGGAAGAAAAACAATATACACTCGGCATCCACGCTTTATGAAATCTTATCACCCTTATCGGCGATTGAAAAAAAGCTTTTAATGGAAGTCAAGAGCATGATAGTGCGCCGATACTGTTAACTGGTCAACAGGTTCTTGAGTAGGTTGACGACATCAATATTGTTTCTGGAAAGACCCAAAAGAAGGAAAAAAGTAAAACTTCCATATGGAAGAAGAGGTTGATATTGTTTGATCTTCCATACAAGTCCGATCTAGATATCAGACATTGTATTGATGTTATGGATGTTGAGAAAAATGTATGTGATAGTGTCCTCGGTATGCTTCTTAACATTCAAGGTAAGACAAATGATGGTTTGAATACTCGTCAATATCTAGTTGAGACAGGTATACGAGACTAGTTATATCCAAGGTTTGATGGAAAGAAAATATACTTGCCTCCAGCTTGTCATACTTTCTTCAGAAAGGAAAAGATAAGTTTTTGTTAATGTCTGTGTTGTGTCAAAGTGGCATAGGGATACTATTTAAATATTAAGAGCCTTGTGTAGTTGAAGGATCTAAATTCAGTTGGCTTAAAGTCTCATGATTGTCATGTCTTGATGCAACACCTATTAGTTGTGACGATACGAGACATTTTGCCTAAGAAAGTCAGGCATGCCATAAATCATATGTGTTTTTTCTTCAATGCCATATGTATCAAAGTCATTGATCCTCTTAAGTTAGATAAGTTGCAAAAAAAGGCTGTTATTATCTTGTTTTAGTTGGAGATGTATTTTCCTCCTTCATTTTTCGACATTACGGTTCACTTAATTGTTCATTTGTTGAGGGAAATTAAATGTTGCAATCCCGTTTATTTGCAATGGATGTACCCGGTTGAGCGATACATTAAGATCTTAAAATAGTATACAAAGAATCTACACCATCCTAAAGCATCTATTGTTGAAAGGTACATTGCGGAAGAAGCTATTAAGTTTTGTTCCGAGTACATGGAAAAGGAAAAACATGTTGGGGTTCCAGAGTCTTGCCATGATGAGAGAATGAGAGGTAAGGGTTCAAGAGGACTGCATGTTATCACTCCAAGTCTAGAAGAATTGCAACAAGCTCATTTATATATACTAAATAACAATAATGAAGTTCTACCATACATACTTCGTCATGAAGCTTTAGTAAAGGAAAGTAACCCAAAAATGACCAAGGATAGGGTGTTGAAAGAGCATAACAAGACTTTCCTAAATTGGTTTAAAGATATAATCTTTGGTGATCATAATGCATCTGAAACATTAAGGAAGTTAACAAATGAGCCTAAAAGAAATGTTATAACTTGGCAAGGATACAATATCAACAAGTATTTGTTCTACACGAAATCACAAGACCACAAGAGTACAATGCAAAACAGTGGTGTAAGTCTAATGGATGAATCTCAACACTTTGCTACAAGAGTATTAGTTTTAACTCACTTCTTGAAACCATTGCATTTTCTTTTTATTAAGAATAATAGTTCTGGCTAGTAAAAGCTAAATCAATTATGTGGAAATGCATTTTCTGATTGAGGATACATTATCTGGGAATTTAAAATCACCAGCATATGCTAACATAATAGATGATGACATGGATGTATTAGATCTAACTTTGAGTTTGTTGTAGATAACAGTGGGGAGATAGTGTAAGCCAAACCAATAATGCCTTTTGGTGTTTTTTTTCCTTCTTTTTGTATGAGTTTTCTCCTTCTATTATTAATTTTATTAAGATTTAATTTTTTTTTATATTGAGAGTCTAAACTCTTGATTTAAGCTCAACCTAACTTATGCATTTCTAAAGTGTTTACTTGATTGGAAACTGATCTTTCCTTTGCAGGTAAGGCTTGACCTTGTCTAGGAGGATGGTTGAGTTGGCACTACAATGTTGGGGAAGTTCTGCATCTATGCTTTAAGACGCAATAAATAAGATACACTTGCGGTTCTTCGGATGTAATATGACTTTATTGGTACTTTAGTAATTTTTATTTTGTATTTTTGTTTATATGTGTGTGTATTTGTAATTTTTGGATATATACTTGATTTCTATATGAGCTAATGACCTTTGATTTATATATATGTTATGATACAATATTTGATTTTATATGAAAATGATAGCATTTAATTTTATTTATGCTTTCAATTTTTATATAATATTTAATGGGATTAAAACTATTATCCAAAATTTAGGTATAGGTTATAGTGATACATAACACATTGCCACATATTAGTAAATTTATTCCCACACTTGCTAAAGAGGAATGGAAATAATTATAGAACCAATGAGAATGATTAAAACTAAGAAAGAGTAATGAGTTTTTTTTATAAAAAAAATACTGTTTTTTGTGAAAATGAAAAAAAAAGAAAAAAAACACTTTGTGTCAATTTTATAATCGTCATAATGATTTTTTTAACTGTCACAAATTGTTGATTTTTTTGCAGTGATATGATGGATTATACAATTTTTTTTAATATATTAATGAACCATAAATTTTAAATTTTCATTTAAATGAAAATGTTATATTGAAGTTATTTTCATTTTCTTTAATACTACCTGGCTTCTAAATTAGACATATAATTCTATTTATATTTACAGGTTTTTTACAAATTTCAAATATCATTTCTTAATTAATTTTAATTAATTTTTTACACTTTAGTACATTATATTAAATTGAATATATCTCTCCTATTTGGATAGACTGGATTTTAAAATAATTATAATTTTAATCAATGTTAATTTGAATTTAATTTTTAAGTTGAAGTTTTAAGACATTATATCAATAAAAATAATGATATTCGTTAGTAATTTTTATAACCTATTTAATTATATAATTTCACTAATAGAAATTATAGATTTAACATCATTAGATTAACATCGATTTTGGATAAATTTGATGTTAACAAAAATTTGGTGGCATTCTTGTAAATAAGATGAGTTTATTAACATTGGTTTTGTCAAAACCAATGTTAACGAGGTCATGTTAACATCGGTTTTTTAAAAAATTGATGTTAACATTATTAGTTAACATCGGTTTCTAAAAAACCGATGTTAACATCGATTTTTAAAAAAAAACCGATGTTGTGTTCTTATTTAAATAAAAACCCAAAACCCTTTTCTACCCACGCTCAGTCTCGTAAACTCACCCTCATCACGACTCTGACCTCCTCAGTGTCGTCACTGCTCTTCTTTGACCCCGTGTCCATCGTCGCACTCACTGTTGTGTCCGCCGTCACGCTCACTGCCGTGTCCTGGGTAAGTTGTGTTGAACGATGTTCAACCGCATTGTTTAAGTGATTGGTTTGTGGGTCTGAATCACCTTCTTTGCTGATCCTTTAATTTAAATATTTTCTGTAGGTGTTTGTTGTGTTGTGGCTTTCCTTGCAGCCATTCCCCTGGTACCAAAGCATCTTTCTCGAGGGCTTATAGACTTTGTTTTCTAGGCACTATTTGCTCTTCTTTGTACTCATTGTACTCACAAACTGGGGTAAAATTTTGTTGTGATTTTACAATTGTTTCATTGTCCATTTGATTAATGGTTATTGTTTATCACATTTTACTGTTATCATCAATGCATTAGATTAAAGTAGGGTCCTCACGAATTGGCACACATAATTATGATTGGAGCAAAATGTTTTAAGAGTGGGCCATGAATACTGCAAGTTGCAAGTCGGGCGGGTATGGGTACGGGTAGGTTTAGATTTGTGGTGTGTTCTCTGTTTTCATGTTTTTAATGCTGATTAAGTTGACCATGCATGTTGTTCTGTGCTAATTAAGGTAGCTACATAATCTGTCAAGTGTCTAGATGTGTCACACTTTAGATGCATCAACACAAGCTTAATTCTTAAAGAAGTTCAAGAACAACAGTTATTAATTTCACTAGGAATACCCACTTGAAGTTAACAATGTTGTTGACAAGTGATTAATTTCTTTACCTTATTCCTGAAATGTACTTGTTTGTTGTTGGCCAATTCATGTTGCCGTTGATTTTGAGGGCCAAATTGGCCAAAAATTATGAACTGAACTTGTTGAGATTTGGGTACAAGCATCATTGGCTCACAACACCAACATTTGTCTCGGCAACTCATTTCAAGTCTGCATACCCTTTGTGTTTTCTCTGCATTATGCAAATAAGAAGCTGAAGATTGTTTGAGGTTGTCCTCCGGATCCTCTTGAGCAATGATTCCAAAAGGGTGACATTGTTAAGAATTTGGATTGATTCAAACTAGGAACTAATAACTATGTTCTTGTTAAAAAAGAAGTAGGTCGAACTTGTTATAGGGGACATATATTTGAGTGTAAGTTGTGTGCAAGTGGTGTAACATTGTTGTTGTTGCAAGTTAAGTAAATGCTAGGTTTAGAACCAATATAAGCCCTTATTGTAAGCAACTTTATCAAAATGAGATTCTAGTTGTACAAATAGTACATGTTAAAGTCATGGGTGGTCAACACTTTCTACAGGAAAAGAAGTTAAAAACAAAAGCAAAGTAAGATCAATAAACAACATTCAAATCAAAAGCAGTATTATACTACTACACATGTACAAATACCAAACTGAAAGCATAAAAAATTCTAGTTCCACTGCCTACTACATGCCTTTCTGATAACTTATCCTTCCTTTACTCCAACAATTCAAACACAGTGGATTAACATTAATTGCTACTGCAGTGTTATCATTAGGTTGCTAGATAGATTCACCCTATGTCCATACCATGACTTTTTGTGGTCAAGAAACTCACTAGTAGTGTATTAATTATGAAGAAGAAAAATATTCAAGGGAAATTTCAAATATATAGTATTATAGTGTACTATTAAAGAAGAGAAGACTAACCCTTTGACAAGCTTAATGAGTTGAGGGTAGAGCTTTGTTTCCCTTAATTTGATGACTTCAGCATTTGTAGTCTCCATAGCATGGTAAACAGATGAAACACCCTATGCTGAGACAAATTCAATAGTCCCAAGTACTTTATTAAACAAATGTATTTTGTTTTTTTGATGTTGAACTTGATTTTTAACATCGGGTAGGGGTACCTGTCCCTTTGTGCTTTACGTAAAGGAAAATGACCCTTTAAGAAAAGAAGGAGTTGAATTAAAACCGTTTGACAAGGATAAAAAATTATAGCATTATATGTTATGTTGCTAGCTCCAACAGAGTTACTAAGAGGTGGAAATTTATATTACCATTCCTTTATGTCACTTCCATGTCCTGCCTTTTTAATCTGTTTTTCTTATCCCTATCTTGTGTTGGTCGTTTGAACGTGTTGCCAAGTTCCATAGACGTAATTTTAGTCGCTCTACATTGTACATGTGAATGATCTTTGAAAAGTTTGTTAGATTTCATTAGGTTACTGTTAGACCCTAGAACTTAAAAACATGCCAAGTTCCCTAGTGTTCATTAGGACTTCTATGTGAATGAATATCATGCAGGTTTTGATGATGCCAAAAAGGTTACTTGATGAGCATGGATTGAATCAAGTCAAAAGAACAAGATCAAGTAAATCTAAGATAAGAACTTAGTAAATTTGTTTAAAGAATCTCAATTTGATTGTTTTAGTTTAACCTCAACATCTTTAGTATCAAACACTCTTTTATCAAAGGCTAAATTAGTTCAAAAAGATATTTTTGAACTGATAATCGATTACTAGACTGTGTAATCGATTACCATAGAGTTTGTGCAGATATTTTTTACTAACAACACAAAACTGTTTAAATTCTTATTTGTGTAATCGATTACCAGAATCCTATAATCGATTACCAGTGAGGAGATTTCAAAAAACCTTTGAAAAGTCATGAATCTTCAGAAATATAATTGTTTAATCAATTACCAGAATCATGTAATCGATTACCAGTGAGAAAACTTCAGAAAAGCTTTTTGAAAAGATACATCTCTTCAAACCATTTTGAAAAGGCACAATGGGCCTATATATATGTGTGTCTGACTTCGAAAAGTACACAAGATTGAGAGAGTTTCAAAGAGAACTTTCAAAGAGAACTTAATTGCCAAATCCTCTCTAAACAACTCTTGGCCAAACTCTTGCAAATCTATTGAGAATTCTTCTAGGAACTTCAATTTGTATCATCTACTCTAAAGGAGAGAAATCTTTTTGTTCATCTCATAAACTCAGTTGTAATCAAGAGACTGTTTGTCTTTTGGATTCTGAGAATATTGAACACAAGGGTGAGGGATCCCAATGTGTGTTCAAAGACTGTAAAGGATTTACAGAGATAGTGAAAAATTTCAAGTGGGTTGCTTGAGGACTGGAACTAGTCACGGGAAGTGGCCGAACTAGTATAAATTGAGTTTGTATTTCTCTTTTCCATTATCTCAGTTATTTTATTGCAGTTTACTTTGTCTTGTGCAGTTAAAAGAACATTATTAAATTGATTGCTTCTTCTTCTTTTGCATTCTAAGCCTATCATATATCATTTAAAAGGGGGTTAAAATTTTTTAGTGGGAAAATTTTGAAACTTAATTCACCTCCCCTTTTAAGTTACTGAGGCCACTTATCCAACATTCTAATTTTTTTTCGTTTGCTTTCTCTTTTACTTTCTTTATCTTTGTGATTCTTGAATATGTAGTTTCTTGAATTTACCATATAGTTTAAAAGAACAACTTGGCCTGTTACATGATTATCCATAATGTTACTCTTGATTACTGCAAAGTCAAGTATGGAATTTGTTATATAATTTCAATGTATTGTGTTAATTTGTGTTGAGTTGTCTGGATCATTTTGTAGAATTAGATTTGATCTCTAGAATCTTATGTCCTTTCATCGTGAAACAAATAGCACCTTGGAAAAGAGTTAGAAAGTGACTAGATTCAATCTGTTGAGTCTATGAAATCATTCAAATGTATACTTTTCTTTAAAAAATGAGACTCATTTGATTCATTGAAATGTTGATTTTATTTGCACCAGCAACCACAAATAATGACAATAATAATAATATTTTTGGGAATGATGATTGATGTAGGTGGTGATGGAGCTCTTTATTGGATTGCTGCTTTGTTTTTGGACTGTGCTGCTCATCATCATAGGTACAAATGTTTTTTGTAAACTTTTGATGTTGTTGTTTGTTACCAATGTTTTTATTACTTGTTCACTACGATTAATGAGAATTGATATATGCTATACAAATTATGTTAATCATGAGTGAACCTTAGATTCTCGTTTGAGATTGCATACAATGATTCTTGAGGACAGTTTGCATTAATTATTTTATTGAATCTTGAATTGTTCATTTGGAAAGTTTGGGGAGAGTCATATTTTTATGGTAGATTCATGCGTTAAGGTTAAGATTATTTTGTTGAATTAGACAAAATTTTGATACAATGCATTTCTAGTTGTTCTCTAAGTGCATACTTGATTGTCGTGGAATTAATGTCACCGCTTTCATGTCGTGTACTTGGAAATCAATGCAAAATGTTGCCGATATTTTGTCAAATTTAACAAAATAGACTTAACCTTGACGTATGAAGCTACCATAAAAAATTTCTTTCTAAATGGGATAGGGCTACACCTTTAATGAAAAAGTGAGATTTTCATGCATCGAATAACTTTGTGAGTGTCACAGAGTTATTATTTAGATGGATCAAAGTTGGATGAACGATAGTCGCATGAGCCCTGCATATGAGGAAGGCCGTGGAACAGTTCTTGCAATTTGCTTCTGAAAAAAGTCGACAGGATGAGGACAATTTTTTTTTTCCTTGTATAAATTGTTTGAATATGAGATGACAAGTACTGGACGACATATGAGAGCATTTGTTGTGTGATGGGATTAAGAAGAATTATACAACGTGGGTATGACATAGTGAATTGACAGAAATGCAGAGGGGGTCTCAATCTGAACCATTTGATCTAGAAATGGGAGATTGCTTATAGGATATGATTCGTGATCTTGGACACGAATCTTTTCAGCAAGCATATGCTCCTACACATAATACATTGCAAACTGATTCAAAGAAGCCTTTGTATCCAAGGTGCAACAAATCCTTGACGTTGTTGTTAGTGGTGTTAAGTCTGGTTAATGTGAAGGCCAGATATGGGTGGAGTGACAAAAGCTTCAGTTCACTGCTTCAAGTAGAGCACAATATGCCAAAAAGTTACTATCAGGCCAAGAAGATATTGTGTCCGATGAGTATGGAGTATAAAAAAAATTCATACTTGCCCTAATGATTGCAAACTGCATATACATGAGTTTGAGGAAATGCACAAATGCAATAGGTGTGGGATATCACGGTACAAAGTGAAGGATTATGACGAGTATAGTAGTGACGAAAACTCAAAGAAGGGCCCCCAGTGAAGGTGTTGTGGTATCTTCCAATCATTCCAAGGTTTAAGTGTCTGTTTGCTAATAGAGACGACCCAAAAGACCTTACATGGCATGAAAATGGGAGAAACTATGATGGAATTCTCTGTCATCCGGTTGATTCCTCCCAGTGGAAGAAGATTAATCGTTTGTATCCAGATTTTAGCAAAGAGGCAAGAAATATTAGGCTTGGACTTGCCATTGATGGAATGAATCCATATGGCAGTTTAAGCACTTAACGCACTCCGTGGCCAGTTTTGCTAGTAATTTACAACTTGCCTCCTTGGTTGTGCATGAAGCGAAAATACATGATGTTGTCTATGATGATATCGGGCCCAAGACAGCCAGGAAATGACATCGATGTTTGTTTCAGTCTGTTGATTGAAAACTTGACAAAGTTGTGGGACGAGGGGGTTTTAGTGTTTGATGGGTTTAGAAATGATACTTTTGATTTAGTGCAATGCTTTTTTTTTGTACCATTAATGACTTTCCAACATATGGAGATTTGAGCGGGTACAATGTTAAGGGCCATGTTGCATGCCCCATATGTGAAGAAGACATAAGCTACATACAACTGAAACATGGTAGAAAAATAGTATACACTAGGAATCGACGTTTTCTGAAACCTTATCACCCTTATCAGCGATCGAAAAAAGCATTTAATGGAAGTCAAGAGCATGAAAGTGCACTGATACCGTTAATTGGTCACCAGGTCTTTCAACGGGTTGAACACTTGAATACTATATTTGGAAATATCCAAAAGAAGGAAAAAAGTAAGACTTGCATATGGAAGAAAAGGTCGATTTTGTTTGATCTTCCATTCTGGTCCGATCTAGATGTTAGACATTGTATTGATGTTATGCATGTAGAGAAAAATATCTATGATAGTGTCATTGGGACGCTCCTTAACATTCAAGGCAAGACGAAACATGGTTTGAATACTCGTCAAGATCTAGCTGAGATGGGTATACGAGCTCAGTTATATCCAAGGTCTGATGGTAAAAGAAATACTTGCCTCCAACTTGTCATACTTTGTCCAGAAAGGAAAAGATGAGTTTTTGTTAGTGTCTGCACCGTGTCAAAGTCCCACAAGGATATTCTTCAAATATTAAGAGTCTTGTGCAGTTGAAAGATCTTAAGTTGGTAGGCTTAAAGTCTCACGATTGTCATGTCTTGATGCAATAATTGTTAGCCGTGGCCATACGAGACATTTTGCTTAACAAAGTCAGGCTTGCCATAACTCGGCTATGCTTATTCTTTAATGTCATATGTAGCAAAGTACTTGATCCTGTCAAGTTAGATGAGTTGGAAAATGAGGCTGCCATTATATTGTGTCAGTTGGAGATGTATTGAATAACAATAATGAAGTTTTGTCATACATACTTCGCCATGAAGGTTTAGTGAAGGAAAGTAATCCAAAAATGTCAAAGAAGAGGGTGTTGAAAGAGCATAACAAGACTTTCCTAAATTGGTTTAAAGATATAATATTTGGTGACGATAATGCTTCTAAAACGTTAAAAAAGCTAGTAGATGGGCCTAAAAGAAATGTTATAACTTGGCAAGGATACGATATAAAAAAGTATTCCTTCTATACAAAATCACAAGATGAGAGCAGTACAATGCAAAACAGTGGGGTTACCCTAAGGGTTAAATCTCAACACTTCGCTAGTGTACATGATGACAATCCCCATGTAGCTTTCATCCCTTACTTTGGTTTCGTTGAAGAAATCTGGGAGTTTAACTATGTCAAATTCACTGTCTGTGTTTTCAAATATAAGTGGGTTAACAACAATATCGGTGTATGGACCGATGATGTAGGATTTACGTTGGTAGATCTTAAGAAACTCGCTTACCAGAATGACCCATTCATTATGGCAGAACAAGCTAAACAAATATTTTATATTCAAGACCCTTGTGATGAAAGGTGGTCAGTGGTTTTACATGGGAAAACAAGTGGTACTAATGTTGAAGATGATGATTCACTCATTGATACTTATGTTAGTCCTTTGTGCACACAAATCTCGCCTAACATCATCGAAGAAGAAGAAGCTGATGATGTTTACGCAAATCATAATGATCACAATGAAGGAGAATTAATTAACATCGTCTGATGTAATTTTTTATGTGTACTTCATTTTAGTTTATTCAGTTACATAACATAAAATAATTTTATGATCATTTTTAAATTTAATTTTTTTTGTTAACAGGCAAATGGCTACACCACCCAACTCCCCTCCTCTTACTGATTCAACATCACATTCACCTTCTACCATGAAGAGGACAAGAAAAGCGACTCAATTGAGATCATTGGCTACTAGACCAGTTGGGGTAGAGAGACCTCTGGTCCAAGTGGATCCTACAACTGGGAAAGCCGACGGTCCCCACAGAAAGAAGTTAAGAACATATTTGGGAATCGTCGCTCGGGATAAGGTGGATGTCACATACGAGAATTGAAAACAAGTCCCATCTACCTGGAAGGATTAACAATAAAATATAATTTTTGGATTAAAATATAATTTTTGTTTGTTAGGTTGAATTTGATATCTTAAATGCAGTATTTAAGTAAAATAAAATTATAATTTTACTTAAATGCTGCATGTTGATGATTAACAATAAAATTATAATTTACTAAAAATAAAATATAATTTTTGTTTGTTAGGTTGAATTTGATATCTTTGAAGCATTTGATTTAAGGACGAAAAAGAAAATACTTCAGATTGTGGGGGAGCGGTGGAGACAGTTCAAGTTTGATTTGAAGTCGAAATGGGCACTTGTAGCCGGTAAGGACGGTGTCGATGACACTGTTTGCAAAAAGTATGACATTAACAAGGAGAAGTGGACTCAATTTTAATTTGTTAGAGCCACAGAGACCCTTCGTGGGAGGTAACTTTATGATTTTCATTGTTTTAAACTTTAAATTTACTTATTATTTTCAGTAATAATAACTTTGGATAATGTTAATTTTTAAAGGATGTGCGAAAGAAGGCACAAGCCATTCAGAAACAAAACATTACCCCTCACATGGTCTCATGAGGTTATGAATTTCTAGAAAACAAGTTGATGGAGGAAAAGAAAAGAAACAACTAGAGGAAGTTGCTAAATTTGGTAGCACTGACACCATCATTGATCCTCTATCTCCCATCAGTCGACACGTAAAGTGAAAGATGGTCTGCATCAAGAAAACTAGCCAAATGACATTTAAGGCAACAAAGAAAATTGCTGACAAGATTGTAAGTCACTTTCAATTGTCAATTGCAATTATTTATGTTTATTATTTGATTGAGTAAACCAATAAATGTGTTAATTGTAGGATTCCTTGGAGGAGCAGACCTCACAGGGTTCCTTTGCCACCTATGGACGTTAGGATGTACTGACTACTGCCATTGGGCGACCAAAACACCTTGGTTGTGTGCATACTGTTGGAGCCGGTGTCACGATCAAACAATACTTTGGATCGGCTCCAAGGACCTCTCGCACATCTTCGTCCATGGCTCCCGAAGACCTGGAGCAGCTGACACAAAAAATAAGGGACCAATTGGAGGAGTCGATCACAGAAAAAGTGACTCGACAACTAATGTTGTCCTTCATCTAGATGTAGTCTCAGTTTCAATCGCAGATGCAATCACAGGGACTCGCACTGCCTCTTGAGCCTGAGGTTGGTCCTTCAACACAAAGGAGAGTTGTGTTGATTCCTCAGGGAACGACCCAGACACGAGTGACTCGGAGAAATGTGGGTTGTACGTCAAAGAAAATCCTCCTTGCCTGGTTGCTCTAGGAAGACTTTATGAGGGGTCGACAACCGTTCACAACATCCCTTTGTGCAATGATCAAGTCAAGGTTGGTGTTGAGGAAGTTAGATATGCAGATGCTCTCATTCCTGTACCCACTCAAGAGGTTCAATTAGTGGGGCAAACACTTAACACCTTCGTTGCTTGGTCGACACATCTTGTCATGAGTTGATTAGAACAATTATTTCAGTGTCATTAAATTTTTTTTCCCAATTAAAGTGTTGAATGTCATTAATTATCTTAATTAACTGTATTGAATAAATAGAGAGCTGTGGGACCAGCAAAACCTGCAGATAGGTCAGATCATGATGTCGATAATCTCCTATATCTGATGACATTGACTATCCCACAACTTTTTCTAAATCCGTTGTACGTTATGTGGGATGCTATCGTGTTTAGGCTGTTTAATAACAACTTCCCCTTGTACATAAAGCATGAAGATCTGTCTGAAATAGCACATGGTGGTCAATGTCTCAGCATCTCTGTTATACAATTGTGAATTTTGTAAGTCACTTTACATTGTTGTTTATTACCTAACTTATCATTTTAAATTCATACATAATTTACTTTATTTTAACAACAATAGGCATATGACTGAGACAAGTATGTGAGTGAGGAATGCCGATGTGTATGGATTCCTCGAGCCACAGTCCATACAGAGATCGGGACAATCGCAATTTGAATCAGAAAGTTACATTAAGAACTGGATGCATAATTCAAAGAGAGATGTGTACGTAGAAGCCTACTTGAATGGGTAAGTTAAATTGTACAAATAAATTTAAATAATGTATAATAGTATAATAACTTATATTGTCCTCCACTGCAGTGTACATTGACAAATGGTCATCATTTTGCCCAAGAAAAATGTTGTCACCTGGTTTTGTTCGTTGCATAATAGGCCAAACAACTACCTCAAAGGAATTATTAACAGGTCAATTATATTTTCGTCAATACATTTACATTAGCATTAGTCGGAACATCAATATTTTAATTGTATAATAGGCATTCATGTTTGTATTGAATAGTGTTTTGAAAGGATTTGACAATACTCCACAAAGTAAATCCAAGGTTGCTGCTAGGTGGATTGTTGTTAAAGTAAGTCATTTAAACAATGCTTCTAGTTATATTTTAATACTATATAGACTAATTTGTACTTAACATTGAATATCTAAATTTCATAATGTATTTAGTGTAATAGACAAAAAAGAAGCATTGAGTGTGGGTATTACGTCATGCACTAGATGTCAACTATAATCTTAGGAAGTTTCAAGAATAATTGGAAAATGATAATTGTTTAATTCAAACGTATTTCATTTTGTTATAATTGGTATTATATATTATTAACTTATGTTTTATTATATCATGTAGTATTTCAATGATGCTAGACCATTAGAACCAGAGAGATTGAATGTGCTTTGCATCGAGTGGGTGAGCTATTATTTGAAAGTTAAAAATGAAAAAATTAGTGTTTAAGTAATTTTGGAATTGTTGTTTAGTTAATTTACATTTTTTACAATTCATGTTATATGCACATTAAATATTCTTTTAAATTATAATAAATATTAAATTTTTATGGAATATTTGCTACAAAATGTTTGAAAACAGAATGAAAATTATCTGTTGTGGTTCTGCTTTTAAATTTGCAGGTTAATTTAGAGTTATTAAAAAAACAGACAACATAATAAAAAAAATCCAAAAAATAACATCGGTTAAAAAACCGATGTTGTATGTATATATTAGCATCGATTTTTGTAATAAACAATGTTAAGATTCATTCACAACATCGGTTTCTATAAAATCGATGTTGTTGTTGAATATACAACATCAGTTTTTACCAAAAATCGATATCGATTATCAGACAACAACATTGGTTTTTAGTGGTTGACAACCAACATCGGTTTTTTGTTTACAAAAAACTGATGTTAATATATACATAATAACATCGGTTTTTCAAAAAATTGATGTTGTATGTATAAGTTAATATCGATTTTGGTAAAAGAAAGTGTTGATGTGAAGATATATGACTCTTTTTATGGTAATTCTTACTATATAACATCGATTTTAAAAAAATCGATGTTGTTATTTTTACGTTAACATTGATGGTTGAATTCCTTAATAATCGATGTTAAAATCCTATTTTTTAATAATATTAACTTGTGAAAATTACATTTTAAGATGTGAAAAATTATATTCAAAACATGCATGGAATCAAATACACTATGAATTTTACCGTCTTAGGGGCATTTGATAAGTAGATTTTTTTTTCATTTTGGAAACATTAATGTCCTTCGGATTAAAGAATGTTCCTTCTAAATTTTAGAGGATTATGAATGAAAGTTGCAATCCATATTCACACTAGTTATTGACTATTTTATAATAACTTTTAATTTAATGCAATTGAATCGGTGAATTCTATATTCTATTGAAAAGTTATTAAGTGACTTAAGTGTAAATGTTTCACACCTATCTAATCATTCAATTGAAATTTTTTGTGGAGTATTTAAAGTTTATAAAATTTATCCAAATAAGAGATTAATTAAGAATTAGGTACTACTTTACTTTTCCAAATAAAATATCAATTTAAAATGTAAGTAGATATCCATTCTTAGATAATATTTCAATAAATATTTAATTTACGTGAAGTTTGATATTACTAGAATGAATGTATAAAAATAACGGTTACAAATAGTTATTATAGGACAGTTAGTATAAGCTAACTATTTTTTAATAGTAAATTGATCTTATTGATTCAAAAAAGTTAATTTTTAATATAATTACAAGAGATATTTATAAATCTATAGACCTTAAAGCTAATCACAAACTAATTAACAACTAACTAAGAAAAGTAGTTAGTTTACACACTGTCCTAACTGTTGTAACAATTATTTTTATATATTCATTCTAATAGATATACATAATCAAAGACAATATTGAATCGTTCAACTATTAAACTAGTAATTACTTTCTTATTCTTAAAAAGTTATTAATATTGGTGTAAGTATAAAAAGATTGGTGTAATTAGCAAAGTTTGATACCTAATATCAGTAAATTCTGTCTACACAATATATATATATATATATATATATATATATATATATATATATATATATATATATATATATATATAAATTATTAAGGGCCAAAAACATGTAACTTTTCTTAATCAATGGAGAGACATTGAGAAAGAGAATCAGTGGAGGTAATACCAGCCGCGAAGGGAATGTTATGGTTTTGATCCTCGTGCAGGGTGATGCGTTTTCAAAGGCCGTCAATAGTTAGTTTTAATATTTCATTTTTTTAATCTATAAAAAATAAGGAAGAGAAGAGAGACTCACTTTATTCCCTTGTCTTTGGGTCCGGAAGAAAATCGTACACAGTTCCCGATTCCTTCGCCCACATATAAGAGTATAGACCCCATTCTCTTTTCAGGTCCTCGATTTTGACAGACTCTCATAACAAATAAGATGTTTCCTCTCTCTTATACAAAAAAATTAGGATAGAAGAAGGAGCGTCATCTTTTTCTTCCAATTTCCTCATTAAGTTGTTATTGATTTTCCACTTCTAAATCGTATGCACTAAGGAGTTTGCTTAACTAGAGACTCAAGATTAAAAAAAAAAATCGGTACCTTCCGTGGATTATTTTTCCTCCCATCTAAAAAGAAGAAAATATTGTTAGTATAGTTAACATTATGCATAAAAGAGAAATTAAAGTGCCCCCACTTACAAATATCGAAACTTTTTTATTACAAAATTTGTTGTATATACGTTTATGATTATGTGCATGAGAGAGAGACAGAGCAAAGCTGAATTGCCTTTGATACTGGTGCATTAGTCCTGCTTGTCAGCACATGCAATCCACTTTCTACAACAAAATCGACTTTGGACCCCAAATTTACCTCACCCACAAGAAAAGCACAGCCCAACACCCATAAATTTCATACCCTCCTCTTCCTCGTCCCCTCCCTTTCTCGTTTTCTCATCCCTCCCTCTTTCTCTCTTAGTCTTTCTTTAGACCAAATCACCACTCTCTCATTTTCCTCACACAAACAAAAACTAGCTAGCCCCAAGGACCAAATTACCAAATCACTCTTCAATTTATATTATCATCACATTAGCTAGCTATACATCATATCCCTCAAAACATAGCTCCTTACCCTAGTTCTCATCCTACCCTACAAATTAACATCACCATCATCACCTTGATCAAATTCAACATCAAGGTTTTAAAAATTGACTTTAGTTGCAACGCGTTTTTGAGATCTCTGAACTGACTGCATCAGTCGCATTTTTTTGTAACATAAAAAATCGCAAAAAAATTGCAACCACGACTGCAATTTAAAACCTTTTCCGACTACTTATTTTCTACCTTCTTTTCATTGTTTTTGTAATAACATATATATTTGCACAGAGATGAGAACAGGAAGCTGCGCCGTGCAACAGGGTCTAACCCCAGAGGCCGCGAGCATAGTGAAGCAAGCGGTGACGCTTGCGAAGCGTCGCGGCCACGCGCAGGTGACGCCCCTCCACGTGGCGAACACCATGCTTTCCATCACCAACGGGCTTCTGAGAACAGCTTGTCTCCAATCCCACTCTCACCCTCTCCAGTGCAAGGCCTTGGAGCTTTGCTTCAACGTTGCCCTAAATCGCTTACCGGCTTCGACTTCTTCGAGTCCCATGTTGCAAGGCTCTCACCACCACCACTCTCACGCGTGCCCCTCTATCTCAAACGCCCTTGTTGCAGCTTTCAAACGCGCTCAAGCACACCAACGACGTGGATCTGTTGAGAATCAGCAACAGCCTCTCTTGGCAGTGAAAATTGAACTCGAGCAACTCATTATTTCGATCTTGGATGACCCTAGTGTTAGCCGAGTCATGAGAGAAGCTGATTTCAATAGCACACAAGTTAAAAGCAACGTTGAACAAGCGGTTTCTTTGGAAATATGCTCTCAGAATAATGGTAGTGGTAATAACAATAACAACAATAATAATAAGGCAGAGGAAAATAATAGTAGTAGTGGAGAGAAAGGGTTGGTGTTGGATCCTATTAGGATTGAGGATGTTGCTAGTGTTATTGAAAATTTGGGGTGTGAGAGAAAGAGAAGTGTTGTGATTGTGGGAGAGTGTGTTACTAGCCTTGAAGGTGTAGTTAGGGGAGTGATGGAAAAGATTGATAAAGGGGATGTTGGTGATGAGTGTACTCTCAGGGGTGTCAAGTTTATCTCTCTTTCTCTTTCTTCTTTTGGGAATGTTTCAAGAGTGGAGGTGGAGCAAAAGGTGGAGGAGCTTAGGGGTCTTGTGAAGGCAAGTGAACATAGCAAAGGGTATGTTTTGTATTTGGGGGATCTCAAGTGGGTGTTAGATTTTAGGGCTAGCGGATCACAAGGCAGAGGGTGTTATTGTCCTGTGGATCACATGGTTGGGGAGATTGGGAAGCTTGTGAATGGGACTGAAGAGAATGGTGGAAGGTTTTGGGTTATGGGTGTTGCCACTTTTCAAGCTTACATGAGATGCAAAAATGGCCAGCCATCGTTGGAGACTCTTTGGTGTCTTCATCCTATCACTATTCCTGCTGGAAGCTTGCGCTTGAGTCTCATCACTGACAGGTAAATCAGTTTTGGTAAAGTTGGATACAATTACAGCGTGTTTGGTTCGTTTCAGATATATATAAATATATAACTTTTCACGTTTACCCAGAAATTAATAGTTATAACTTTCGTCTTTTCAGACATGATTTCTTAATTCTCAATGGTTTCAAACAAGTTGTTAATTGTTGTGTGGCTTTGATTCAATCTTCTCTATCCCATTTCCCAAACTGTTCTTTCTTTCTTGGATGCATGGTTGCTTAGTTGAAAAAAGGGAAAAATGGAATTGGCTTTTGCTTTTTAAAGATTGCAACTTGAAAATAAAAGTTAGATTGGAAGAAATACATGCTAATTAAACAAAATAGGGAAAAACTGCAGATATTTTTTCTTTTAAATTTTTTCTTCTTTCTCACTTGTTTTCTCAAGTAGTTACTGTATATAAGAAGAAAAAAAACCAACAATGGCAAAAGAACTTTGGTTAAAAGTGTAAGAACTGAAACGAGCAAAACACGTCAGTCATTATAGTGTGACTTTCCTTCGTTGATTAGAACTAACAAAGGAAAAAGATTTTTCTTCTTTTTCTTTATTTTCATTATTTTTTCCTTTCAATTAACATTGACAATCAGTTTCTCTTTTGGACTTCCCCTTTTCCATATTTTTTGTTACTATTCTCTGAATATAACTTTGAAAGTGGAACATGACCTGAAATAAATGAAGCCATTAATTGATAATTCTTATAATATATTTATCATCATCATCATCTTTCTCTTTTTCCACAGTGGTCTACAAGACCAGCCCACAAACAAGAAAGCTGACAACAGAACTAGCTGGCTCTTACTTGAAGGAGTGGGGGATGATCAGAAACAACAAGCTTGCTTCGCGGAACCTTCCACAAAGAATGAGACCATCACCGAAGTTCGAAGCTTGCAAAGCAGTAGTACTTGTAATAGTGACTCCTCAAGTTCAACCCTTCCTGCATGGCTCCAACAGTACAAAAATGAGAATAAAGGAATCAACTATAATGATCAGGTCTTCATTATTATTATCACAATCAGACACGTTGATAAGAACATGATGGATTTCATTCTTGTTATATTTTATTCTGTGTTATCATGTCATGTTTGCATTAAAATTAGAGAAATTCAGGCTACAAAATTTAAGGATTTTGACACTATTACTATTACTGAGAAATTCTCTCTCTTTCTTTTTGTTT
Organism: Glycine soja; assembly: GCF_004193775.1. Classification (NCBI taxonomy): domain Eukaryota; kingdom Viridiplantae; phylum Streptophyta; class Magnoliopsida; order Fabales; family Fabaceae; genus Glycine; species Glycine soja. The sequence continues at coordinate 8,959,522 of NC_041011.1, forward strand.
TTTCTCCTTTTTATGTGCTCAAACTCATAATTCAAAAAAAAAAATACACAAATTATTTATTATTTTAAACGCTCTTAATCAATATGTCTTATTTCTTTATATTTCTCTTTCTATCAAATCATAAATTTTCTAATATTTTTATTTTTTTTCTCTTTTAATTTTTCTCCTTTTTCTAGATAACACATTAAGTTTCAATCAAACATTTTTCATTAATTATAAAACTAAATGAATTAAAAGTCTTCAATTTTCAAGCTACTATACCAACTCTTCAAATTAATTGTTTTTTTGCTTTTTGTTTATTTCTTGTTCCCTAATAGAAAACGACATTCCATTAAATCATGTTATCTTTTCTCATAGTTAATTTTCTTTTTAAAGTGTTATTTTATAATTGGAAGAAATAGGAAAAAGGATAAGATATATAGGAGGACATGTGATCCTTATGTTATATGTCACGGTATTTTAATCTTGTATTTGTATGTAGTGTATAATAGTTACAGTATAACCGTATGATAAAAATTAACCTTTTTTCCCCCGTATATTCCAACAGAACTCTGTCCCAGTGGGAGAGCTTTGCAAAAAGTGGAAATTTATGTGTAGTTCAATCCAAAAGCAACCTTATCCTTCCGACAAAACCATCACATTATCCTCGGTGTCACCTTCTTCATCAACCTCAAACTTCTCATACGGACAACAACATCCTAATTTGCACCAAACCCATAACGAGTGGCAAGTGGCTGAACCACCCAAAGATTCATTAAACAACCACCATTTCTGGATCTCCAACAATGGTTCCAACAACACCAATGAACCCACTTTGAGAGTGTACATTCCAGAGGACAATAAGCAACCATTCTCATCACCAAATCCAAGTTCTAACCCTAATTCCACTTCTTCCAGTGACATCATGGAAGTGGAACACGTGAGCAAGTTCAAAGAGTTAAACTCGGAGAATCTTAAAACGCTATGCAATGCTTTGGAGAAAAAATTGCCGTGGCAGAAAGACATAATACCCGAAATTGCGAGCACCCTTTTGCAATGCCGTTCTGGCATGGTGAGAAGAAAAGGGAAAGTGATGATAAACAGTGAAGAAGTGAAAGAAGAAACGTGGTTGTTCTTCCAAGGTGTTGATGTTGAAGCCAAGGAGAAAATAGCAAGAGAATTGGCTCGGCTTGTTTTCGGGTCCCAAAACCACGTCGTTTCGATTGCACTTAGCACTTTTGCTTCAACAAGAGCAGATTCTACTGAGGATTATAGCAGGAACAAAAGATCAAGAGAAGAAACAAGTTGCAGTTACATTGAAAGGTTCGTAGAAGCAATGGCTTCTAACCCTCATAGGGTGTTTCTTGTTGAAGATATAGAGCAAGCAGATTATTGTTCTCAACTTGGTTTCAAAAGGGCCATTGAGAGGGGAAGAGTGGTGGATTCAAAAGGTGAAGAGGTTGCACTTCGTGATGCTATCATCATTCTAAGCTGTGAAAGTATCAGTTCTAGGTCAAGGGCTTGTTCTCCCTCGGTCAAACAAAAATCGTTAACCGAGGTACAAATGAATGGCGACATTAATAATGCCACTTTGGAGGAGACAAGCCCTTTTGTTTCTTTGGATTTGAATATTTCCATTGATGATGAAAACAATGTTGAGGATAGGTCAGAGGATGAAATTGGGCTTCTTGAATCGGTAGACGGAAAAGTTATCTTCAACTTTGAGGAATTGTGATAACGAGAAGAATTTCAAGATTCAAGAACAGCTAATTTTTTTTCTTCCTTTTTTAGTTTAGGCTTCTTTTAATTCTCTTTATTCATCATGTCTTTGTATTCTCAGGCATTTGCTAGGGCTAGCTAGGGATGAAAGAATTTGCGCGTGCCCTTCAATTTGATTATGTAACTAGATATGTATATTATTACCAAGTATATCCAACTTTCTCTGTTACAGGAATTTGAGAATTTCCATCAATTTATTTTTTGTCCCCTCCAGTTCTATGTAATTTCAAATCTCTGAAAGCATACATGAAGCACAAAAGTTTTAATTTAAATGGTACAAGTTATTGAAACTTGATCCCTTGGAATCATATCCATATTGTAGCTTTTTTACTTGCAATTGAGCATATCATCTCCTCTTCCCGGCCGCCTGTACACATCCTATAACATTACGAGTTTAGCTTTGATCAATTGTTAGCATCAACTATCAATGTCATCTAATTATATAGCTAAACTATTGAACATGTCACTACAAAAAAAATGTTAAATAATGGAGGTTATTTTGCGGAGGTTTTAGAAATCCCTTTAATTTATTAAAAACTACAATTTTTTGTGTTTAATTTGCAGAAATTTATAACCTCTACTAATTAAATATTATTTTTCCACTCTTTTCTCTTTAAAATAAAATAAATCATGTTTTTTCCCGGCAAAAAAAAATTTCCTCTCAAAAAAATCACAAAATCCCAATTTCCCTCTCCAAACCCCACACAGACTCTCCAACTACGGCTTTCCCTCACTACAAGAAAAATGATATATGCCTACAGAGACTTTTGCCTACAAACATAAATTAGTGTAAGTAAAAGTAAAAAAAATATTTATACCTATAATTTTTGTCATAGGTAAAACTCAAAGATTTGTACCTACTATTATTTGGTATAGGTAAAACTCAAAATAACTCCTATTTATAAATATTCAATGTTGGTAACATTTTAAAAAATGTATACCTACCATTACTTGTTGTTGGTAAAATCATATAAAACTTATACCTATAGTTTATTTGTGTAAATAAAATTTTAAAAGTTTCTACCTACAAATACATAGTGTAGGTAAAATTTCATAAAACAAATACATATTAAAATATAAATATATTTTAATATATTTCATAAAACCATTACTCTGCTCTGAATCGTGGGAGCCCTCCATCGCTCTGAATCGTGCCCATGAGTGAAGCCCTCCCTCGCACCGTCACGTTTGCGATTACACAATTGGTATGTACTGGTTGTCCCCAACCTTCAATCCCTAATTTCACCCCTCACTTCCGCTCTCAGCTCAGGTACAAGATTCTCTCTTCACTCTTCTTCTTCTCCTTTCTCCGCTCTTCAATTGTTTCGTTTTCTTCTCCGATTTTGCCTTTCGATAACAGTATCTATTTTTCTTTTCTTTTCCCTTTTCCGATTCCCTGAACAACCATCCTACGCTAGGGTTGCAACTATTTGTTATCCATCGCTGTTGTTTGCGGCTTGCCTTTTCAATTATTCACTCAAACAATGTTATATCTGTCTGCAACAATGAAATTAGGTTCACAAATTCGTTTCGCTCTTGATTCTTAATCATATACATTTTTATTTGATTTCCGTGTTTTCGTCACACAGTGTCTTCGTTTCTTAAGTGATTTTGATTTCGTTCTGATATATTCTAGAGCTAATAGCTATGAAGTAGTTTCTTAACCATATACATTTTTTATTTTGATTCCTTGTTATGCCATGTGTTAAGGGGACTTGCGAATTGATATTGAGCAAGTGTTTTGTTCCTTCTTCAATTTGTTGGATATACATTTTGATCTACAAAGATACAAATGTCGTTCACTGTCTTTGGATATACATTTTGTTGATTTAGTGAGACGGGGGTGTGCCTAATGCCTTTCCTTTGGCTAGTGAGAATTGTGGCTTATAATTTTGTTGATATTTTCTAATAAGAAACAAATTGAATTGTCTGACCTAGGAAGGTATTGTGATGTAAATGGTTGCGATAGTTTTTAAATTTTGAAGTCGAATGAATTTTGTTGTAACAGCTTAACTATTTGTAGGATTTGATTGGTTTGCCTTTTCTTTGTTGCGGCTGGTTTCATTGCCAAGATTCTGCTTCTTGTCCTATCGTTATCATTAATTACTTTTAAACATCTGGTTGAGATGCATGTCATGCTTTTCGTAATCCTATTAACATAGGCAATGGTAAAGGTGCATGTAAGCCAAAATTACCTATCTTGTTGAAAGTGCCTAATCATATAAAGTGAAATGATTTGAGCTACTTGCTATTGTGTAATGATAAGCTTCTAATATGGATTTTATTTATCAATGCCATCTATTTTTTCCGAGGTCAAGATATTCTAAATATAGAACATACATTCTTCTAGGTCAAGAGTCCTTTTGGCATTGTGACATAATCAATCTATTCCTGATCACAAATGGGCCACTTTTATAGTTTCTCTGTTGCAGTCATTGCTCTACTGCAGTCATTGGCTTCAATCTATTCCTTCAATTATTTTCCTCTTTTTTTGTTTTGGTTTGCTGGGCCTCATTGAGTCCAGTTTGACTTCTTTTTCTTTTTTTTTTCTTATTCAAAGCATAACGATATAATATGATAAACTAAATAGTAATAATAATGATAAGAATGATGATGAGTTCATACGATAATAATATGATGATGATGAAGAATTTTGTTGGTAAGTATTTACTTGTATGATTTATTTAAGACACCTGTAAATTTTGATTGTTATTTATGAATGTCATGAATTTTGGGTAGTTTTTAACTCTTTTTTTTTTTATCATTTTTGAGAATTTATAATTATATTGTTGTACATTAAATAAACTATATAAAAAACTCAGAATAATGGTCATCCCACAATCTGCTATCTCACTATTTTTGGGGTCTGTTGTTATGTGTTGCTATTTGGGTCGATAGTTATGCTTTGTGAATCGGGATCAATAACTATTCTTTATAGGAGTGCTTCTGTTTTGACTTTTCTTCAATGAGCTTGGGCTTTTTCTAGCTGTTCAATGGCCCCTTCCACTTCAATACTTCCAAATTTCAAATAGTTCTCAAGATTCTTTGTTTTCGATTATCTAATAAGCTACTTAATGAATGCAGACTCTCTTACCATTAATTTCAAAATGTGTATAGTCTGAACAAACATCAATCTTATGTTATGCGTTGATGCATCATAGCCTGGATTGTCTAACCATCCTCTGGATGGGCTTTTCTTTCCAACCTGACTAGGTTGATGAAGGAGTATGAGTCCCATATTCGCAGGGTTGCAACACAACTCCCATTTATGATAGAGGCCCCCTCTTATCAGGTTACTTTTTGGGTTGGTTCTCTATATTATAAGTTCTTCCATTTCACATTGGATGATCTTTGCATGTGACGAGGCCTTAATAATTTATACTTCTAATGAGACTAATATTTACCAAGCCGGCTGTAGTATTAATTGCATTTTAGCCTTTCCAAATATGGCAATGTACATATCTTTCTTTTTTGTATTATTTTGTTGGTTTCACATGATTTGCTTAATAATTTTATATCATGGGAAAAAAGAAATATTAACATACCTCTTAATAGTTTCTGAATTTTTTTCATTTTATAGGGTATTACATAGTACGTGGAGAATGGGAAGTACTAAAAAGATCCCAATCAACGTTGAAAGTTTAGAAACCACCATCGAGATAAAAATTAAAACATTGGAGTCTCAAACTTACACCCTTAGAGAAGATTTTTTGGTTCTAAAAGTTGAATGATGATGATGTTCGATACTTTGAGGGTATATTGGATACCAAAAATGTTGTTCAAGATGAGGGCAAGCTTGTCACTTCAAACACTGATTGGATGCATAAGTACAAAGGCTCTAGTAAGCTATTGTTACAACCTACCACCGCTGACCAGGTTCTTTTATTGTTTATTATTATTATTATTATTATTATTATTATTATTATTATTATTAATTGTTTTGCCTCTGTTGAATAGAATGAACAATTACCCTTTAGGACCTTGATTCAATGTAGCATTTGGAAATTGGCCTCCTTCCTTATGTGTATATCTTGGTCTCTCTACTTTAGTTTGGAATTTCTATTAATTTTTTTGTGAACTTAGTATAATTTTTGTTGAGCACTGTACTGCATTTCCACTGTAAAAAATAGAATCATTATATATTTCTAAATCAGGTTATACATACATCTGATAAACAATTGTTTAGAATTGATTATTTTTATTGATGGTCATTGTGATTTAGTATGTGTGATACACCCTTGTATATAATATATGTGACTAAGTGTTTTTTCTTTTTTTATTTCAGCCAAATGATGCTTCAAGTGTTCCTAATACACCTTTGGATGCAAGAGGATCTTCTAGTGCTAGCAACCCTTAGTTTGCTTATAATGTATTTTGGATTTAAAGTTTAGTACAAGACTAATATTACTTTGTTATGGATTTTATGTCATAGTTTGATTTACAATAGAAATTTGAATTATAAATCTTTGAATTATATGCTATTATTTTGGTTATTGAAATATAATTTCTACATCCTCATTATGAGTTTTTTTATTACATTTTTTTTATTGATATCATAAGAAAATAAAAAATTGTAATACATGTAGATTATGAAACTAAAATGAGTATACAAAATCATTATATACAAGAAAATAAGGAGAAATAGAAAATCAATTGTAAAACATCTATTGTTAGCATGATTTAAAAAAAAAAAACCCTCCATACTATAGTTTTAAAACCTCTTTTAATAAATCTCCGCATTTAGCATAGGTTTAAAATCTCCTACAAAAAACTTCCATAGTGTAGGTATAAAAACATCTTACAATAAACCTCCACAGTTAGCGTAGGTTTAAAACCTCCTTTAAAAAACCTCCACAGTTAGCGTAGGTTTAAAACCTCTACAAAAAAATCTCTGCAAAATATTCTCGATACCAGAGGTTTTCGAAAACAGCCGCTAATTGCTTGTGGCAAATATAGCTGCGGAGGTTGCTGAAAACCTCCGTAATTTATTTTGCGGAGGATAAAAACCTCCACTAAATGAAAAAATAACCTTCATTATTTAACATATTTATTGTAGTGTGTGGATCAAGTGATTCTGAGTATTTTAGTTTAAGTAGAGGTCTTAAATTTGAGTTATATGTATATAATTACATTAAATATTTGAAACAAGAGTTATGTTATTCATAGTGATTTAACTTGAATCGAGTAGGATTATTTCAATGATACCTATAGTTTCTGCCAAAAAAAATATATCTAATTATAACTAGTTAGTATCATATTTTTGAAATGGTACTTTAAGTATCTTTAAGTATGTAGTTATTGTTACTCATTTTTTAAATGGTAACTACACAAGTTTGGTATGAAAAAATAGAAGAGAGGATACTTGGACCTATTTTTTGTGATTTTTGTGACACAACTTTATTTTTTTTCTTTCTTTTTCAGGTAACCAATAAAAAATGTATACATATTATTTTAATTGCACATTTGGTTTCAACATATCAACGTACCATTTTAATCTCTCAAAAATTAATTGTGTCAAATGCATTTCTCAACTTTCTTTTCATTTATAATTAAATTCTCTTGTTAATTTTTTATTAAATATTTAACAAAATTTGTTAACATAATAATAGTGATTAATATACTGACTAATAAGACACTCACAAGCTGACACGACAATTGATGTATTATCTGATATGGATATTAATGTATCATTGACATGTGAACATGATATGCTTTTATATGACATGTGAAAATGAGAAAAAAAATCAACATAATATTGAAGATAAAATTTGAACCCATTAGATTAATGTGTCAAAAAATGTTAAACAATATTTTAATTGTCACATCAACATACATTGAAATTGACAAAGAGACTAATTGTAAGCAAAAAGAAAGTTAGGAGATCCAATTAATTGATGGCACAATTGAAATTTATAAAATTAAAATCACACTATAGTTGAGACCTCAAGTACAGTTAAACCCTTTTTTTTACATATGTACTACTAAATAATAGAACTCTTACACCACAACAAAATTGTAACTTAAGCTTACTCACTAAGCATGCTTAATTAAGCTACCTAGTGTGATGCACTGACATTATAAGGAAGTGTATGACATTGACAGTAGTGGTGCAAGCCTATACATGCGATGGTGTCGTTCCGCAATATTTTATCCTTTGTTTCCTTTTCTTAATCATGGAATTAATTTTTGTAGCACGAGATACGTAATATAGAGTGTATTTTCCTATCGTGATTATTCATTCGAGAAGTAAGATATGCCTAGGACTTCTACTGTGGTTGGTAATTATCATTTCATGATTTTTGGTTACATTATAACTATTTATACCATTAAACGTGAATGCCACAGGTTTATTGCTTCTTCCATCATTATACGCGTTATTAGCCTCGCAAAAAATAATAATTCTACCTTTTATTCTCTTAGCGATTTCTATATATAAATGCGTGAGGCCTGGGGCCTACTGGTTGCTGTTTCTCCGAATGAATCAAATAAGTGTATGGTAAGAAAAGGAAAAAGCACAATAGGAGGGGTCATGCCTCAAAAAGTTAACCGAGTAAGAGTTCATTATAAGATAGTTTTCCATTTAATTGATTAGAAAGCAACGCTAAACCATGGAACCCTTGGATCAATTGTTATAATATTACCTTAGTTTAACGAAAAAATTTAGACTAAGATTCACATATGTAAATGTATTAATCTTAAGAGATCGAGAGTTTTATTGTTTATAATAGTCATTCATAACTTAAATAAAATTATTTAGTAAAAAAAATACATATGATCTATGCAAAACCAGAAAGCAATGATAGATGAAATCAACATATAAAAAATGAATTTGAATAAATTTTTTGACAAAAAATTATAGAAAAAGTAAAATAAATTTAATTTCTATTATAAGTTAAAATTAATCTATATACATTAATTTACAATAATTTTGATGAGATAATTTATATCAAGGAAGTCTAGCTTAGTTGGTTGAATAGAATAAGTGTTATAAATCTTCTGATATCATATTCAATTCTCACGGATAAAAAGAATAAAATAATTTATAAAAAAATAGGATACATATGAAAAAAATAATTATAAAATAATGTATTCATTTTATTTTCTTAACTTATTTCATTTTCTTCTTTTATAAATGTATATTAAAAAGTCTAACTAGAACTACTACTACTACATAAGTGGTTTGGGACCCAGGTGCCAAGGCAGAAACCATTTATATTCACAGTTTGATCATGTTTGTGTCAAATTTGTCAAAAATAAATATTATAAAGAGATGATCAAATAATTCATATAGATTAAATGATTTCTTTAATTTTTTTTATCTTATTATTTTGTTTAAATTGATTTTTTTTCTTTTAAAATATTCACTTTCATCATTTATTTGTTTAAAACAATCCAACTTGGTCCTCACCATCATTGCATCGTGACTGGCATGAGAGAAGCCATTAAATGTACACATTGTGGGTTGTCATGTAATTTTTTTTTGACTTGGCATTTTTATTTAATTATTTATTGAAAACTACTAATTGTTGGAACTTGTTTGGGATGTTACTGTTGATGTTTCTTTGTATAAAAGAAGATTCTTGTTCCCCAAATTGAAAACTTAGGATTTTTGGCTCCTCTATGTTCTTCCCCAAATTCTGAAATTAGAAGATCAATTTCCTTCTGACAAATATGGAATCAAGCGTGTCTGGATGCAGGTGTCAGTCAGGCTCTTCCAGAGGCACAAACAGTTAGGCGCCTACATGTGACCGTGAACATAAAAGCGATTTTGAGAACTGTTAGAACAAGAGACAACCTTATAGGAGGAGGTTCTCGGGTTGCAAACATTCCAAGGTTAGTTGTTATTTTTTTAAAATTTTTTGAAAATATGGCGAGGGATCCAATGTGATTAATGATTAATTTTTCATGTTAGAAAGGGGTTACAAATAGTGGTTGTGGCTTTTTTGATTGGTATCATGAGGAGATTGTTGATGAAAAAGACATTGTTATTATGAGACAAAGAGGGAGGATATCGAATCTGCAGAATTCTTTGAGCAGTAGGAAATGGTTGAAGAGGATAATTGTTATTTGTTGTTTAATGTTAGGGATTATTATAGTTCTGATATTGTTGTTTTCGAATTTGCCCATTTGTACAGGGTAGACTATTAATGTAGTCCATTAACGTTAACATCCAAACTTCAAATTTCTTCATTTAAGATGTATTTGAAGGAGTAGGCAATTGAAATGTACTTGATTAATGGATTTTGTTGAAGGAAAAGTAGGCTATTATTATATGGTGTTTGGTGTTGTTTAAGAGATAAGTGCATTACTACAATAAAACTTTTTAACGACGGTTAAATAGGGCTTTCAACGATGGTTCTTGACCATCGTTATAGTTAACGTCATTAAAAGTGAAACACCATTGATGACGGTTCTTAAAAATATCATCGTCAAAAACATTCTAAAACGATTATTACATCAGAACCGTCTTAGAAAGTTTGTCAGACTCTACTTTTTAAGACAATTATTACATTAAACCGTCTTAAAAAGCCTTAGAAGACACACTTTCTAAGACGGTTCTATGGAGAAAGCGAGGATTATACTAAATAATATATATATATATATATATATATATATATATATATATATATATATATATATATATATATTATTTTAAAAGATTGAGGATTATACTAAATAAAACTATATTAAAATTAAATAATATTTTTTCATTGAAAGTTTGTGCTATTTTAAAAAATATTAAGTCTATAAGAAATTATAATTTATTTTTTATCAAACTTATAATAATGATGCAATACATGTATAAATTCAAAACAAATATAATATGTATACAAATATAATGATGTAATACATCAATTATTTCCACTTGTTGCTGTAATTTTAATCTACATCATAATATATAAACAAGTCCATGGACAAATTAAACTTCCATTTCTAACCTCTTCCAAGGAGTGAGGATGAGAATTGAAGATAAAAAATCTAATTTAATACAAAAGCTTTTGAAAATAAAAAATCGTATCTTTCAATCATCCCTCAAATGGCTAATAAGTAATAAGCTTTCACTGTTGACTAAGTCTTTGAATTAAGAAAAATTGGATTTGGTACATCTTTTATGATGTGCCACTTCACAGGAAAGCTTCCACTCCATTTATCTTGCTGCCAAAAGTCCATATTCTTGCTATAGTCAATTGTACCAACCATCTCTGCAACCCCACAGAACTGCCCACTTGCATTAACTTACTATAAGTAAGCAACATGATAAAAGAAAAGCCAACATGATTAGCTTGCATATAGATAATAAATAATAGAAATAATATACAAATTATAACAGGTTATCAATATTATGCACTGTCAAAATAAATCTAACAATATGGTGCTTTTAAATTTACCTATGCAGTAATAACCATAATTGGTGGCAGCAGGGTAATACAAGTTCTGGTCAACAAAAAACTCAGGGGCTCTGTCGTTAATCATGACCTTAGTTCAGTCAATATTTGGGCTCGTGAAGTGTGAATTTAAATCAGCACCTTCAATCTAAAGTCAAAATGTTAGATAAATTATTGACTATAATGCTACCTCAGTGATGATGATATACACAAATGATTCAAATCATTAATGGAATCCCAAAACATCAAGAGCTCAAAGAATAGAAATTACAAAATTTTATACAAATTTACCATGTCTGCATCATGGTTTCTAGTTTCAGAAACATCATACACTTCCATACTAGAACTGCCACCACTGTCACTTAAACGAAACATAAGCACACATAATTTACAAATTATTACGAGATAAAAAATAGTAGAAACTATAACCAAGGTGTCCCTCAACTGACAAAAGATAACCTAAACAAAAGTATATAGAAACCACTTGCAAATAGTTTTTAACCTAAGGATTGATATTGTGAAGCCTAACAATACAAATGAGCCACAAACAAAAACATGCCAAGAGGACTAAATTAAACCACTAATATTGTAGAAACAACAACAACAACAACAACAAAAGGATTTTGTTACTCCCTCTGATCTTTTTTGTGCTCAAATCACTATATCAATCATATCAAGTAAATTTCATCATATGCTAGCGGTGTCACATATATGATACTAACCAATTTGAATTCTAAACACACATCCCTAATTTTTCCCCCTAAACAGAGCTATGTACTAACACACAATTAAACTTCAGTCATTTCTTACCAAAATACAGTTAGCTTCTTACCAATTAACACACCAATTTCATTAATTCATAACGAAAAAAGAAAGGAAAATTCAAGCGCCGAAAAACCTACACTAAAATGAGAAACTCAGCTCCCACGAAAAACATGAAAGCAACAAGCATTCTTGACTTAACAATTGACACAATATTCGATAAGAACACCCAGAGAACTAACCGAGAGAGAGAGAGAGAGAGAGAGAGAGAGAGAGAGAGAGAGAGAGAGATGAAATTACCTGAAGAGGAGAAGAGGAAGATGAATATCAATGCATGGTTGGTGAAGAGCGCAGTGGGGAATTGGAATTCATTCTTCCTCCATTTCAAGATTCATTCTTCCTCCATGCATCAAAACTCATCAGATCGAGGAGAAACATCACCAGATTTAATGATTTCATTGAGTTTTTTTTTATACCTAAATGCGTGAATCAATGGTGGGAATGGTGGCGGCGGTGACGGCGGTGACGGCAGCGGTGGAGGAAGGAGAGGAATCCGATAGCCTGAGAATTCTCCTGATCGTCGAGGAACAGATCCTCCGACATGCAGAACGCGTTGTGGAGGAAAATGACAGCGGCGTCGAGCATGAGAATCAAAATGAGGACAGATCTGACGCTGGTGAGGAAAAAAACGAAGACGGTGAAGGTGGAGAGGAGGGCTAGGGTTTCGAAGTCAGAGAATGTTCGGCTGAGAATGACGAGAGGTTGATCTGAGGGACGGAAGAGGTAGAGGAAGGTCCAAGAGGCGAGGAGGCCAATGTGGAGGATGAGAGAGAAATGATTAGTGAGTGTTGGACAAATGGGCTCAATAACTTAAGAAGGGGTGAATTAATTTCCCACTAACAAACTTTTAACCCCCTTCTAAATGATAGGCTCAGAATGTAGAAGAAGAAGCAGCAATCAATTTAATAATGTTCTTTAAACATGCAAGACAAAATTGATTGTAATAAAATAAATGAGATAAGGGAAGAGAGAAATGCAAACTTGATTTATACTGGTTCGGCCACTTCCCATGCCTACGTCCAGTCTTCAAGCAACCCACTTGAGATTTTCCACTCTCTTTGTAAAACTCCTTTTACAAAGTCTAAACCACATAGGGACAACCCTTCCCTTGTGTTCAGGAATCCTTACAACTTAAGAGACCCTCGGTCCCTTAATCAATCTCTTTGAATAAGAAGAAAGAAGAAGAATTCTTTCTTTAAGAGAAAGATATTACAATTGAAGTTCATGTAAGAATCCTTTTAGATTTTGCAAGTGTTTGGCCAAGGATTGTTGAGAGAGCATTTGGCAATGAAGTTCTCTTGGAGTATTTCTCTATTGCTTTTTGAAGTCAGGCAGACACATATATATAGGCCCTTCATGCCTTTTCAAAATGGTTTGAAGAGATGTGTCTTTTCAAAAAGCTTTTTTCTGAAATTCTTCACTGGTAATCGATTACAAGTTTCTGGTAATCGATTATACAGTTATATTTTGAAGGGTCATGAATTTTGAATTTGAATTTCAAGAGTTTCGTTCCTGGTAATTGGTTACAAACAACTAGTAATCGATTACATGTTCAAAATTCACATTCAAAACCCTTTTTAACAGTTATTTCCCAAACTTGTCTTCTGGTAATCGATTACACTGCCTGGTAATCGATTACCAGAGCCCTGGATGACTTTGAAACCCTTTGTTTTGAGGCAAGACTTGATCTTGCAGAAATCTTGAAGCAAGACTTTGTTTGTTAAAGCAATCTTGTATTAATCTTGAAGCAATGTTTATCCTTTGAAGTAGCCCTGTTTGATTCTTCTTTGGCATCATCAAAATCATGTATACATACATTCACAGTTAGGAGAGAGACTGCGAGGATGAGTGAAACGACAACGTAGTAGTTGGTGTGAAAGTAGGAGAAGTTTTTGCGGACACGAAGGGTGGCTTTGGAGGACTCGGGTTTCGAGAACGTGGAGCGGTCCGCGAGCTCCGACCAGTGGCGACATTGGTCGAGGCCGTGGTGGAGGGAGGTGGAAAGGTTGTTGATGAAGGCACAGAAGGTCAGGTTGTTCGCCGGAGCCTTGATGGCGCCGCCGCCTGCACTGGTGGTTCTTGCGGTGGTTTGGGGGTTGGAGATGGGGAGGACAGGAGGCGCAGTGGAGGACATGATGGTTTTAGAGAGAGAATGGAAGGAGATTTTGTAATTTGTGATTTTAGAGAGAGAGAGATAATATGAGGAGATTTTGAAGGGAAGAGAGTGTATTTTAAAAGCTTATTCAAAGACGGTCAAAATGAAAAAACCGTCTTTGTATTACCAATACAACTATGACGGTCTTTGTCAACCCATCGTTGTACTCCTTAAAGTCATTATTGAAGGTGGTTATTAAATAACCGTCATTGTATACTTTCATGAAAATTACTACAATGCCACTATGTATCCTTCAACATCGTTTTCTTCTTAACTGTCATAGTTAGTGTGTTGTTAAAAATCTTTATTGCAGTAGTGGTGGCTTTTGAAAGGACTGATTTGAACCATTTTAAAAACTTAAATTAAAGGATCAATTTGAACCTTTTTAAAAACTTAAAGGACCAATTTTAACCTTTGAAAATAGTCCATGACTTTCTTGATCAACTCATTTTTTGTGACTTCTATTGAAACACTACATAGCAAATTCATACAAATAGATGTAGAAAAAAAAGAGTTGCACAACAATATCATATCTAAATAGCTTTAAAGAGGCACTACATTAAACCATGCATTTGTCCAAACAAAATAGACATCATAAAAGGCAGGCAACCAACAAAAAAGACAGTTTTTTCTAACAACAAAACATCATAAGCCACTTGAGGAAGTATGACTACATTTGTGCAAACTTTACTACCTATACCAGTCCTAAAAAAATAAATATCTTGAAAGATAACTAGCTAGTTATATTCAACAAAAAATATAAACATTCAATTCACTACTAAAAGAATTACTTTCAAAAATGGTTCTTTGTGACTTTCCACTCTTTGAATCCATCGTTGTAGAAAGTCAACATTTTCATAACGATTTTTAAATTATCTTATAATCTCGATTTCTATATTGATTCTCTAAGAAATTGTCTTAGAATTTGTTTTTTTATGTTTTAAATATGTTAAAAAATTAATGTTTCTTTGAAAGAACCATTTTAGAAAGTCTATCTTTAAAGATGGTTTTTTTTTTTTATAAAAAAATCATCTTAAAAATAGACTTTTTAAAATAGTTTTTTGAAATGTTGAGTATCTCATTTGGTTAGAAGGTCATTTTTACATAAGAGGGAAGAATTTTGTTTTAGTATATAATCATTAGTTAAGAATAAATATTTAAAAAGTTACATGATTTTTTTTAAAAAAATATTATGACTTTTATATTCTATAGTACTGATCAACCATTTATAATCAAATTTAATGGTCTATATTATTTATGTTTATATCCCTTGCATGAAAAAAATTCTCTCATACGCAGTCTACTTTGTTTTATATATCATTGTGGATCTGAATGTGATATTAATGTATTCATTCTGATTGATGAATAAATAAATATTTGTGCACGGTGCGAAAAAGGTAATAAATAAATAAATTTCATAATGCATCTTATTATGTATAATTGGATTGAATTTTTTTTGAGTTAATATATTGACTAAAGTATGATCCATAGCGTAAGGATTGTGCCAAGAAGCAACTTTTTTATTTCAGAAGGAAAAAGTAAAATCTTCACTAAGATATAGCAAAAGAGCACTACTTTTTATGCTTTGTGTGAAGCATTTTGTAAAACAATAACTTTCCTTCCTTTGATTTTCTTAACCCAACATTCTCATCTTTGGAAAGCAAGAAAAGGTTGCGGTATATGGGTTCAATATATGTAATATATTTAAGGATTTAGTGAACAGTATTAAGAAAAAGATAGATAAGCATCTCTTCTTTAAAACCTTAAAGATGTTGCTACTTTAGAATCGCTAAAAGATCATTATCTTCTCTACTTTAATTAAAACCCTTAGCATAAGTATAGAATTTGTCGCTTATATGGCTTTTAAAAAGATTGGGTCTTTAAGAATTAATGTAGCCTGTGGTGGACAAAAGTGGGGTTTGGATGAATGCTTTCTCTCTCTTACCCTCACACAAAATCCAACTTAACGTATTATATACCCTATACCTTTTACTTGTTTTTTTTTCTCGCTTTTTTGCTCTCTTTGACAGGAGGAAGCTCTCCATCTTAGGCTGTCTTTCTCTTTAAATTGTGTGTGGTTAATTTTTCTTTTTCTTCTTTAATTTGTTAAACTTTCTTGGCAAAACACCTGTGTGATTAGATGGCAATACATCATTAGTTCTCTTGAACAAGATACAGACGTGTAATTCTTTCTCACTTGTACGGAGATGAAATTCCTGTAGTTTGAAAAATAAACAAAAGGGTCTATAATTGGTTATCTCATAATTCAAACAAACCCCTCTTTCGTACATCAAAATGAACAAATATATTAGAATAATTAAGGGTCAATATGTCTTATATATGTGTTTATAAATACAATTGCAAGGAATCTTGATCACAAAATTTGGAAAGGCCGGAGCACATTATATATAAGGACGCTGAATTATTTCAATTATTCTTTATGAGATTGAGCTTCAGATAACATAATTGCCATTTACCGATTATAAATTATGCGTGAGGAAGAGCTATATAATAATAATAATAATAATAATAATAATAATAATAATAATAATAATAATAATAATAATAATAATAATAATAATAATAATAATAATAATAATAATAATAATAAATAATAATAATAATAATAATAATAATAATAATAATAATAATAATAATAATAATAATAATAATAATAATAATAATAATAATAATAATAATAATAATAATAATAATAATAATAATAATAATAATAATAATAATAATAATAATAATAATAATAATAATAATAATAATAATAATAATAATAATAATAATAATAATAATAATAATAATAATAATAATAATAATAATAATAATAATAATAATAATAATATAATAATAATAATAATAATAATAATAATAATAATAATAATAATAATAATAATAATAATATAATAATAATAATAATAATAATAATAATAATAATAATAATAATAATAATAATAATAATAATAATAATAATAATAATAATAATAATAATAATAATAATAATAATAATAATAATAATAATAATAATAATAATAATAATAATAATAATAATAATAATAATAATAATAATAATAATAATAATAATAATAATAATAATAATAATAATAATAATAATAATAATAATAATAATAATAATATAATAATAATAATAATAATAATAATAATAATAATAATAATAATAATAATAATAATAATAATAATAATAATAATATAATAATAATAATAATAATAATAATAATAAATAATAATAATAATAATAATAATAATAATAATAATAATAATAATAATAATAATAATAATAATAATAATAATAATAATAATAATAATAATAATAATAATAATAATAATAATAATAATAATAATAATAATAATAATAATAATAATAATAATAATAATAATAATAATAATAATAATAATAATAATAATAATAATAATAATAATAATAATAATAATAATAATAATAATAATAATAATAATAATAATAATAATAATAAAGTTTAATTAGGAGGGAAAGAAAGTGAAATTTTGCAAGAAAAAGGAGGAAAAAGAGGTAGAGAATCAAAGTTGACTATTCTCTCTTATTTCAGTGTTTACACAAAAATAGAAAAATAAAAATAAGTGGAAGACCGTTCTTTAGATGAATTACTTAAATAGAGGTTTGAGTAGATCTAAGAGCTGGGATTATGACATGTTAATTAATATCAATATGCTTTCACTTAAAGAAATCTTAACATAGAAAAGTTAATATTGTTACTTTAATTTGCATTATTTTTAGGACTTTTTTTTACGAAAGTAGTAAAAAAAAAAATTTACGAAACTGGCCTGGTGTAGCATGGAAACTATTTACGGCAGACGTTGTTTTTGTCACGTTGGACTTAGGAAACGTCATATTGATGTCTCGTTTTAAGCTTTTGTTCTTTTGTAGTAAACATCATCTTGGGTGTGGCATAACGTTTGAGTGTTGGCACGTGTGGAATTTGTATGAGACGTCATCCTGTATGTAGTATCATGAGGTATTATCCTGTGTGTAGTTTTTTCAATTATTTTTGCGATTTGACCAGTCTTCGTTGCACAACAAGTGTGAAGAAGAGGTGCTATTGTTGTTTCTGATATATCAAAATAATATGTCAAATGTCAATCAAAATTTACACGTATAAGAAATGAAATAAATTTTTCAAAATCACAACTTAGACAGATATGTAGCCATTACATGTGTGAAGGATACAATAGGAGTAATTGTCTGCAATTTTGAGTTGACTATGACCTAAATTGGGAATCAAAATCAAAACAATCCTTCCTTGTGATTTCAATGCAAATTGCGCTTCTTAACTTTCAATTAATAATACTGTTTGTTGTCTTTCTTTTAATATTAGTGTTTCTTTCTTAGCTTTCAGTTTCCATGTGCTTTGTAATTTGAAGACAAAATTTGAGATGATGCATCCAGGGAGAGATCAAATTTCTTTTGTTTTCCAAAAACTACACTAAAAATATGATTCTTGTAACTACATACCATCGATGGTGCTTCCTGTTCACATCTACATTTATCATGCAACGAAGACCGGTCAAAGCACGAAAATAATATATGGAAAACACCACACAAGATGGGGCCTCCTGATACTACGTACAAGATGACACCTCTTATACAAATTACACAAGTGCCAGGACTTTAATGTGATGCTACACCAGGATGATGTTTCCTACAAAAGGACAAAACTAAAAACGAGATGTGTGTCATCCTGAATCCAATGTGACAAAAACATCCCCTGCACTGTAAATAATTTTCATGCTACACCAATTTCGTGTATATATATATATATATATATATATATATATATATATATATATATATATATATATATATATATTACGACTTTCCTAAAAAGTCTTATTTTTAGTTTCTTTTCACCCTTAATATGTACATCATCTTAGGCTATATGTAATATTCTTGTTATTTCCTTAAGCTTCTTAAACAAGATATCTGTCGCGATTTCTACTTATTCTAAACTGGAAAATGTATTTTTTTTAATCATCAAGTGGGATAAAAAGAAAATTTTCCCTCGTTTAAATTTGAGGTATATTTTTCAGGTGTGTTTAAACAAAAAGAATAAATAAAAAAATAAAGCTAATTATACACAATGTAAAATAACAGATAATATAATTCTCCAAATTTCAATTGATCAATAGTACTAAAAGGATGGAACTGATAAAAATTATCGTTGTTAATTGTTGTTTTTGAGATTGTTATTATTATTATTTTAAAAAATAATATAAAAATTATATTCAAATCTGGAAAAAATAAGTTAATATTGATTCTCTCAAGAGAAAAGTTCTGATCCTGCCTGATCTGTATTCAAATTGCTTATGAAACTAATGGAGTAGTTCTTTGAAATAGCTAGATTGAAGTCTTATGTTTATGTTTTCCGGATATACTTTTGTTATATAGCTTTGTTATATTAAATAGAAGGGTGGGATGAAATCGAATCCATTTTTCCTCAAAAGCAGGAAGATAAAGTTAACACCTGGTTGTTATATACTTGAGCATACAAAAATAAAAAGAAAAGTGAGGGAATAAATGTGGAAAGTGCTTTCCCCTTTTACAACAAAGCTGTTCTCTTTTTCTACAACTGTGGCTGTTCTTGAATCCCTGCTTACATTTGTTATTTTGATAAATGAACCTTTTAGGACAATTTGGATGGTTACTAAGCTTTCCTCACTTTATCTAGTGTTAGATATATTTATAATTAACAACATAAAATGAAAGCAAAGGTGCTAGGATAACTTAGTGGCGAGGAAATAATAAGTCTGACAGCAGTTTAACATATATATATATATATATATATATATATATATATATATATATATATATATATATATATATATATGCCACTAAGAGACAAACATATATATATGGAACGCATTTTGGGATCATTTAGTTGTTTATGTAGTGGTTTTCAATTGTTCCTATCTCTACTTGTAAGAATACAACTAGCATAATCAAAAGCTATATATTGGAATACTTGTAATAGGGGTAGAAATACATTATGTAGATTAACGAATATCAAAACTTAATAATTATGACAATAAAGTCTAAAAATAACGTATACAAATTGATAGCTCTGATAAAAAAAAATGACAAATAAATTTCGGAATATAATTATTCACTTTTTAACAAAATAATCAAATATATGAAAAATTTCTTGTAAAACTGGACATATGAAGAGGCGTTAATTCAAATACACACACTACAAAAGAATGATTATTTAATTACTAAAGATTTACTATTAAATTAACTTCTATTTTCTTTCCCAAAAAAATCTTCAATTGATACGATATGTCTCTAAAAAAATAGACTATTAATATGACTATTATAAGCTTATATAGTTATATTAATAGTATGATATATTTATACTAACAGATAATTTATTGGAATATCATTAATCAATCAAATGTTTGTATAATATATCATACCGTTAATTAAACTTGACTTAAAAAATTATACTAATTAGAGTTTAGTTTTGGTTTATATATATATATATATATATATATATATATATATAAAAACAATCTTAGCACACTTTTAACCTTATTCATCAGTAAATGAGTTTCCTTAGGGCCTAATTTTTGTTTTTTTTTCTTTTCATCCTTTTTATCATAAACAATAATTAGTAAAAACTTTTTAGACTTCCGGTGTTTTTCATTGAATGCCGATTCTTTCCTTCTCTATATCACCCTTTTGCTTTTGTTGTATGCTACAACAGTGAAGGACGACAAATAGGAATGTGGAATTTGCGTTCATCTATTTCAGATCTGCCGACATATATATCTCTCTCCCGTGTGTGTGTGTGTATATATATATATATATATATATATATATATATATATATATATATATATATATCACTTTTCTTAGTAAAAGTACGTACGTGATTAAATTGTTGAAAGCAAAATGACCAATCAAAGAAGTATCGGAGGGGCATTTCTACAGAAATACATCATAGTAAAATAGGTGAAAACTTAAAAGTTAAAGTGAAAGCTTCAAAAGTTCAAAAATTAGATCAATTTGAATCAATCTTTACGCTGTAATAAATCCTTAATTTTTTATGTTTCAAACAGGATCAATTGAATAAATTCAAAGATTATATTCACTTTGAACTACACCAAATTATGTCACCAACTTTTCATATATTAATATTACCTCCTTTTTAGTACTACAAAATATAGATTTAACATCGCACGATTAATATCGATTTTTTAAAAAACTGATGTTAAGAAAAACACGATCACATTTTCGTAAATAAATCGAGTTAGTTATCGATTATTTAAATAACCGATGTTAACCTCAAGTACTTAACATCGGTTTAAAATAACCGATGTTAACCTCATATAGTTAACAACGGTTTTTTAAAACCCGATGTTAACTATATGAGGTTAACATCGGGTTTTAAAAACCGATGTTAAGTACTTCAGGTTAACATCAGTTATTTTAAAAAAACTGATGTTGTTCTTTTCATAAATTAAAACACAAATTCATTTTGGCCACCGAGTGCTCAAACCCTTTTCTCCTTTGTCCTTTCTCCTTCTTCCTGACCCTGTGACTGTCGGAAACTACGCTGCTGAAGCTACCACTTCCATTGAAGTTGCAACTACAGCAAACGAGTTCATCTTTGCCGCGATTGAGGTATGTCACTGCAACCACATTGTGTGCATAAGGAATATGGTTTCCATTCACTCTCAGTCATGGCCACTTATCGATTCTTCGAATGTTTGTGTTAAACTTGTACAGTCCGAAACTTTGAAAATAAATTAGTTCCATATGAATAGTTTTTTTCTATAATTAGTTGAGGGTTTTTATAGACCCAAGGATTTCGAACAAAACACAATCATGAAGGCCTAAAATGTTGTTATCCCTATACATGATAATGGTCAATTATTCGTCTTTTGTCCTTTAAAAGTGAAAAATACTATAATGTAGTATAGGTATCTTGACACTCTTCGAATCCCTTGCATATATAAAAGAAAAAAATAGTAGGTGTATCCTAGTTTGGTTTCTGTCTGACACTCATATTGAGGAAATATAAGATTAGTGAGTCAATAAAGTTTGAATGTATGCATATGTAATATTTTGTTGTGTTGTCCCTTAAATTTATACAAATCAAACGAATCCTAATTGTCTTATTCTTGGTGGTTTCTAAACTTTATTTAGGTTTGTGGTTGCATTCAGAGAGGAATTCTATAAGTTGTACTTGCCGACTTTGGCTGACATCAAGGAAAGGGTAAGATTTAAGCTAGGATTGCCTACTCTGAGCATTATTTCACTTTTTTATGCAATTAACCTCACATTTACTTTACAAAGGGTTTGGAATAAAACACTAGACACAACAAACCCTTTGCCATAGTACTAAGGGAAACATCCCATTTGACTGACTGAATATTGTTTAGTTTTGCACAAGAATTAATGTTTACTTAGCTTCGAAATCTTAAGACCAAGTACAGAGCTAGATAGAACTACCTATTTCTCCATTCTGGCACTGACTATACTTGAAGAAATTGAAGGCAAAGTCTTCAATACAGATTCAATAGAGTCAGGTCTGTAACTATTAGTAGTAGTAGTTGTTCTCCAAACATTATAGAGCAGCTAGAGTCAAGCGAAAAGCATTATAGAGCAGCTACAGTCAGGTCTATAACTACAAGTACAAGGAAAAGCATTATAGAGCAGCTAGAGTCAAGCGAAACTGATGACTGACTTCTTTTATTTTACTAATCAAGTGTGTCTGTTTAATGCTACTACCTTTCCTCTGCTTCGGTTGAAACATAGACCTAATCTTGTTCTCCAAACTCTACGCCGTATATTTCATATACTTTTCAACCTTAGCATAATTTTCTATTGACAAACAGTAATTGTTGACATAGTGTAACATCCCAATTTTTCGTAAATAAATTTAAAAAGTTTTTTAGTAAAAAAAAAAATAAATAAATAAATATAGAGCAAATAATGAACTGAGTACCCTAGGTATAAATAGTTATGTTAATTCTTTTTTGCCTCATTTTCGTTTTTCCCCTTCTCCTCTCAAAACCCTTTCTTTTTCCCGCAGCCCACCAAACCTGTCTCGGAAAAACGACGATCTCGAAACCTTTCACCGTTGGATCGTCGTGAAATTTTAGTATTATGTTCTCAATCCAATTCTGAACTTTCTCACCGTTGGGAATTTGAAAATCTTATCTGAGCTTAGAGGAAAACCCTTCGCATTGTAGCATTTTAATTTCCCGCAGAAACCCAAAACTGTCTCGGTAAAACTACGATCCCGGTTTCGTTAGCCGTTGGATTTTCATGAAATTTAGATATGTTGTTCGAAATTTAATTGCGCACGCTTCCACCGTTGGGATTAGCGAGATAATATTCGTGGAGGGAGAAAAAGGAATCGCATGAAGACAGTACAAGTGGAGGTTTTAATCTCTTCTCCGTCTCTCTGACGTTTGGGAATTCTATCGGAGCAGTTGGATGAATAATTGAAAGAATTTCAGGGAACCGCTAGAGATGTTGCTATCGCTGGCTGAAGACACGTGAGTCCGCTCAGAGGTAAGGGATGAGTTATTCACAGTTGGGGATTAGTGAGAATATGTGTAGGGATCCTTAGAGGATTAAATTGGGGTTTTATTTTGAATTGTTTTTTTTAAATTACAATTATTCCTTTATGATTATAAATAAAATATTGACGTCTTAATGGAAATTGCTTGATAAATTGTGTTCTTGATATTTGTATATTTGAGGGGTTTTAGACCTATGATTTTGATATAATTGTGTAATATTATTTAAGGGGTTTTAGTCCTCATATTGTGATAGTCTTTTATATAAATTGTTATATTGAGGATAAGAAATGATGATTCAAATTGTGAGTATGTGATGAATTGTAGAATAACATGTTGCTTTGAGATTATAATATTGTTATTGAGATTGAGTATAAGTGTAAAGTTGAACATGTGTTAATTTGTGAGATACGTGTAAACATGTGATGGTGGATTGTCACACTATGAGAAGTGAAATTGTGAATGAGTTCTAGTTGTGGATAAGTGTGTAGTTAACACTTGATGTGAAATTACTTGTGTTGTAAGCTATGAATTGTACAATAACCCGACCAGTGTTATCTTGAGAAAAGCGTTGATGCGCAGTGTTAAAGAGAAAATGTAGGTTTCCTATTTAGGAACCAGTGTTAAATCATAGTGCAATTGTGTTGAACGTGTTTAAGACACGAGTGTAAGGTCGTGGGTATTGTATAATTCATGAGCAGTGTCTGCATGCAAAAATTATTTTAGGGGTTGGACCTGAATCAGGAGGGAGAGGCCCTGACGGACTCTTCGGAGTGTAGGCCTTGGGGGTCACCGGGTTTGAGTGCTCCTTTAAGCCTATGCTGATCTCATATGGTTGGAGCATTCTCGCAAAACATCGTGACCCTGACTGGTCTCCCTATGATCTTACTTAGTGAGAGTGACCTGACAAACTCATTGTGTGGTGTGTCTTGTTATGTACTCCTAAGCGCCCCAGGGTGGTTTTTCACTGACATGGTACCACATTGCATATAGGATTGAGTCTTAGCATAACTGTTGCATATGCTTGCTAATTGATGTGTTATTATATCTTGATCAGAGTGTGGGATTCTTGTGTAATGTGATTGATGATTGAAAAGTGAATTTTGAATGACGAAGTGATGAAGTTACGTGAGCTATGTTTAAACAAGTGGTATCTCATTTATATAACATGTATATTTAATTGTCTTGTTTCTCTATTAGCTAGGAATGTGATAACTCACTTCCTGTGTGTGGTTGTGTTTGGATCCTGTAATGATCTTGAACTTGTGTTCGGGGGAGCAGAAAATAGGTGAATGACTATGAAGAATCTCATGCTAGAGGACACGGGAACACAACGCTCTGATAGGATGTGACATTAGGATATAGGTTCTATATTAATTGTATGAAGCTTAGACGACCTTGTTGAGTCTAGAATACTTTATTATTTATTTGGACAAGTTGAAATATGATGTAAAAGAAAAATGAATGTGAACCTTTTTCCCCTTTGAAAGACTTGTAAAAAAAAATGTTTTAAAAATACTTTTAATTAATATTTGAATTTTTTATTCCTTATTAGTATATATGTGAGGGGTAGAGGGTGTCACATTTAGGCCCTATAAATTGGCATGACATCGAGTCTTTTTGACATTTGCAGACAATTACCATCTCTAGTACGAGTTCGATGACCAAGGGATAAATGTCATCAATTTCTCGGCATTGATCACTACTCCAATAGGTATTCCACTACTAGGGGTCTACATATTTCTTAATTGAACTCAATATACCAAACACTAGTTGTTACAGTTACCTTCAGGATATGCCTTTTCAATTAAGTGGTTGTTTACTTAACTTCATTTTAGAGAATTATTTGTTTTACATCCAAGATCATATGTGCTGTGAACATGGACCGGTGTGAGTGACATTGAAACCTCTTTCCCTTGTCTTGAGGTGATTTGTTCTTGCCTTTATTTTTATTGTTTTGGCCAGAAATAAGAAATCCCTTGTCCTTAAAGAGCATTAGTGAGCATATCAACCAATTGATTATTTGAAGTTAACAAAATATGTCCTAATTTATCTGAAGTCTATCTTCTCATAAATATGAAAGGAAATCGATCTCTATATGTTTGGTATGCTAATGAAAAACTGGGCTAAATGTTATATGAAGGGCTGCTTGATTATCACAAATGTGTCTTAGTTCCAACCTCACAAAATTTTAGCTCTATTTTGCTTCAGCTCTGGATCTTGCAACCATATTTTGCTTGTTGAGGTTTTCCATGAAAGAGATTCACTCCAAATAGAACACAATATCCACAGGTAGATCTCCTATTAAGTATAGGTAATAATCTCCTTATGCCCTCTATTCTAAAACACTAATCAATCCTTTTACTAGTGATCCTTTAAGAAATATCAAAATTCTGACATCTGCATTCTAATGATCATACTTACAACAAAAGATGGTTGGTCTTGTTATAATTGGATTAGTTTATCTTTCTGACAAACTCCAATATCTACTTGGGTCAGAAAATAATTCTCCTTGGTTAGGAAGAAGCTTAACATCTTGATATGTGGGATTATCTAATGGTTTACAATTCACCATTCCATTTTCTTCAAGAATACCAAGAGCATAGTTTATTGGGAAATAGTAATTCCAGACCTTGATTAAGCAACTTCAATTCCCAGAATATCTCAATTGGCCTGAGTCTGGTTTACCAAGAAAAATGTAGGAATCAGTTTATAATTTTGCAAGTTCAGATATTTGTACTAGAGCAAGCCATACACGTGTATTTGATATTATGATGAAAATTTTAAAATCTTTTCACCTGCAACAAGGATAGTGGTATTTCTATGTTGCTATGATGCTATTAGTATTTTTACTAACTAGCTCGAGCATTTACAATTGTACATTAAGTAGTATCAGTGTAGGATTGCTATAGAGTGGGATCATACCAGAGGGTTGAAGAGCAAATTGGCTTGCTTGTGAGATTGTCATTTTTCTGCAAGTTGAAGGCTCACAATTTTATGGGTTATGTTGCATCATCTAGTGCATAGAAAACCTCCATTTCATGGATTTTTTTTACCTTGAAAAGCTCTTCTCTTCAAGAGACACCTTTCTTCTCCCACTTAGTTGACAGATTTGCAATACCTTTCCTCTCCCTTACAGCACACAACACTTTTCTATTCTTTCTCTTCATTCTGTTTTTGATATGAAAAGGGTAATTTCACACCAAATCTTAGGGTTGCCAACTAGTGGTGTAGCTGTCTAGGAACATGTCTTTGTTGGAACAATTGGACATCAAGTTGTTGTCGTTTTTGGTGTTGTTAATCTTGGAGTTGCAAGAGCCTTCCATCTCATAGACTTTGGGGGCAAATGATGATGGTCTCTGCTCATAGGACCTTTTATCTGAAGCGGTGCTCTCTGAATTTAGGAGGTTCACTTCATTTTCTATTGCTCTCTTACAGACCTCACATTCTTCAATGTTTCATTTTTCAGAACATTGCCTTTCATACCATTATCTAACCCACCAAAACAATATGAATTGCTACTCAATAAAACTTGATCTTTTGAACCTTCTGCCATTGATTCATCTTCTACATGATATTGCTTATCAGAATGAAAGATTTCATTATCCTCCAAGGTTGGGGAAGAACAATCAACACTGTTTTGAGCTAGCCAATTCTGCAATTCAATAGCAATTACTACATGGCTTGATGAGAATTTTGTTATATATTATTATATTTAGATATACCCAACAAGCAAAAACCAGGCATAATCATGCCCCTTATGGTTTGACAAAAATCAGTAGCACTGTCCCTGGGGTTGCAACCTCCCTACCACCCAAATCACTCAATTGATGCCCCCAGCAATGAAACAGCAGCACTGCCCCTGGGGCTGCAACTTAAGAGGCTGTTTGATAGGTCTGTTAGTTAGTTAGTTAGTTAGGGAACAATGAATCAAATAGTGGGTTACTTAGTGAGTCAACTGGCCGATGAACAAAAACTAGATTAAGAAGGAATAAACTAACAAATATTAAGTTTAGTAAATAGTAGGAAAATTGGCAAGGAGAGTAAATTACCAAAGAATAGAAATAGAAGCTTCTAGATGTAATGTACTTGGTAAATAACTAACTACTTGGCAATTTGTGAGATAAATCATTAAATTTTGTTGACTTCACATTTTTCCAGGTTATCATTTGCTACTGGTAATTCGCGTTGCTCTGGAAGGTCTTTGATTATAGCAATTCCAAGTACGTACGTATGGACTTGTATGTATGTATGTATGTATATATATATATATATATATATATATATATATATATATATATATATATATATATATATATATAACCGCTGGTTTCGATTAGTTAGCTAGTTTCTCTTTTCAGATATAAGACAACACAATAGATCAGTAAGAACCCTAACCAAACAAGAAAGCAATGGCTACTGAGTTACAGCAACAGACAGTGGAGGTATCCACTTTTGTCACACCCGTCGCTCATGATAACTTGTTGGTTTCATTAGCGGCGCTAACAAATCAAAGGACTTATCATGAGCGATGCATGTGACGAGAGTGGATACCTCCACCGTCTGCTGCCCTAACTCGGCAGCCATTGCTTTCTTGTTTGATTAAGGTTCTTACCAATCTATTGTGTTGTGTTAGATGTCACTGTATTTAAATTGTATGTCATTAATGTGCCTTGCTTTAGATTAAACTTTTGTTCATAATGAGTTAGCCTTAGATTCCCGTTTGAGATTGAATACAATGATTCTTGCAGAAAGTTTGCATTAATCATTGTATTCAATCTTGAATTGTCCGTTTGGACACTTTGGGGAGAGTCTCATTTTTATGGTAGATTCATGTGTTAAGGTTAACATTATTTTGTTTAATTTGATGAAATTACGGTACAATGCATCTCTAGTTGTTCTCTGAGTGCATACTTGATTATCGGCGAATTAATGTCACTGATTTCATGTCGTGTACTTGGAGACCAATGCGAAATGCTACCAAAATTTCATCAAATTTAACAAAATAAGATTAATCTTGACGCTTGAATCTATCATAAAAATGTGTCTTCCTGAATGGGATAGGGCCACACCTTAAATGAAAAAGTGAGATATCATGCATTGAATGAGTTTCAGAGTATGAATCAATTATTATTTAGATGAACCGAAGTTGGATGAATGAAAGCCGATTGAGCCCTGCATATGAGGAAGGTGTCGAACAGTTCCTACAATTTGCTTTAGAAAGAAGTCGGCCGGATGAAAACAACAAGTTTTTTTGTCCATGCATAAATTGTTTGAATAGGAGACGGCAAAAAGTCGATGACATATGGGACCATTTGCTGTGTGATGAAATCAAGAGGAATTATACGACGTGGATATGACATGGTGAAATGACAGACAACCAGAGTGGGCCCCAATCTGAACCGTTTGATGTAGAAATGGGAGATCGCTTGGAGGATATGATTCGTGACATTGGAGAAGAGTCTTTTCAGCAAGCACATGCCCTTATGCATGATACATTGCAAAGTGATTCAAAGAAGTCTTTGTATCCGGGATGCAAGAATTTGTTGACGCTGTTGTCTGTGGTGTTAAGTCTAGTTAATGTCAAGGCCAGATATGGGTGGAGTGACAAAAGTTTTATTTCACTACTTCATGTAGTGCACGATATGCTTCCAGAGGAAAAAATGTTGCCTAAAAGTTAGTATCAGGCAAAGAAGGTACTGTGTCCCATGGGTATGGAGTATCAGAAGATTCATGCTTTCCCGAATGATTGCATACTGTACAAACATAAATTTGAAGAAATGTCTAAATTCCCTAGGTGTGGGGTATCACAGTACAAAGTGAAGAATGATGAGGAGTGTAGTAGTGATGAAAACTCAAAGAAAGGCCCCCCAGTGAAGGTGTTGTGGAATCTGCCGATCGTTCCAAGGTTTAAGCGTCTTTTTGCTAATAGAGACAATGCTAAAGACCTTACATGGTATGCAACAGGGAGAAAATGCGATGGAATGGTTCGTCATCTAGCTGATTGCTCGCAATGGAAAAAGATAGATCATTTTCCGGATTTCGACAAAGAGGCAAGAAATCTTAGGCTTGGACTAGCCAGTGATGGAATGAATCCATATGGCAATTTAAGCACTCAATACAGTTCATGGCCAGTTCTACTTGTAATTCACAATTTGCCTCCTTGGTTGTGCATGAAGCGAAAATACATGATGTTGTCTATGATGATATCGGGCCCAAGACAACCAGGAAATGACATTGATGTTTATCTAAGTCCGTTGATTGAAGACCTAACAAAGTTGTGGGACGAGGGGGTTTTAGTGTTTAATGGGTTTCAGAATGAGACTTTTCAAATGCATGCAATGCTTTTTTGTACCATTAATGACTTTCCAACATATGGGAATCTGAGCGGTTACAATGTTAAGGGTCATCATGCATGCCCCATCTGTGAAGAAGACACAAGCTACATACAACTGAAACATGGTAGAAAAATAGTGTACACTAGGCATCGATGTTTTCTAAAACCTCATCACCCTTACAGGCGATTGAAAAAAGCATTTAATGGAAGTCAAGAACACCAAACTGCACCGATACCGTTGATTGGTGAGCAGGTCTTCCATCGGGCTCAACACTTGAATATTGTATTTGGAAAGACCCAAAAGAAGGAAAAAAGTAAGACTTACATATGGAAGAAGAGGTCCATTTTCTTGTTGGATCGAGTGGCCTCAGAATAATTAAGAAGGGGGGATTGAATTAATTATTCCAAAACCTTTACTAATTAAAAAATTACTTTTTTTTAATGCTTTTACTAAATTGTTATGAGAATAAGGAGTAGAAGAGAAACTTAACAGAAAGTAAAAGCGGAAATTAAATGCACAGCGAAAAGTAAAAGAGTAGGGAAGAAGAAAACAAACACACAAGAGTTTTTATACTGGTTCGGCAACAACCCGTGCCTACATCCAGTCCCCAAGCGACCTGCGGTCCTTGAGATTTCTTTCAACCTTGTAAAAATCCTTTTACAAGCAAAGATCCACAAGGGATGTACCCTCCCTTGTTCTCTTTGAACCTAGTGGATGTACCCTCCACTAGAACTGATCCACAAGAGATGTATCCTCTCTTGTTCTCAGTCAAACCCAAGTAGATGTACCCTCTACTTGTACCACAAAGGATGTACCCTCCAATGTGTTGAGACAAAAATCTCAGGCTGTTAAACCTTTGATACTTTGTGAATGGGGATACAAAAGAATTCTCAAGCGGTTAGTCCTTTGAACACTTTTGTAAAAGGGAAATGGAAGAATCAAAAGAATTCTCAGATTGTGTCGTTTTGAATTCTTTGACAAGGGAGAAGGGAGACACAAAAGAATTCAAGCGGTTAGTCCTTCGTTCTTTTGGAAAAAGGGAGAAGAGAGACACAAAAATAATTCGGGCGGTTAGTCCTTGGCGAATTCTTTTTGGCAAAGGGAGAAGAGAATGAAAAGATGAATAACACAAGTTTTCAAGGTTTAGAAAACCATAAAACTTCAGAAAGCTTTTGGTACAAAGAAGAAGAAGAAGTTCAAAGAGAGTCAAGGCTTGTAAAGGATTGATTGGAAAAGTAAAGTGTCTTGAAAAGCAAATCAAAGCCTTGCTTTTATAGACTCTTCATGTCTGGTCAAGAGGACCATTTAGAAGAGTTATAACTTTTACAAAAACTTAAAACCAATTTGAAAAAGTCAAAAACCTTTTTGAAGAGTTACATCTTTTGATTTATCAGAAACAACCACTGGTAATCAATTACCAAATTAGTGTAATCGATTACACAAGGCTTTTAAGTGAAAGGATGTGAATCTTCACATTTGAATTTAAATTTCAACATTCAAGGGCACTAGTAATGGATTACCAAAACATTGTAATCGATTACAACCTTTTGAAAATAATTGGAACATTGTAAATTCAGTTTGAAAACTTTTTCAAACTCATTTTGCTACTGGTAATCGATTACAACAATATGGTAATCGATTACCAAAGAGTAAAAACTCTTTGGTAAAGGTTTTGTCAAAAACTCATGTGTTATTCAAAGTTTTGAAAAAAACTTTTTAATACTTATCTTGATTGAGTCTTTTCTTCATTCTGGAATCTTGAGTCTTGAATCTTGATCTTGATTCTTGAGATCTTGAACCTTGAATCTTGATTCTTGATTCTAGGCTTTCTTCTTGAGTCTTGAATTCTTCATGATTTTTGAACTCTTGAATTTTTCTTGATTCACTTGAGTTGTTCTTTGATTGATCTTTGAGCTTTTTGTCATCACCTTTGTCATCATCATTATTATCATCAAAACACCTTTGAATCACCTTTGATTCACCATGAAGCTTTGCTTCTACATTTCTTTGATCTTTCGTACTGGTCTGACCTTGACATTAGGCATTGTACTAATGTTATGCATGTGGAGAAAAAATGTATGTGATAGTGTCATTGGGACGCTCCTTAACATTCAAGGCAAGATAAAAGATGGTTTGAATACCTGTCAAGATCTAGCTGAGATGGGCATACGATTGCAGTTGCATTCAAGGTCTGATGGGAAAAAAATATACTTGCCTCCAGCTTGTCATACTTTGTCGAAAAAGGAGAAGATCAGCTTTTGTCACTGTCTGCGATGGGTCAAAGTCCCACAAAGATACTGTTCAAATATTAAGAGCCTTATGCAGTTGAAGGAGCTTAAGTTGGTAGGGTTAAAGTCTCACGATTTTCACGTCTTGATGCAACAATTGTTAGCCATGACCATACGAGACATTTTGCCTAACAAAGTCAGGTTAGCCATAACTCTCCTGTGCTTTTTCTTCAATGCCATATGTAGCAAAGTCCTTGATCTTGTCAAGTTTGATGACCTGGAAAATGAGGCTGCAATTATACTGTGCCAGTTGGAGATGTATTTTCCTCCTGCTTTCTTTGACATCATGGTTCACTTAATTGTTCATCTGGTCGGAGAAATCAAATGTTGTGGCCCTGTTTATTTGTGGTGGATGTACCCGGTTGAGCAATACATGAAGATCTTAAAAGGGCATACAAAGAATGTACATCCTCCTGAAGCATCTATTGTTGAAAGGTACATTACAGAAGAAGCCATTGAATTTTGTTCATAGTACATTAAAAAGGCTAAACCTGTTGGGCTTCTCGAGTCTTGGCATGACGACAGAGTGGGCGGTAAGGGTTCAAGAGGACTACATGTTATCACTCCAAGTGTAGAAGATTTGTTACAAGCTCACTTGTATGTCTTGAATAACAGTAATGAAGTTTTTCCATACATACTTCAGCATGAAGGTTTAGTCAAACAAAGTAATCAAAAAATGTTAAAGAACTGGGTCTTGAAAAAGCATAACAAGACTTTCTTTGATTGGTTTAAAGATACAATCTTTGCTGATGAAAATGCTTCTGAAACATTAAGAAAGCTAGTAGATGGGCCTAAAAGAAATGTTATAACTTGGAAAGGATACGACATAAACAAGTATTCCTTTTATACAAAAGCACAAGACGAGAAAAGTACAATGCAAAACAGTGGGGTCACCCTAACGGCTGAATCTCAACACTTCGCCAGTGTACATGATGAGAATCCATGTGTAGCTTCCATCCCTTACTTTGGGTCAATTGATGAAATTTGGGAGCTTAACTATGTCAAATTTACTGTTTGTGTTTTCAAATGTAAATGGGTTGACAACAATGACCCTTTCATCATGGCAGAATAAGCTAAACATGTATTTTATGTTCAAGACCCTTGTGATGAAAGGTGGTCTGTGGTTCTTCATGTGAAAACAATTGGTGTTAATGTAAAAGATGATGATTCATACATTGATACTTATGTTAGTCCTTTGTCCACACAAATGACTCCTAACGTCATCGGAGAAGAAGAAGCTGACGACATTCATGCTAATCCTAAGGATCATGATGCAGGAGAATTAATTAACATCGTCTAATGTAATTTTTTAATTATGTATTTCATTTCGGTACATTCATTTACATAACTGATTCAGTTTTTTGATAATGTTAACTAAGTCAAGTTTTTTTTTCCTTTATAGGCCCATGGCTACTCCACCTAGCTCGCCTCCTCCTTATCCTCCTCCTCCTCCTCCTATAGTGGCATCACAGTTGCCGTCTACCTTGAAGTGGACACGAAAAGCCACACGTCTACGATCCTTGGCAACTAGAGCACCTGGGGCAGACAAACCGATGGTCCACATCGATCCTACGACCGGGAAGGCCAACGGTCCCCACAACAAGAAATTAAGAACATATTTGGGGATTGTCGCTCGTGATAAGGTCGACGTGACATACGAGACATGAAAGCAAGTCGCTGCTGCTCAGAAGGATTTGATATGGGAGGATATTCGAGTATTTTAGTTTTCATCTTTCATTTTCTTTATTAGCCAAAATTTATAATTTACTAACAATAAAACCTAATTTATTATTTGTCAGGCTGAATTTGATATCCCTAAAGCATCTGACAGTAGGACAAAGAAGAAAATACTTAAGACTATGGGGGAGTGGTGGAGACAGTTTAAATCTGATTTAACGTCAAAATGGGCACTTGCAGCCGACAAGGACAGTGTGGATGACACTGTTTGTGAAAAATACGACATTAGCAAGGAGAAATGTGCCCATTTTTGTCAGACCTGTAGAGACCCCTCATGGGAGATATGTACTTTGTCATTTTAATTGTTTTCCACTAAAAATTCAGTTATTATAATACATTGTAATAATGAGTTTCATTAATGTTCTATTTTTGCAAGATGTGCAAAAAAAGGCACAGGCCATCCATAAGAAAAACACCGCCCCCACGTGTTGTCTCGTGGGGGTTATGGATATTTAGAACAAAAGCTGATGGCTGAGAAGATAAAGAAAAAACTGGAGGAAGCTGCTCAATCTGGATGCACTGAGGTCATGATTGACCCTCCATCTCGCATCAGACGACATGTGAAGTGGAAGATGGTCCGCACCAAGAAAACTGGGAAGATGACGTCTGAGGTAACAAAGGAAATTGCTGAGAAGATTGTAAGCCATTTTCAATTAAGAATTGTAATTATCTTTGTTTATTCTATGAATGACTAAAAAAATATATGTGTTTTGTACAAGATTCATTGGAGGAGTAGGCATCACAGGGTTCCTTTGTCCCCCATGGACGTAAGGATCTCCTAACTGCTACCATTGGGCGACCAAAACACCCTGGCCATGTGCGTGCTGCTGGAGCCGGTGTGACCATAAAACAATACTTTGGATCGGCTCTATGAACCTCCCGCACTTCTTCCTCCATGGCTCCCGAAGAACTAGAGCAACTAACTTAACAAATCAGGGACCACCTAGAGGAGTTGATCACAAAAAAAGTGACTCGACAGCGGATGTTATCCTTCAACCAGATGCAGTCTCAGTTTCAATCACAGATGCAATCACAGGGACTTGCACTGCCTCCGGAGCCTGAGGTTGGTCCCTCAGTTGCTCGTGTCAGCACAAAGGGGAGTTGTGTTGATCCCTCAGCGACAGATCCAGACACGGGTGACTCAGACAAATGCGGGTTATACATCGAAGAAAATCCTTCTTGCCTGGTTACCTAGGAAGAGTTTATGAGGGATCCACAGTCGTTCACAACATCCCTTTGTTGCATGGCCAAGTGAAGGTTGGTGTTGAGGAGGTTAAAGATGTAGATGCTCCCGTTCCTCTACCCACTGACGAGGTTATTTTAGTAGGGCATGCACTTAACACCTTCCTTGCTTGGCTGACATATCTCGTCAAGCGTTTATCAGAACAATTATTTTACTCTCATTATATGCTTCTTTTATTCAATTGATTTGTTCACTATAATTAAATTATGTTAGATAAACAGGTAGTTGTGTCTCTAGCAAAACCTGCAGATAGGCCGGATCCAGAGGTACATGATCCCCTATATCTGATGACATTGACCATCCCATAGCTTTTTTTGAAGTCGTTGCAAGTTATGTGGGATACCTCCCTGTTCGGGCTGTTTAATTTAGACTTCCCCTTGTACATAAAGCATGAAGATCTATCTGAAATAGCACATGGTGGTCAATGTCTCAGCATCTCTGTTATACAGTTGTGGATTATGTAAGTCAATTTAGATTATTGTTAATTACCTAAGTTATTGTTTTAAATTCATACATAATTAACTTTGTGTTAACAACAATAGGCATTTGACTGAGACAAGTATGCGCGCGGGGAATTCCTATGTGTATGGATTCCTTGAGCCACAGTCCATTCAGAGATCTGGGCAATCACAATTTGAATCAGAAAGTTACATGAAGAGTTGGATGTAGAATTCAAAACGCGATGTCTACCTTGGAGCCTACCTGAATGGGTAAGTAAAACTGAACAACTGAATTTAAATAATGTATAATTCTACAATAACTCATATTGGTCTCCACTGTAGCGTACACTGACAAATGGTCGTCATTTTGCCCAAGGAAAATCTAGTTGTCTGGTTTTGTTCCTTACATAACAGGCCAGACAACTACCTTAAAGGAATAATTAATAGGTCAGTGTTGTTTTCCAATACATTTGCATTAGCATTACTCAACAACATCAATATCTTAATGTTCCTTGTATTCAACAGTGCTTTGAAAGGACTTGATGATACTCCACAACCTAAATCCAAGGTTGGTGCTAGGTGGATTGTTGTTAAGGTACGTGATTTAAATAAAACTTCTGCTTATATATATTTTATGTGTGTGTATACTAATTGTAGTTAATGCTTAATATCCAAATTTCATTATGTATTTAGTGTAATAGACAAAAAGGAAGCACTGAGTGTGGCTATTACATGATGCACTGGATGTCCACTATAATCTTAGGAAGTTTCAGGAATAATTGGAAAATGGTAATGGTTTATTTCAAACAAATTTGATTTTGTTATCATTGATATTACATTATTAACTTATGTTTTATTTGATCATGCAGTATTTTAATGATGTTAGACCATTGGAAGTAGAGAGATTGAAGGCGCTTCGCATCTAGTAGGCACAGTATTATCTCAAAGTTAGAAACGAAACTTAGGATGTTAGGGAACTATGTAATTTTAGTTTAGTTAATAAGTTTACTAGTTTGGTTTACATTTTTTACAATTGCTGATTCCTTTTAACATTGAATATTCTTTATTGATAGTTATTAATAAATTATTTATTCATAGTTATCAATTGATTTTTTACAATTGATAGTTTACTAGCTAGCTTTCTGCTAAAAATTGTTTCAAAGCAGAATGCAAATGATATATGTTGTGTTGTGTGGTCTGATTTGAAATTTACAGGTTAAATTTTTGGGTTTTTTTGTAAAAACAAAAAGTGTATTAAAAAAATCCTAATAACAACATCGGTTTTTTAAAAAAACCGATGTTTATATACACAAACAACATCGGTTTTTTGAAAAAATTGAAGTTAACGTATAAGTTAACATCAATTTTTCAAAAGACCAATGTTGTTTGTATATATTAAAATCGTTTTTTTAAAAAAACAATGTTAACGTATAAGTTAACATCGTTTTTGAGTGAAACTGATGTTAACATTTGAAAGTTAACATTGGTTTTTAAAAAAAACCGATGTTAACATATAAGTTAACATCGATTTTTATTCTAAAATTGATGTTAACTATCAACATTCATACATTTTTTGATGTAATTCTTATTATATAACATCGGTTATTTAAATAACCGATGTTGTCAATTTTACATTAATATCGGTTTTTTAAAACCGATGTTAACGATAATACTTTTAATATTGGTACTTTCAACATTGATTAAAAACCGATGTAGAAAGTCATAAATAACCGATGTAAAAAAACATATTTTCTAATAGTGTTTGTTGGCCTTAATCCTCTTGTTGATTATTGATTAAAAGGACCTAGTTTACGTGCATACAAATATATATGAAGTGATAGCTAGATATATAAATCATCTTTCAAACTTTGCTTATGGTGAAATGGTTTAGTCTAAATATAAAATTCATCATTGATGAGAGTTATTATTTTACTATTTTTTGAAAGGAAGAGTAATTATTTTCTAAACTACATTCTTTTTTAGTACAAATTTTATTGAGATCATATATATGAATTTATCCTTAAATAACCGTACATTTCCCTTTAACAGGGTGGCTACATGTGGTAGAAATGAGAGTTTGGTTTTATAATAATTAATGAGCAATCGAATTGAGTTATATCTAACTCAAGTTCATATTTAACGAGTTCAACTTTATCCTGAAATTCAGTTTATAATTTAGTTCATGAATCAAGTTCAACAAGTCAATTTTTGAGTAGAGTCTCGAATTATGAATCGGGTTATTATGTTTGTTTGTTGTATTTCTCCTTTCATAAAGATAATATTAACTTATTTATATCTTCTATAGTGACAGAACAAATCTAGTACGTAGCTTACACATGACTTGGTTATTCTAAGGTCTTACCTAATACTACTAACATATTTGATCATTATATCTAAGTAAGTTTTATTTTTTAAAAAAATTAAGATGGGTTTTTGATTAATTTTTTCAAAGTATTGTCAAAATCTGATGAAGGCAAGACTGGATTTACACTTTTTAAACATGTCTTTTCCAAATCGTCTCACTTTTTGTGGGATTGGAGATGTTTTATGGAGAGTTAAACTTCATACCTGACTTGTTTTATTATCATGCCTAAATGTATTCTTGTGCCTATCATTAGGTTCTTTGCTATAAATAAATCATTTTACTACAATGCAGATAAAAAGAGATGACTAAAACGACATAAAAAATATATCCAGGTGAGAGGATGCAATGAAAGGTATTTGGGCTTGAGCCGTAGATCAGATCCATTTTGTTCATAAGTGGGCCCTCTTTTCACCTCACCATATTCAATTATATTTTCTCTATTCATTCATGATAAATATTTTTTTTAATTTAAAGAGTTGATGCAGTGGTGTAAGACTTTATTATGTTCACATGAGTGAGAACGATCTATTTAGCAGGAGAATTCTTGTTCAATTCTTATCCTGTGCAAAATTTTCTTGGCCAACAACAGTCACGCACCATAAGCAGGATTAATCTTTGATCCAGTGAGTTGCGGAACATCTGTGGTCTCTGACTTAGACCAAAAAAATATTCACTATAACAAATTTGTTAAATAATGGAGGTTATTTTTTCATTTAGTGGAGGTTTTTATCCTCCGCAAAATAAATTACGGAGGTTTTCAAAAACCTCCGCAGTTAGATTCACCACAAGCAATTAGCGGCGGTTTTCGAAAACCTCTGGTATCGAGAACATTTTGCAGAGGTTTTTTTGTAGAGGTTTTAAACCTACACTAACTGTGGAGGTTTTTTAAAGGAGGTTTTAAACCTACGCTAACTGTGGAGGTTTACTGGAAGAGGTTTTTATACCTACACTAAATATGGAGGTTTTTTTGTAGGAGGTTTTAAACCTATGCTAAATGCGGAGGTTTATTAAAAGAGGTTTTAAAACTATACTATGGAGGGGGTTTTTTTAAATCATGCTAGCAATAGATGTTTTACAATTGATTTTCTAATTCTCCTTATTTTCTTAGTCACATATATTATATACAAGGGTGTATCACACATACTAAATCATAATGACCATCAATAAAAATAATCAATTCTAAACAATTGTTTTAATATTCTAAACTTATGCATGGTTATTACCTTGGTCACGTATGTTTACTTAAAGACCTAACTTGAGATAAAGAGTATTAAGAGCTAGCCAAAATGAATAAAATTCTATCTTAATATTGTTGATTAACTATAAAATCTACCTACAAAACTGTAAATTAATTAGCTTAATAAACACACGTACCAATTACAAAATATATTTCCTAACTAATATGCGTGAATAAATTAATAAACTATAGACATATGTAAAACAATTTTAAGAGTACATTGTGTATTATACTAACAAGTTTTAGGATACCTCACATATACATAATGATGTATGCATATTAATTACTTACATGTGTTTGATCAGGAGTGAAATAACTAGCTAATTCTTCGGGGATCCTTCCTTCCTTCATTATCATGTAGGCCTTAAAAGATGATTCTAAATTGTTGTATTTCTCTTGCCATTGGTTTGAAGATGGAAAGGCAACACCAGATGAAGAAGAGCTCAGACTAGAAGCTCGAAGTCTTGTGTTCCTGAATGTATTAGAAAGAACAGCTCCTAATCCCATGCATCGCACTCTCCCAGAGTGCTCTAACCCTAACACTCTACCAACAACATCAAGAGGAGAAACTTCAGATTCATCAACTATGCTTTGAGTCAATCCTACTTCAATTTGTTCCTACAAACATGTAATAAAAGGAATTACAAAAGTTTTAAGATTAAGCACGATCCTTGAAAACAATGTTACTAAAGAAAAACATACCGCTATAGTCTTTGCTGCTTCATTTACAAATGATCCATCTTTCCTTTTATGAGTTTCAATATATAATTTGTAGATGCAAATGCCTTTGGTGTTTTGATGATGATCATGATGATATGATGCAATTGATGCAAATGGTCTTTTCAAGTTTAAATTCAAGACAATGATTCAAGAATACAAGTCACAACATCAAGATGATCACTAGTATATTAGGAAGGGAATTCCTAATTCAATTAGCAAAAGGTTTGGCCAAGTAATTTAAATTAAAAAGTGTTTTTCAAGGGATTTACTCTCTGGTAATCGATTACCAGTGGCCAAATATACTTTACAACAGCTACTAAAAATTTGAATTCAAATTTTAGACTGTGTAATCGATTACACAATTTTGGTAATCGATTACCAGCAGTTAATAAATGTTTTAATTCAAATTTTAAAAGCTGTAATCGATTACACAAATCCTGTAATCGATTACCAGACAAGTTTTTCAGAAAAATATTTCTAAGAGTCACAACTTCTCAACAGGTTTTTTTATGACCACCCATGGTCTATATATATGTGACTTATAACACGAATTTGCTAAGAGTTTTTTTAGAACATCAAGTGTTTATTCTCTCAAAGAGCAAAATCATTTTATCCTCTTAAGAATTCCTTGGCCAATTCAATTGCAATTCATTAAGGAATTATTTGAGTGCTCAAACTGTAAAATCTATCTCTTTGAAGAGAGATTCATTCTTCTTCTCCTTCTAATTCTCTAAGGGATTAAGAGACCGAGGGTCTCTTGTTGTAAAAGAATTCTAAACACAAATGAAGGATTGTCCTTGTGTGTTTAGAACTTGTAAAAGGAATTTACAAGATAGTGGAACTCTCAAGCGGGTTGCTTGGGGACTGGACGTAGGCACAAGGGTGTGGCCGAACCAGTATAAATCTGAGTTTGCACTTTCTCTTCCCTTAAACTTCTTTATTTTTTATTGTTTTATATTCATATTTAAATTGTTCTGTTTGAATCAATATTTAAGAAGTTCATTGTTAAGGGATTTTATAACTTGAATAAAAAGTGAAATAGATTGCTAATTGGGGAAGTAGTTTGGAGTATCTTAATTCAACCCCCCCTTCTAAAGATATCTGAGGCCACTTGTCTAACAAGTGGTATCAGAGCTTCATTCTTGTATAAAGTTTAGAAGCTTCAAGAAAAAGATGGCCTCAACAAACTCTCTATTTCCAGAAGGAAATTCTATCAATAGACCTCCAATTTTTAATGGAGAGGGTTACCACTACTGGAAAACCCGAATGCAAATTTTTATTGAGGCAATAGATTTAAATATTTGGGAAGCCATAGAAATTGGGCCCTATAT
Source organism: Glycine soja (assembly GCF_004193775.1). NCBI lineage: Eukaryota > Viridiplantae > Streptophyta > Magnoliopsida > Fabales > Fabaceae > Glycine > Glycine soja. The sequence continues at coordinate 9,000,936 of NC_041011.1, forward strand.
ACCCACCATAGTAGAAAGAGTTACAAAAGAGGGTAGTTCATCAAGTGAAAGCATAACAATAGAAAAACCTAGAGATAGATGGTCCGAAGATGATAGAAGACGAGTACAATACAATTTAAAAGCCAAAAACATAATAACATCTGCCCTGGGAATGGATGAATATTTCAGGGTTTCAAATTGTAAGAGTGCTAAGGAAATGTGGGACACTCTACGATTAACACATGAAGGAACTACAGATGTTAAAAGATCTAGGATAAACGCACTAACTCATGAGTATGAACTATTTAGAATGAATGCAAATGAAAACATTCAAAGCATGCAAAAGAGATTTACACATATAGTAAATCATCTAGCAGCCTTAGGTAAAGAATTTCAAAATGAGGATCTCATAAATAAAGTGTTAAGATGTTTAAGTAGAGAATGGCAACCTAAAGTAACGGCCATTACTGAATCAAGAGTTTTGTCTAACATGTCCCTTGCCACTTTATTTGGAAAGTTACAGGAACACGAGATGGAATTATTGAGATTACACCAACATGAAGAAAATGACAAGAAAAAGAAAGGAATTGCTCTTAAAGCATCATCATCAATTCAAGAAGAAAGTGATCAGGAAAATGATCCAGATGATGATGATAATCTAAGTCTTTTTGTAAAAAGATTCAACAAGTTTTTTAAAGTAAGAGGAAATCATAGGCAACCCAATTTTAAATCAAAGAGAAGGACAGAAACTTCATCCTCTACTTTGAAATGCTTTGAATGCAATCAACCTGGACATCTGAGGGTTGATTGTCCCATCTTCAAGAAAAAGATGGAGAAATATGAAAAGAAAAATCTTAGTGAAAAGAAACTGAAGAAAGCATACATCACATGGGATGAAAACGATATGGAATCTTCTGAAGATTCAGAAAATGAAGAGATAAATCTCTGCCTTATGGCTAAAAGTTATGAAAGTGATGAAGCGGTAACATCTTCAAATAACTTATCTATTTCTTTTGATGAATTGCAAGAAGTATTTGCTGATCTGCATAAAGAGTCAATTAAACTTGCAAAGTTAGTTTCATCTTCTAAGAAAACAATTTCAAATTTAGAAAATGAAATTTCAAAATTAAACAAAGAATTAGATCATCTTAGAAATGAAGTCTCAATTTCTAAAACAAATGAAAAAGTTCATATCTCCACTTTTTTATGACAAGAAAATATCAGATTCTTGTAGATGTTGTGAAAAATATGAAAAAGAAATTAAAGAGTTGAAAAATTCACTTGCAAAATTTTATTATAGTAAAAATAATTTAGATGTCATATTAAGTAAACAAAGATATGTTTCCAATAAGAATGGACTAGGGTATAAATCTAAGAAACAACAAAAGTTTCATAAAAACTTCTCTACTTCCACACAAAAATGTAATTCTAATTCTATCACTTGCTTTTACTGTGGAAGAAGAGGACATGGCATATCAACTTGCTACTTTAAGAAAAATTACAGCAACATTAAAATGATATGGGTCCCAAAAGGATCCTCAGTTTATACTAACATACAAGGACCCAATAAAGTTTGGGTACCTAAGTCAAAAACTTGATTATGTAGGTATCTTTGAGGAAGAAGTGGTACATAGATAGCGGATGCTCAAAACATATGACTGGAGATGCATCAAAGTTTACACATATCTCTCCAAAGAAAAACGGGCATGTAACATATGGTGACAACAACAAAGGTAGAATCCTTGGAGTTGGTAAAATAGGTACAAATTCTTCAAACTCCATTGAAAATGTTCTACTTGTTGAAGGCCTTAAGCACAGCCTGCTTAGCGTTAGTCAATTATGCGACAAAGGCTATCTAGTATCATTTGATTCTCAAAAATGTCTTATAGAACATAAGCATGACATTAATATAAAGCATGTAGGACATAGAGTCAATAATGTTTACATGATAGACTTAAGCATAAAACTAGAAAACAATCATTGCTTTCTTAGCAAAGATGATGATCCATGGTTATGGCATAAAAGAATTGCTCACATAAACATGAATCACTTAAATAAATTAATTTCAAAAGATTTAGTAGTTGGTTTGCCTAAATTGAAATTTGAAAAAGATAAACTATGTGATGCATGTCAAAAGGGCAAACAAACAAGGGTCTCATTCAAACCTAAAAATGTTGTTTCAACCACTCAACCCTTACAATTATTGCATATGGATTTATTTGGTCCATCTAGAACCATGAGTTTTGGAGGAAATTACTATGCCCTAGTTATAGTTGATGATTTCTCTAGATATACTTGGACATTATTTATTACACATAAAAGTGATGCATTCCAAGCATTTAGAAAACTTGCTAAAGTTATACAAAACAAGAAAAATCTTAAGATTGCATCCATTAGAAGTGATCATGGGGGTGAATTTGAAAACAAAGATTTTGAATTATTATGTGATGAACATGGTATTGAACACAATTTTTCTGCACCTAGAACCCCTCAACAAAATGGAGTTGTTGAGAGGAAAAATAGGTCATTAGAAGAAATTGCTAGAACTTTATTAAATGATACTTTTCTTCCAAAGTATTTTTGGGCTGAAGCGGTCAATACTGCATGTTACATCATGAATAGGGCCTTAATAAGCCCATTTTAAAGAAAACCCCATACGAATTATATAATGGTAGAAAACCTAATATTTCTCATCTACATGTTTTTGGTTGCAAATGCTTTGTGCTCAATAATGGTAAAGATAATCTAGGAAAATTCGATGCAAAATCTGATGAAGGTATTTTTCTTGGATATTCATTACAAAGCAAAGCATATAGGATATATAATAAAAGAACTATGAATATCGAGGAATCCATTCATGTTACCTTTGATGAATCTAATGCTATCTTGTCAAGAAAGAATATGCTAGATGATATTGCAGATTCTTTAGAACAAATGAATATTCATGAACAAGATTCCAAAGGAAATGATAAAGGAAACAATGAAGATCCTCCAGAAGAAGTCAAATCCAATGATGAACTTCCAAGAGAATGGAAAGCCTCAAGAGATCATCCCCTCGACAACATTATTGGTGATATCTCAAAAGGGGTAACAACTAGACATTCTCTTAAAGATTTATGCAATAATATGGCTTTTGTATCTATGATTGAACCTAAAAATATAAAAGAAGCCATAATAGATGATAACTGGATCATTGCCATGCAAGAAGAACTGAATCAATTTGAAAGAAACAATGTGTGGAAATTAGTAGAAAAACCTGAAAATTATCCTGTCATAGGAACAAAATGGGTTTTTAGAAATAAATTAGATGAACATGGCATAATTATTAGAAATAAAGCCAGGTTAGTGGCAAAATGGTATAATCAAGAAGAAGGAATAGACTATGAAGAAACATATGCTCTTGTTGCAAGGTTAGAAGCCATTAGAATGCTCTTAGCATATGCATCCATAATGGATTTTAAACTTTATCAAATGGATGTTAAGAGTGCTTTTCTAAATGGCTTAATTCAAGAAGAGGTATATGTTGAACAACCCCCGGGTTTTGAAATTCCGGATAAACCAAATCATGTTTATAAATTACAAAAGGCTCTTTATGGTTTGAAACAAGCCCTTAGGGCGTGGTATGAACGCTTAAGCAATTTTCTTCTAGAAAAAGAATTCTCTAGAGGAAAAGTGGATACCACATTGTTCATAAAGAGAAAGCATAATGATATTTTGTTGGTTCAAATATATGTTGATGATATAATTTTTGGATCCACTAATGATTCATTGTGCAAGGAGTTTTCCCTTGATATGCAAAGTGAATTTGAAATGTCAATGATGGGAGAACTAAAGTACTTTCTGGGATTACAAATCAAGCAAACTCAAGAAGGTATATTCATCAATCAATCCAAGTACTGCAAGGAATTGATCAAAAGATTTGGGATGGAAAGTGCAAAACACATGTCTACACCGATGAGCACTAGCTGTTACTTAGATAAAGATGAATATGGTCAGTCTATAGACATAAAACAGTATCGAGGTATGATCGGATCTCTTCTCTATTTATCTGCTAGTAGACCTGATATTATGTTTAGTGTATGCATGTGTGCTAGGTTTCAATCCAACCCCAAACAATCACATTTGAGTGCAGTAAAGAGAATCATGAGATATCTATTAGGTACAATCAATTTAGGATTGTGGTATCCTAAGAATTCAACATGTAACTTAATAGGATATTCTGATTCTGATTTTGCCGGATCTAAAACTGATAGAAAAAGCACAAGTGGAACTTGTCAATTCATTGGATCGGCTCTTGTCTCATGGCATAGTAAGAAACAAAACAGTGTTGCTTTATCCACTGCTGAAGCGGAGTATATCTCTGTCGGTAGTTGCTGTGCACAGATTTTATGGATGAAGCAACAATTATCTAACTATGGCATCCTTCTTGATCGCATACCTATTAGGTGTGATAATACTAGTGCCATAAATCTATCCAAAAACCCAATTCAACACTCTAGAACTAAACATATAGAGATTAGACACCATTTTCTTAGAGATCATGCCCTAAAGGGAGATTGTGTATTAGAGTTTGTTGATACTAAGAATCAACTCGCTGATATTTTCACAAAACCTCTCCCCAAGGAAGTATTCTTCTCTATTAGAAGAGAATTAGGCCTCTTAGATGTTAGTGATTTAGAAAAATAAGGATTGATTGATTAATTTACTCTTATGATTGATTGTTTATAGATTATTTTGATTGATCTTGTTTAAATTCTTATTATTATGATAGAATTTATAATTTCCTTTGTATTTAATAGTTGAATGATTGAATTAAGTGCATTAGTAGTGATAATTAATCATATTGGATGTGTTTAGCATAAACATAGATATTCTCTTAAGAAACTAGCCTAGGATAGGCTCTGGTAATCGATTACCATCCAGTGTAATCGATTACACATGAGCAGGCAGCCTGTAATCGATTACAACATCCTGTAATCGATTACCAGAAGGCTTATTGCTCCTGTAATCGATTACCAATCCTTGTAATCGATTACAACTCGTCCTCGTCTATAAATACTCACGAAATCAGAATTGCTGCGCAGCCACGGCCTCCCCTCACGTCTCCTCCATACCTAAATCTTCCAACCTTCGTATCTCACTCAAATCTTCACCAAATCGCGTCCCGTAAAGCCCAATCTTCCTCTTTTTCACTCCTCTTTCACCTCCACCGATTGAAATCCACTGAAACTTCATCAAAATGGCAGAACCATCGAAGAAGAGAAAGGGATAATCTTCCACCACCGCTGCTGCTGCCCATCGCCGCCACGGCCCATCCGGAGCACGCACATCACCTATTCATCCCTCTTTGTCATCTCCAAGATCATCCACATTGTTTTCATCCGATGATCAGCGTCTATGGTACCTTTCTCAGTTTTCTTCTAGAATCATCTTAGACCCTAAGTACCTAGACGTAGAATTCTTTAATGATGAAACATTTGATTGCTATCAAGTGTTTCAAAATTCTGGTCTTGTTGATTTCATGTCATTAAAATTGCCACATTATCCTGAACTTGTAAAGGTCTTCTACTGCAATTTAAAAATTCAGGATGACATTATTATCTCTGAGGTGCATGGCATTCCTATGGTCATTGATCAGTCATTGTTCTTTTCTTTAACTCATTTACCCAGTCAAGGTGCACCTTTTGAGGGCACCATTGTTGATGACTGGAAATTTGATTATTCGAGTCATGATGCTCACCGTATGGTCTGCAATGATCAGGCTGAAATGACCGGTAGATTGTTGGCCGGGTCATTAACATTTGATAATCGCATCATGCACTATATAATTGTTAGAATTTTGCTTCCTCGGTCTTCAAATTTAGCACAAGCTTCCTCAGTTTATAATTTAGTTCATGAATCAAGTTCAACAAGTCAATTTTTGAGTAGAGTCTCGAATTATGAATCGAGTTATTATGCTTGTTTGTTGTATTTCTCCTTTCATAAAGATAATATTAACTTATTTATATCTTCTATAGTGACAGAACAAATCTAGTAAGTAGCTTACACATGACTTGGTTATTATAAGGTCTTACCTAATACTACTAACATATTTGATCATTATATCTAAGTAAGTTTTATTTAAAAAAAAATTAAGATGGGTTTTTGATTAATTTTTTCAAAGTATTGTTAAAATCTGATGAAGGCAAGACTAGATTTACACTTTTTAAACATGTCTTTTCCAAAACGTCTAACTTTTTGTGGGATTGGAGATGTTTTATGGAGAGTTAAACTTCATACCTGACTTGTTTTATTATCATGCCTAAATGTATTCTTGTGCCTATCATTAGGTTCTTTGCTATAAGTAAATCATTTTACTAAAATGCAGATAAAAAGAGATGACTAAAACAACATAAAAAATATATCCAGGTGAGAGGATGCAATGAAAGGTATTTGGGCTTGAGCCGTAGATCAGATCCATTTTGTTCATAAGTGGGCCCTCTTTTCACCTCACCATATTCAATTATATTTTCTCTATTCATTCATGATAAATATTTTTTTTTTTAATTTAAAGAGTTGATGCAGTGGTGTAAGACTTTATTATGTTCACATGAGTGAGAACGATCTATTTAGCAGGAGAATTCGTGTTCAATTCTTATCCTGTGCAAAATTTTCTTGGCCAACAACAGTCACGCACCATAAGCAGGATTAATCTTTGATCCAGTGAGTTGCGGAACATCTGTGGTCTCTAACTTAGACCAAAAAAATATTCACTACAACAAATCTGTTAAATAATGGAGGTTATTTTTTCGTTTAGTGGAGGTTTTTACCCTCCGCAAAATAAATTACGGAGGCTTTCAAAAACCTCCGCAGTTAGATTCGCCACAAGCAATTAGCGACGGTTTTCAAAAACCTCTGGTATCGAGAACATTTTGCAGAGGTTTTTTTGTAGAGGTTTTAAACCTACACTAACTGTGGAGGTTTTTTAAAGGAGGTTTTAAACCTACGCTAACTGTGGAGGTTTACTGGAAGAGGTTTTTATACCTACACTAAATATGGAGGTTTTTTTGTAGGAGGTTTTAAACCTATGCTAAATGCGGAGGTTTATAAAAAGAGGTTTTAAAACTATACTATGGAGGGGGTTTTTTTAAATCATGCTAGCAATAGATGTTTTACAATTGATTTTCTAATTCTCCTTATTTTCTTAGTCACATATACTATATACAAGGGTGTATCACACATACTAAATCATAATGACCATCAATAAAAATAATCAATTCTAAACAATTGTTTTAATATTCTAAACTTATGCATGGTTATTACCTTGGTCACATATGTTTACTTAAAGACCTAACTTGAGATAAAGAGTATTAAGAGCTAGCCAAAATGAATAAAATTCTACCTTAATATTGTTGATTAACTATAAAATCTACCTACAAAACTGTAAATTAATTAGCTTAATAAACACACGTACCAATTACAAAATATATTTCCTAACTAATATGCGTGAATAAATTAATAAACTATAGACATATATAAAACAATTTTAAGAGTACATTGTGTATTATACTAACAAGTTTTAGGATACCTCACATATACATAATGATGTATGCATATTAATTACTTACATGTGTTTGATCAGGAGTGAAATAACTAGCTAATTCTTCGGGGATCCTTCCTTCCTTCATTATCATGTAGGCCTTAAAAGCTGATTCTAAATTGTTGTATTTCTCTTGCCATTGGTTTGAAGATGGAAAGGCAACACCAGATGAAGAAGAGCTCAGACTAGAAGCTCGAAGTCTTGTGTTCCTGAATGTATTAGAAGGAACAACTCCTAATCCCATGCATCGCACTCTCCCAGAGTGCTCTAACCCTAACACTCTACCAACAACATCAAGAGGAGAAACTTCAGATTCATCAACTATGCTTTGATTCAATCCTACTTCAATTTGTTTCTGCAAACATGTAATAAAAGGAATTACAAAAGTTTTAAGATTAAGCACGATCCTTGAAAACAATGTTACTAAAGAAAAACATACCGCTATAGTCTTTGCTGCTTCATTTACAAATGATCCATCTTTCCTTTTATGAGTTTCAATATATAATTTGTAGATGCAAATGCCTTTGGTGTTTTGATGATGATCATGATGATATGATGCAATTGATGCAAATGGTCTTTTCAAGTTTAAATTCAAGACAATGATTCAAGAATACAAGTCACAACATCAAGATGATCACTAGTATATTAGGAAGGGAATTCCTAATTCAATTAGCAAAAGGTTTGGCCAAGTAATTTAAATTAAAAAGTGTTTTTCAAGGGATTTACTCTCTGGTAAATATACTTTACAACAGCTACTAAAAATTTGAATTCAAATTTTAGACTGTGTAATCGATTACACAATTTTGGTAATCGATTACCATCAGTTAATAAACGTTTTAATTCAAATTTTAAAAGCTGTAATCGATTACACAAATCCTGTAATCGATTACCAGACAAGTTTTTCAGAAAAATATTTCTAAGAGTCACAACTTCTCAACAGGTTTTTTTATGACCACCAATAGTCTATATATATGTGACTTATAACACGAATTTGCTAAGAGTTTTTTTAGAACAACAAGTGTTTATTCTCTCAAAGAGCAAAATCATTTTATCCTCTTAAGAATTCCTTGGCCAATTCAATTGCAATTCATTAAGGAATTATTTGAGTGCTCAAACTGTAAAATCTATCTCTTTGAAGAGAGATTCATTCTTCTTCTCCTTCTAATTCTCTAAGGGATTAAGAGACCGAGGGTCTCTTGTTGTAAAAGAATTCTAAACACAAAGGAAGGATTGTCCTTGTGTGTTTAGAACTTGTAAAAGGAATTTACAAGATAGTGGAACTCTCAAGCGGGTTGCTTGGGGACTGGACGTAGGCACAAGGATGTGGCCGAACCAGTATAAATCTGAGTTTGTACTTTCTCTTCCCTTAAACTTCTTTATTTATTATTGGTTTATATTCATATTTAAATTGTTCTGATTGAATCAATATTTAAGAAGTTCATGGTTAAGGGATTTTATAACTTGAATAAAAAGTGAAATAGATTTCTAATTGGGGAAGTAGTTTGGAATATCTTAATTCAACTCCCCCTTCTTATGATATCTGAGGCCACTTGTCTAACATAATTGTCCATGACTTGGTAGCTTCCCAGTTTCTAACTACTAAGATAAATAAAGAGTAAGTAAACATTGAACTTCTTCAATTAGTAAAAGTTAACATTTAGTGTCATTACCAACTCATTTCTTCATCTAGGATTAGCTTTGGATCCACCAGTGTGTGGAATAACTTGCTTGCTTGAATTTCTTTATTTCTCCTACAAAGTTCCTATATGCAAAGCAATTTCAAGTTTACAACTTGTAATAGTAATCATATAATTAGCTATAAAAACAATTCAATAATTAAAACAATCTAATTGTACCAATGTTGATGGTTTATGACGATAATGAATAAAACGAGCCCATTGATCTTTATCTATGCCTATCGGCACATTTTTTATGATTTCATCTCTTGTTTTGGTTGGATCGTTGAATTCATTCCATAAGCGTTGCCTATTTGCAGCCCATTTTCTTCCCATACTCAATTTGCAATATCGTTTTGCACCAGCTTCATTAATCTTAAAATAAAATTGAGGCTAAAAAAAAGACAAATTTATCAAATATCATATGCAAAATAATATATATATATATATATATATATATATGAAAAATAGTAAAGATAGGGTTTCTAAGTGGTGTAGATATAAAAAGTTATATATAACTAATTGACATACCTTTAAAATTGTTTCAAAGCAATCATCAAAATAAGCTTTAGGTACGCCTGAAGGTCCAGACCATCTATCATAATCCATAGGAAATAGTTTGCAATTAACTGCTAGTGTTCCAAGAAATCCTGCAAGCAAGGCTTGTGCTTCACCAATTGCTTGGCCTTGGTCATCAAAATTCACAATGATGCGTAACTCTCTAGGTAAGCTATTGACTCCCCTAACTTTCACCTTAATCTTCTTGATCGTTTCTTCAGAGTCTTTAACAATAAAAGAATTTCTCAATAAGAAAATGTAATATACTTCATATGATGATAATTACAAAAATAAAAATAAAATACAATACTTGTATACCTATTGCCTCAACAGTCCAACCGTGTGTAGACTCACGCCCAACATGACGTCTAGTTGTTTCATCTTCTTGTAGAACTTCAGATGTTGATACATGAGAAAGAGGGACATTACCAGTTGGGACTTCAAGAGCTTGTGTGGAATCACTTGGTGGGGAAGAAATTTCAAGATTCATTGTTGGAACTTCAGATGTTGATTCATGAGAAAGAGGGACATTACCAGTTGGGACTTCAGGAGCTTGTGTGGAATCACTTGGTGAGGGACATTGTGGTTGAGGTGCTGATTTTTGTGGATTTCTAAAACGCTTCACCTTTGGCATGACTACATATTCATGACAACAATATTAAGAGAAAAATAAATAAAGAATAATAAAATTTAAGATGACATACTATCAAAATTAAAACAAGATTAAAATAATTAATAAATGAAATAATAACAACATTTATAAGTCAATCAACTATATCATATTTAGGCAAGTGTGAATTTCTTACTATTTTAGGAGTTACAATTCAATCAACTATATCATCATTTAGATGGTTTGTAGCCAATTGTACATATTGATCATCAAGCCTAGAAAATTGTTCAAGTTGTTGCTCTTGGTATGGCTCATTTTCATATGCATTTTCTTCTACTTCTTCTCCCATGTCATATAAATCTCTTGGCTTTATGTGTACAACAACACTCCATCCTTCATTGACTACATCATCTACATAATACACCATTTGTGCTTGAGATGCTTCAATGTATGGTTCATGTTCTTCACGATCACCAATATGAATCAATCTATCAAAGTTAACACAATTAAAATTCCAACAATCCTTTTTATACCCTCTATCTCGTGTAGTATCATCCCATTTACATTTAAAAAGAATAACAGAGAATCGATCATAGTAGTTAATCTCAATGATATCTTCCAACTTCCCATAATAAGGTAAATATGCTTGCCTTAAGTTGCCATCAACGCTACTTGAAACACATGATGTGTTAGATGTTAAGAAAACACCACTGTTTTGTGTTTTTAATCCTTCTTCTCGAGCCAAGGTTCGAAATTTGAACCCATTAATATTATATGCAGTAAATCTTGTTGCATTGTCCAAGGGTCCTCGTGCTAAAAACTTTAGATTAGTAGACATTTCATTCATTGTATCTGGATTCATAATCTAAAAAAATTGGAAGTTAGAGTTTGAAACAAAGACGGTAAAAAAATCCTTATCCACTAAATGACTACTCACCCGCTTTCTAAACCAATCAACAAACTCTTTATTGACTTTTTTCTCTATCTCTGTAGACGAAGGTCTTCTTCCTCTTGAACTCCTTTTTATGAATTCTCTAAATTCACTACATAAATTAATTATTATAATCAATACACATGACTATTATTTATAAGTAGTATAACAATAAAAGTTTATGTCACTTTACTTACTCCACAAATGGTGTGACTATAGTGCAATTAAGGAGCACATATCGATGAGCTTGCAATTTTTGCATTGGAGTTAAAGTGAACATTGAACAAGCTCTTACTGGTTTTCCAATTTGTGGGAAGATAGAGGACACAAAAAAAGTCTCATTATCAATTGGGTTATCACAAACACCTTTAGGTCTATTGAACCTTTTTTCGATATCTTCAACGTACCAAGAACAAAAGGTAAGAAACTCTTCAGCTAAATACCCCTCAGCTATGGATCCTTCAGGTTGTGCCTTGTTTCTCACAAAGGATTTTAAGTGACCTAATTCCCTATAGAAATAACTCACTATAGCTTCCGCAGTTTTACTTAATATATATATATATAAAGGCATCTTACACTATGCTGATCAACATGTATTACAGAATTTTAATACTGTAGCTGCCTCCTATTAATTTGTCTGTATGATGAACAACTAAGGCAATTTAATTCACATTCCTTCACATTATAAATTTTATGTTTTAAGCCTTGTTTGAATAAATTTCTCCATAAAAAATCAACTTAAGTTATCTCATCTAACGTTTCCAAAAGCTGATGTGCATAAGTTGATTTTAGCTCATGGAAGAAGCACAATTCATTTTGTTTTCTTATTTTCTTCTCCTATAAGTGCTTGTAGAAGAATTTATCTAGATGGATCCTTATTAACTTTATAACACAGAATGGAAGGATGGGATTTGAATGTGATATTAACTTTGTAACACACAATATGCTGTCAAATTTAGATGACATGCTTAACTCACTTGGGTGGATTACTATCTGATTTGCAGGTAGACAATCAAGACTAGGCTCCAAGAAGTATGCAATCTGTAAAAGGAAACAGCACAGGGATGAGAAAGTTGCATGATTTTGCTAAGCTTTGCAAGTTAAAACTAACATACAAAGATGCATAATCAAGGATGGACCAAATATTGTAGAGATTTAATTTTGGAAAATAATAACATAGTGAAGATTCCCATTGATCACTATCAATGAATAAACAAAAGGGAAGATCAACTGTGCTGACAAAATCACCAACCGTGACATAAGTCAATCCTGGTGGCTGTAACCAATAATTGTCCTTAGCATTGTGAATTCTAGTGTTAGCAGATTATAATAGAGAACTACAAGACTATAAGCTTAAGCTTGAAATATTATTTATATTTGACCAGATATATGTATTATGTGCATACAACTTCAATTTAAAAAGTCTAAACACGAATAAACAACAGGGTATTTTAGGGAGGCAAAATATATTATGTACTAAGTAAAGGATTATTACATGAGGACAAAGGCAATGCAAAGATCATTCATTACTCTGATGTTGACTGGGAAAGGTCACCCTTAGACACAAGATCCACTTAAGGATATTGTGTTCTTGCTGGAGGAAACCTAATATCATGGAACCAATTCAGTGAACTTGTAATTTTATCTGGAAATAAAAAATAAAATAAAAAAGTCCAGAAATAATTAAAAATGACCAAAGTCCCATTGAAAGAACCGTGAAGGATTTGTTCATAAACAACCAAAATACTCCACTGCACACTCACAAAAAAGAGTGTTAATAGAAAGCACTGATGTGATCGGAACTAGAACAAACAAAACTAATCGACAAAAAAAATGAGAAAAGACAAATTCCAGAAACTTCAATTAGATGGGGGAAAATAAGCGAATAGGAGGGAGAAAATCGAATCAAGTAGGCACCGAATCGCGCGAAAAAAAGGACAAAGCAATGCACATATGCCCAAAGATGGGTCAAAAACCAAAGGCTTAGGCTTGGGCAGAGCAGAACAGCGAACAGTACACACCAACACTAACAAACACGATTCAAAGAAAAGAGCAACGAACCTTTGAACAAAGAGAGGAAGTACCTTTGAAGAGGGGTTTTGGGAAGCGAGAGATGAAAAGAAAAATCAAAGCCTGGAACGAGAAACCAAGAGAAATTTTAGGGGTAATCTGAAGAGAGGGGTTTTGGGAATCTTTAATGAAGAGAAATAGGAAGTTGTGACTGAAAGAGGGGTTTTGTGATTTTTTTGAGAGGGAATTTTTTTTGGAGGGGTTTTGTGATTTTTTTGAGAGGGAATTTTTTTTGGAGGGGTTTTGTGATTTTTTTGAGAGGGAATTTTTTTTAGGGGTTTTGTGATTTTTTTGAGAGGGAATTTTTTTTTTTTGCCGGGAAAAAAACATGATTTATTTTATTTTAAAGAGAAAAGAGTGGAAAAATAATATTTAATTAGCAGAGATTATAAACCTCCGCAAATTAAACACAAAAAAATTGTAGTTTTTAATAAATTAAGGAGGTTTCTAAAACCTCCGCAAAATAACCTCCATTATTTCACATTTTTTTTTGTAGTGATTTCCTCGTGTACAAAAATGGAACCAACAAAATATCTCATTTAAAAAATTCATTTCAAAATTTCATTATCATATAACTAATTAAATTCCTTTTTTGGTCAAGTCTCGTCTTCTCTTTTTCTCAGATTTGCCAATATATGTTCAGTAGTAGGTTTGGCTTAGCCTAAAAGAAAGAAGAATCAAAAGAAAAGAAAATCAAAGGATAATTCGTTCTTTAATTTGTGTGGATCTGATTTGAGACATAGAAAGTATAAATCTTTGTTTTTTGTCGGGCATGTTTCTGACCATCCCTTATGCAAGCAAAGGTGGGTTAAAAAGCGATAATGGATCCCAATGGTTCTATTAAATTGGTGCTATGCTCCTGGTTTGTGGAGCCCTAACAAGCCCCTTGTCGCATAAGGACAACTACTCAACCCATTTGTCTCAATGGAGGATGGTATAGTAATAAAAGGGGTGCGTCACCAAGGGCCCTAGATGATGGATTAAACTTGAACCATATGCCTTGTTGGATTTAGAGACACACTCATTAGGGTAATTAAGCAAGGACCCTCCAAACTTTGTTGGAGCCAATCACTCCATTCTTATCCCTTCTTTATCTCTTTTCTTTCTCTACCTTTAAGAGCCATCTTGGGCTTCATTTTACTTTGGAAACCTTTCTTTCTAACCACCATAAAATTGAAATACCTAAACCACTTTTTGGAAACTACTCTTATCAGGTATCTTTCTCAAGATATGGGTTTTTATTTATGTGGCTTTTCTTGTTCAAATAATGGTGGCTCTGGCTCTTAAAATTGTCTATCTCCTGCCACTTATTTGTCATAAAGTTCTCTTAAATATTCTTTTTGATCCTTGTGACATATAGGCATATATAACTTTATATAAAGTGGCAGCAGGTGATTAAGATTGATTGGATTTGACTATGGTCTTTGTTTGCTAATCTAATTATATGATTAAATCATGAGCCGAAACAATAAGCAAACTCAATCTCAAATAAAAGAGAGAAAGGAGGAAAGTTAAATAAAAGATGGGAGTGTGCAGCTGAGGGATAAAACTTCAATTATGACATGGGGGAGTGAGATTACTTATCAAATATAGTTGAAGAATAATGACTTATGAAGAAAAGTAAAAATCGGATTTAAGGTTTACTTAATCCTTGAAGTTAATTATGAGGTGAGAACTGTTTCATACTTGTAATATTATTATATTATTGGTATATAATATTTATTAGTTTTCTTGATAATTAATCTTTGTTAGAAAATCTAACTGATCACTTTTAGTGAGATTTTTTTTCTTCTTAATTATGTTTTTTTTATTCACAAGGCTCGAACTCGAGATCCCTTATTTAAGGAGACTATTTTTAGTACCACTTAAACCAACAACTTGTTGGTAGCACAATATATAACGAGTATCTTGATAAACTCTAATATGTCATTTTAGAATTTAAGTTTTACCCTAACTAAACCTCTTAGTTAATGAGAAATTTCTAATACACCTCTCATGTCAAAGGCTGAATATTTTGAGTGTGGAGTAGCTGGACATTAATGGGTTAACAAACCTAACAACAACTATTTTAATAAGTTTTAATATCATTTTAAAAATTGAATTTAGATTCATTCAATCTTAAAAGCTAACTGATATATAGTTTGATCATATCAATAGTCAATATCTTCAACAAATACAAATTCTGCATAATTATTTTATATTATGTCAAATTGCTGTTAAAAAATATTTAGCTACTCATTTATTTTCCTAGTTTGTTTATTAATATTATTCTTTTTTGTGTACTAAAATATCTTTCAACTAATAATTGGTGACTAATTCCTTTCAAAATATAAAGGGAATCAAAGTAAATTTTATTTCTCTTAATCAAGTAATATTTTTCATTCATATGGTCATGAACTAAACCGATAATAACATGATTAAAAAATTCAACTATATACCGATTTTACTATATCTCGTTAATATTGCATTTAAATTGTGCACTATACTTAATTGAGAGGAAAAACTCAGGAGATACAAATTAAACTTAATCAATATCTGTACTAATTATATAGGTACACAGTTACATTTTCTCAACTTAACAAAAAAAAAAAAAAGTTACATGTCCTCTGTTTATATTTATGTATGATAAAATTAATTACTAATCAGAAACGCAATTCTCTTTAAACAAGGTAGTACAATAGTCCGGCATATAAAATATAAACTTGAAAAGTATTGGTAAGATATATACGAAAAATAATAACTTATAGATTTAAAGTATAATGAAAAACGAATAATGAATCAAACCTTTGATATACAAAACCTTTGGATTCGTCATCCATTTTCCATTCTTCGTATAAGTTAAGATAGGTGCAACTTTATTCGTATATATATTATGAAAAAGTAGAGCAAAACTTTCGTTGATCTATTGACTGTAATATTAATAAAGCTAGACACTTTAAGAAGGGTAACTCTTACGTAAACTGCATAACCTAACCTAGAAATTACAAAACTTAGTATGCCATTCAGAATTTGCAAACTCAATTTAAGAAAGAAGAAAAAATCTTTTAAAATTGATTTTGAGAAAAGAATTAGTTTGAAATTCTCAGTTTAACATAAAAACCAAATTTTATCACTTTCACTCAAAGCAGCCCTGTGTTTAAGAACGTACTTAATTTTAATTAAATACAGCCAAACATTATTTTATTTCATTGTATTTTACAAAATGACATTTTATATTGTTATGGGCGTGTTCATTTACTTGTCAAACTAATTAATTTCAGACCCAAAATGATCAAAGCTAATTTCAAACCCAAATTCAGACAAAGTATTCCATGATATCCATTGCACAAATCAAACACTCGTAAAATTTTGAGGTTTGTACATGTATGTCGACTGAATAACCTACTACATTTGCAACCCTAATTAAAGTATAAGACTAACAACTATCTTTTCAGTGACCAAACAAAAATTTGTTACCACGTGAAGTGAAGAACAGAAGGCATCGTATACCAATTCTTGTCGGTTTTGAACAAAAGCGAAGAGATGAATGAGGTCCCTCTAAAGACACTGTTACTTAAGTCCCACCAAAAGAAAAGGGTATGCCATCTACAAAAGACAACGATTTAGGATGGAGACAAAGTTTCCACACACATTTGAGCCTTTCGCAGACTTTAAGAAAGTGGGGATAAATATTTGGTTCTTTTGCCTAAGGTCACCATCCAAAGTAATTCATTATACCTTGCTCTCTTTTATTTATATATATATATATATATATATATTTCTCTTTTTCCCTTTTTGTCTTTGTGGGTGCATGGCTTCATGCATGAAAGTAAGGGAAAGTCTTGGATCCAAAATTCCCTTATAACTACAACGTCTATATATGGATGTGTAGATTTTCCTTGTAAAACGCACGCACATATTCTGCGCCTTTGTCCTCTTTGGGATATACTTTTCATGGACTATCATTTGAAAGTGATGAGATTGAAGGATCCAAGGTACTTTCATGTGCCGTTGTTTCAGACTTAGTTAATAGTATGAGTGATAAAAGTTATAAGATTAATTTATTGATTGAAAATAAAAATTTAAAAGTTAAAGGAATGAGAAACAAAGAAATCATGAGTTTGAATTTTCAAATAATTCATATTTTAATAAATAATTAATAACTAATATTAAGCGATAAAAAATATTAATAATGAAGATGTATCACCATTATCTAGCTCAAAGTAACCACCACCATTCATGCATGCTTTTGGTGGCACAGTATGGGGTGTGTGCAAGTGGTCTCACTCTTATATGTAGAAAGAGTTGGTCAAAAGAGAATGCATGTGCAAGCTGGTGGAATATCACACGCGATTCTTAAAATCAAGAATGTGTGTGTGAATAGATCTCAAACAGACGAATAATTCTGCTTTTGATGTGTGTTGTGTTGGGTCATTTTCCTAAAGATAGCGAATATGTGTGTGAGTTGTGCTAAGAATGAGAAAGAAAGCATTTCCCTCATCAAAACATGTCTTCGTACATCTTATGCTGATAATAATCAACTTTGAACAGAATAAAATTATGCTTTTATGCGATGGGTTTTAATTAATAAGATAAGGTTGAAATCAACAAAAGCTTCCCAAAGTTGTTGTATTCACATTAATTTACCCAATTCCAGAAGAGGATCTTGCCCTGTCATAACCTTTCAGGTTTTGAACAATCACTGAATAAGTATTCTAGCTATAGCCTTACACTGGTCGAGGCCGTAAAATATTATAGAGGAATTTAATTAACCTTTCATATTTATATCCAATTTAATTAACCTAACACAATTAAATATTTAATTAGCTAGAAAATTTTGATAATATATTCTTTTATATTTTCGTCTAATTATAAATTATCATTATAATAAGATGGTTGATTTTTGTAATAATTATTTTAAAAATTATATTTAAAGTAAATGCTAACTATTTGATAGCGTAAGTGTTGGTATATGAAAATAATTCTTTAACAATAATTTGTACAAAAGAAACTAATTACGATGAGAAACAATCTTCGTAGAATCTTAAATTGAAGAAATTAATGGAGAACACGCATGTATTTCAAATGAAAACATTATTGAAATTTCGCAAGAAATATATCTTCCTTGTGCAATGAATATAACTAGATTTAATTTTCTAACCTTCTCAGTTCTCATATCACTTGGAAACAAACCAAAAGTAAGCATTAGTATCAACATATAGAAATAGAAAATTAATTGTATCGATCTGTTCATATCCATATATTTGTTTGTTGATATTTTTCTTTGATAGCATCATCGAAACATTGATTTATTTTTTATGTCTTTGTGTTGCAATAATGTCCTTCCCAAGCAAAAGGAATTGTTGTAGAGAAATAGGAAATTATCGGTTGCCTTTAGTCTGGATGAGCCGCGTATATGCGATACAAAATTAACCATGCAAAAATTTGGGCCCTAAAAGAAAAATGACTCTAAACTCAGAGTCAATTTTGGGCTTTCAGGCCTTTCTTCAGCATATACTTTCCTATTTACAATTGGGTAATTCTTTTCAAACTCCATTTTCATTTACTATACCCCTCTTAAGATTTTTTGTAAAACATTATTTCCCAAATAATCTTACTCACTTTTCTTGCACTTCCAAAAAATTAAATCCTATGTTTCTCTCCTCTTGCTTCCTCTTCTTTCTCTCCTCTCGGCCACTATCATACTCAATCGATAGCCGACCGACCTTTCCTTTCCCTTTTCTCTTAACTTTTTTTTTTTACCTTTGCAGTTGTTATTGGCCTCCCCCTCACTCCCCTGCTATCTATTTTAGTTTTCAACATTTATACTTTCTTTTTCTGATTTCTTATATTTATCAGAAATTAGTTTCTGAAATGCATGATATGTTGATGAAATAAAACATTGTCATGCGAAAACTACTCATAACGAAACCAATTATTACATAGGAATAAAACTCAAATACTATACACATTTAATACCTCTTACTTCTTGCATACAGTCTCAAGCTCCATTAATAGACATCCCCACTTATATTCTTGAAAGAAAAAAAAAAACTTAATAGGGTGAGATATAATGTCTCAATGAGTGTTCTAGGAGTTCTACATGAGTCCAACTCATGTATCTAAGCATTCCTTTTGCTTATCTCGAATGGCCTTACTCTCACGAGATGTTTCATAAATCTTTCATTCTTAGGGTTTAGATCTATACCTTTTCATAACCAATGCTTCTGTTAACTACTTCCTTACTTTTACCATTGTCATACTACTTTTTTTATCTTAACATCTCGTCCTTGTCATAAATAAAGATAGATTTCAGGTTTGAATAAGGATATATTCCTGTTATCTTACTACCCAATTTACTTTCACCTATTATTTTATTATTTTGAATAAGGATAGATTTTGAAAACAGATGCTCTGAGAATTGAAAATGTGCTAAATATATAACAATGCAAAATATTTTTTTTTCCCGTTCGCATTTCTATATTTGATTTATTGAGTGGTTAGTATTTAACTAGAGGCTGAATTAAAGACAAGAAAATGATATAAAAGTTAATTAAATTCAATTATTGATAGACAAATTCTAGGGTGAACAAGCAAATAGATGGTTCATTCGTGGAAAAGCATTTAAAGAGTCTGTTGAAGTTTGTGGAACGTGGTTCATGTGTGGGAGAGTTAATTTGCAGCCGTCGGATATATATTATTTTAAATTGAATGGTGAAAGATTGAGTAGTTATATGATGTTGATGCTTGTAAAGACCAATATCACAAGAATGATAGTTAAATTTTAATTTTAAAAATTTTCTAAACTTTTTCGTAAGCAACACACAATCGTCTTAAATGACTTTGATAAAATAGATAACAAATTTTCACAAAGAAACTAGATCATAGAGTGACATTAGATTTTGCAACTAAAACACTTTTTTAAAAACAAAATCAAATTTGAACTCTATATCAGTTTAAGGTATAAGAAATATAGAATTATAAGACACAAAGAGTTATATTGATTCGTCTTTATCATTAAGACTATGTCTAATTCTTGATAAACAATCAATTTCTACTAACTTTTCAAAGTTACAAGTATTAATCAATATCACGTTTGACTCTACAAACCAAGCTTATCACAAGCTTGAAAATTAAACATTGTTTATCCTACCAAGCCACTGTTGGTTCTACTATAAATTAAAAGATTTGTCATTGGTTGGCTCAATGACTAGTTCTTAATCATCTTACAAACGGATTTACATTCTAAGCACTTGGTCTTTTCTCTCAATATGTTCAAGGTGTTTTGAGAATTATGAACTTTACAAGAATATACAAAGAGCTTTTTAAAAAAAATAATTAGAATGTTAGTGCAAGGTTCACAACCCATTTCTTCAAAGCTTTTGGTATTTATAGGTCTTCCTCTTCAAGTAACTATTATCACTAAATGGATATAATTTTCACTTGAGCTTGTGTCTGAAACTTGTGGTTGTTGGAGCATTCAATGCTTGCATTAAATACACGTCCTCTTCATGCTGGAAAACCACTCTCTTAAGCTTTCATTTTGAGCACTTCGGCAGGAAACCACTTTTGTTGCGTTAGAGTAAGTCTGCCACAACAAAGCACGCCTTTTGATGATGTTTGGTGTAACGACCCACTGCCGTTACATGAAAATAAGAACTAACTTTAGAGGAAGACTTTATTTTAACTCTTTTAAAACTCTTCAATTAATTTAATTATGAAATACTTATGAACTTTCCACATCTCAAATGCCAAAGGGTAAACTGTACAACAAGGAAATAAAACATCACGTGCATATAAACATAATCCACATTATAAGGATAAACTACATAAACTCTGAGTCGGTCCACACTATACATAACTAGCGAATTCTAGCACACCAAATTGAGGTAGGTATGGCACAATGTCAAAGTTTTTTAACACCCTTCGATATAACTATACAATAATTAACGAAGGAGATTAAGAAGGGTTAACATGTAGACAAAGTATAGAATAATTGCTTTTGTATTATTTTCTCTCTCATCATAGCCTTTCCCTTCATATTTGATGTAATCTCCCTTCCACAACATCTGATAGTGCCTCTACCTCTCTCGGTCATGTGTCATCATCGAAAATCGTCTTTGACAAAAGCTATGGCACCAATTTTTTTATTTTCCTCTCCTTCTCTAACCTCCAATGGCATCTCCAAAGCCATCATTCCCGCCTTCATTTTCTATGTGAAAATCACAATCAACCTACTTTATTTGACAATCAAAATCCAAATTTTATTCGAGAAAAAAATAGAAGGTGAAAGGAACTACAAATAGTGTGGACGTTGAGAAAGTTTGAAATCATACCCAAAGAAAGCGATACAGACAAAGGACATTAAAGGTAGACATTATTCTACCTACAAAGTTAAAGCCAGAAACAACACAACCACAAAAGTCAAACCTTTTTTTTCTTTTGATTGACAAGAAAACACATCTACCTTTAACCTTTTCATTTACTCTTTTCATGTCTCGCAGTAAAGCTAAGCAAAAACAAAACAAACCCAAAATAAATTAGCTATTGCAAGGTTTTGAAAATTTCAAACTAAAAATGTATGATTCTTTGGAATATTGATGATTGTAATTGCATACAAAAGGAACAAATAGGTGTGAAGGAAGAAATGAAACCCTTGATAGAGGAAGGATAGGGAGAAGAAATGGAAGAGATGGGGAATAAAAATGTTGTTGTCGTCAAGAAATCGCTTCCAATAGCAGCATACAATGGAGGTGTCGTCAAAGCTTGCAGGAGAGGGAGAGAGTTTTCAGAGAAGATGAAGGTCAGATGCAAATTTTTTTCCATAATTTCTATTAATTATCACTTTAAAAAAAATCCTTTATGCTACTTTTCATCCATGGTACTCCCCTCAAGATCTCAATTGTTAAGGATTTTATTCTTATATCCGATAGCTTAAAAAACTTTGGCATTATGCCATACCTACCTCACTTTGGCACGCTAGAATATGCCTACATAACTTTAAAGAGGAAACAAAAATGAATAAAGTGTCTTCACATCCAGATAGGCATGCCCACGAGCCATATAAAGGAAAGGATTGTCTCCTAGCCATCTTCTCCCACGAACACAAAGTTCGAGATTATTACAGACATGAACCACACAAGCAACAATGCAAGAGCAAGCTTACCAAAACCAAGCATACTAAAATAATATACAACTTAACAATAACAAACAAAATCAATTACCATTATAAATAAAAACATAACATGTGAAAATCGCACATGAAACATAAATCTTACAATCCACATAATAGAGTATATCAAAATAATCGTCATTTCATCAATAATCACATCAAGATTCAATCATCATATACCATCATCATCATTAGTCCATCAAACATTAAAGTATTTCCACAACTCATCTAGTAATACATCATTATTGAGTCACAATTATCAATGTACATGCCTAACTATCATGTTATGCCATCCAGACTCTTTACTCTTGGAAGATATCACCTTGAGCGATTAACCTAAGTACATCCCTTAACATAGTCACACCTTAACCATCCGAGGAGACTCAAATTAACCCTATGGAGGAAGTGTGGTTTATCAAAAATGGATAAGTGTAGGTAGTGGCTTACCTCTGGTAAGGCTTATAATGACCTTACATATGCAGCGATTTGCCCACCCATCTGTTCGATAGGTTGTTTCACTGTTAGCTACCATTGACAACCTCCAACACTAAGTTGAGAGCCTTCTTAACACCCTCAACTTACGTGTCTACTCACATGTAATGTCATTCATTCAATGCATGTATGCTATGCTAATTCAAATCAAACATATGACGTCGTCACAAATTCATTCGCCAATCTCAACACCATAAGAGATTATAATATCATAGATTCATTATTCATATGCTTACCACACTCATGAACCCACCTATAATTTAATAAGCATAGTAAGACATTCCAACACCTTGAATTCTTTCAAACTCACCAAAACTCATATGGATGTAAATCTCACGATCTCAACAAAAGATCAAATCTAATCACAGAAACATCATCTCAACCACATCTCATATCATCATCAAGGAATCAACCAACATTCATGCATTTTGATATATCTCATATCATATTTGAATGTATTTTAATGTGGGTTTGCATGCCATATTCATGCATTTTGTTATATTTTATTTGGATAAACTCACAGTTTGGTATAAGTTTGTGAAAGATAAGTGTTTAAGAGGTTTTATGTGGAAAGAGCTAAAAATCTTGGATTTTTGGAGCCAATCAGATGACCATAGTCATAGTAATAGTTATGACCATAGTCATAGTAATTTTGTACAACTATGGTAATTTTGTATGCCTATGGTTCGCTTGCATCATCTGTCACTTAAAGATTGCAAGGATCACATGCCAAATTTAAATCTTAATTAATTGATAAGATTAATAAATAATTGATTTTTTAATTAAGGAAAGATAGAAGGATGAGCTCTACAAAATATTATAAATAAGGAATGACGACCTCTTTTTAGTCTTTTGTTCTACTTACATTCTTAAGGAGAAAAAGGTCGCACGAGAGTCTCTTAGTCTCTTTCTTTTTCATATGTCTGTATTCTTTATTGGGATTTCTAGTTTTCCCATGTCTATAAGTGACCAATCTCCCTAGTCCAGGATTATGATGCAGTCATACTTTTGTACCTTTTTCTGATTTTAATGAAACCTTTGATGCTTTCTAGTTATTAAATCTCTTTTTTTAATTTTGATTTGATTACTCTAAATCTTAATCTATTGCATGGTACTGACCATTTGTGTGCAGTTGATTGACTTAAGAAGAGATTGCTTCTATGTAACTTGCATGATCCAGCTGGTTATGAGAAATTCCAGTAGATTAATTTATTAATCACCTTTGTTTTGATCTTAATCCTATGACCTAATACAATATTTCTATGATCAATTAAGTATTGATTAGGAAAAGAAGCATTATTGAACCATGACCAAAGGTTAATAATTGAATTTGGGAATATCGGTAATTGACAATATTTGGGATTTTGTTAGAATTAGAATTGAGGAAAGTTGGAGTGTGAAATCGCAATCCTAGGTTGCTTATTATAACTATTTTCACATAAACTCTTCTATCTTTGATTCTTATTTACTAAATTGAATAATTGACCACAACTATCTTTCATTTAATTTAACCTTAAATGCTTAGTTTTACAAAATTAATTGTTTGGGAACACAATTGGTCTTTTGTGATGCAATCTTACTCCCCAAGGGCATTGGATAGAAGACTCCAAGAAGATTGGGCCAGACATGCGAGAGAAGGCCCTAAGATTCTCATGAGCCTTAGGGTAGATTTCGGGCCTATGGGCTAAGTATGAGCCCACTTATCATTGTACATATTAGATAAAGGTTTCATTATTTTTTGGCCTTGTATTTAGGGCTCCATAATGTAGGTAGAGTACCCTAGAAATGTAGGATTTTTCAGCCCTTGTATTTTAGGGCACCTAGACTAGTTTTTGTATTAGGGATAGTTTTGTAATTTCACATACATCAAGTGAATATTTGATGTGTGTGTTGGAAAATAAATTTAATTGAATTGGGAGAAGCCCAATCTAATTAAATTTTAGAGGAGAAGGTGAGCATTTGCTTGCTATACCCCATTGCCACATCATATAGTCGCACTTTGTGCATGTCCTTCATGCTTTACATGTCCCATGACACCTAAGCACACTTAGTGGAGAATCTTGAAATTGATCTTGGATTAGTGGGCTAAACCATAACTAAAATTCACTAATCATAATTAGTGAAATTTTGGCTCCAAAATTTGGCTCCACAAATTCAAGAGAAATTTGAATAGAAATTCAAATTTCCCTCTAATTTGTGTGACACTTATAAATAGAGGTCATGTGTGTGCATTTTTTCAACTTTGATCATTTGAGAATTACACTTCAAAGTTCAGACCTCTTTTGAGGCACAAAATTTCGTGCTCCTTCTCTCCCTCTCCCTCCTCTCATCTTCTCCTACCTTCAAGCTTTTATCCATGGCTTCCTATGGTGGTGAGCTTCTTCTTGACTCATCTTCTCATTAAAGTGGCATCTCCAATCATCATTCTTCCATCTCCATTCCGCTGTCATTAATCTTCAAGAAGCAAAGGACTCCATTGATGAAGAAGATCCAAGGCCTACAAGCTCCACAAGGAGCTACATCATTTTGGGTTTGATATCTAGACTTTTAGTCCACTATTACTATTGTGTAGGGTACATTTGTCCTTTGCAACAATTAATAAGTATAAATTAACATAAATATCTCATCATCTATATAATATTCTCAACAACAGCATGATAAATTACAAACAAAAAATTATAGACCAACCCACCCATCATAAATATGTATGACTTTACCATTATAACAATTTTATACTTCATGTTTAAGGTTATCAAAACCCCTCATAAGTTTTTGGTTACTATCTCCTTCATTTTTTATTATGTGCATATGACCTTCATAGCTTATAAACATGATAATTAAAGATATACTAGCTCAATTAGGTTGATTCTTGTCTTATTTGGAAGCTAAGAATATATCTCCAAATTTTATGTTTACCCAAAAACCTAGATTGAAAGCATATTGTGCTTAAAATTACAATCTATATGAAACATTTACTTATCATCAACAACTTGACTTTTGTTCACTAATTTGATTATTTCTAGAGGTATACACAATATTTTTAAGTGAGACCAAAGCCATTAGTTAGCTAACATCCAAGGCTACAAATTTCATGGTATAAATTTTCCAAATTCGGTCATTTAGATCACCTACAAGGTCACACAACTCTCCCCTGAAGTTCAATCTCACCCAACGAGTAAAATTATCTCTAATAGACTAATGTACAACTCAGCCAACTCTACAACTCGCGATTTCAGGGTTCTTGCAAACTCAAACTCATTTCTATCATTCTTAACCCCTCCAATCACTTACAATTGATTCAAAATGTATTCCAATACTCAATACAAGTCAAAAACAACATAAGTCAACAATCAATTGAACAAATAAAAAGTTAAATCAAGAATTCCCAAATCAAGATCAATCAAGGTTTAGCTTCCCTTACCACTATAAACCAAGAAGAAAAGTTTGAAAGGAAGAAAGGGAAAGGGGGAGGACTTTAGGTCCAAGATGAAAGCTTTCCCACCGCCACTTAGCCACCACACAACAGGTCACCACCCAAAACCCATCAACAAACCGAAACAACATTAAAACCCCAAAATGAGCACTTTCATGAACCCCATGGGTGTTTTATGAAAGAAAACAAAAATAGAACTTCCAATGGAAGGGGAAGAGGACTCTTACCACTGCAAACAACCCCAAACAACAAAAAGGAATAAGAAAGATACTTTCTTGAACAAGGTAATGTAGAAGCAAAGCTTCATGGTGAATCAAAAATGATTCAAAGATGTTTTGATGATAACAATGATGATAACAAAGGTGATGACAAAAAACTCAAAGGTCAATCAAAGGATGAGTTCAATATGTTCAAGAAGGAATCAAGAACAATTCAAGACTCAAGAGGAAAGGTTGAAGGACACTTCAAAATTCAAGAGGAAAGTTGAATTCAAGAATCAAGATTCAAGGATCAAGCTTCAAGAATCAAGATTCAAGAACTCAAGAGAAGACTTAATCAAGATAAGTATGAAAAGGATTTTTCAAAAACTGAGTAGCACATGGATTTTTCACAAAACATGTTTACCAAAGAGTTTTTACTCTCTGGTAATCGATTACCAGATTGTTGTAATTGATTACCAGTAGCAAAATGTTTCTGAAAAAGTTTTCAAATTGAATTTGCAACGTTCCAATAAATTTCAAAAGGCTGTAATCGATTACAATGTTTTGGTAATCGATTACCAGTGCATTTGAACGCTGAAATTCAAATTTAAATGTGAAGAGTCACATCCTTTCACATAAAAGCCTTGTGTAATCGATTACACTAATTTGGTAATCGATTACCAGTGACTGTTTCTGAATAAATCAAAAGATGTAACTCTTCAAATAGTTTTTGACTTTTTCAAATTGGTTTTTAAGTTTTTCTAAAAGTCATAACTCTTCTAATGGTTGTCTTGACCAGACATGAAGAGTCTATAAAAGCAAGGCTTTGTTTTGCATTTCAATCATCTTGAACACATATTCATACAATCCTTTACAAGCCTTGAATCTCTTTGAACTTCTTCTTCTTCTTTGTGCCAAAAGCTTTCCAAAGTTTTCTGGTTTTTTGAACTTTGAAAACTTGTGCTATTCATTCTTTTGATCTCTTCTCCCTTTTCCAAAAGAACGAAGGACTAACCACCTGAATTCTTTTTGTCTCCCTTCTCCCTTGTCAAAGAATTCAAAACGACACAATCTGAGAATTCTTTAGATTCTTCCCATTCCCTTATACAAAAGTGTTCAAAGGACTAACCGCCTGAGAATTCTTTTGTATCCCCATTCACAAAGTATCAAAGGTTTAACCGCCTGAGATCTTTGTCTTAATACATTGGAGGGTACATCCTTTGTGGTACAAGTAGAGGGTACATCTACTTGGGTTTGACTAAGAACAAGAGAGGGTACATCTCTTGTGGATCAGTTCTAGTGGAGGGTACATCCACTAGGGTTTCAAAGAGAACAAGGGAGGGTACATCCCTTGTGGATCTTTGCTTGTAAAAGGATTTTTACAAGGTTGAAAGAAATCTCAAGGACCACAAGTCGCTTGGGGACTGGATGTAGGCACGGGCTGTTGCCGAACCAGTATAAAAACTCTTGTGTGTTTGTCTCCTTCTTCCCTACTCTTTTAATTTTCGTATGCAATTAATTTCCGCTTTTACTTTCTGTTAAGTTTCTCTTCTACTCCTTATTCTCTTAACAACTTAGTAAAAGCCTTAGAAGAGTAAGTTTTTTAATTAGTAAAGGTTTAGGAATAATTAATTCAACCCCCCTTCTTAATTATTCTGAGACCACTCGATCCAACAGGTAAATCAAGGGTCTAAGCTTCCAAAGAGAGAGCCCCCTTTGGTAAGAAGAAAGAAGCGAGAATATGTGTTTATGAGGTTAGTTCAGATTATACAATGGTTTTCAAAAGTTTTATGACTATTCACATTCCCTCTCTTTGCACCCCCATAGCTCACTAATCTCACCCATCCCATTTTCATCACTCAAGGTCCATTCACCAAGGCCTACACACTCTAAAAACCAACTAATCACACATAAAACATGGTTTAAACATAAACATAAATATAAACATAGATACAAACACCATAAACTATCACTTTATAATTAATTAATTACATGTACTCAACTTAAATTTAATTACTCTTGTAAATTAATTAAAATCACTTAATCAGACATTATTGAAATCTCAATGTTACATTTGGCAACTTCAATGATCTAGGACTTCATTTATTCTTCATGGGTTTCGGTAGATCCTAGGATAATGTCATATAAAACAGTTCCTACAAAATGAATCTCAGACACAACATTTAATGAAGTCTTAAATGCATTCTTTAATGTTGTATCAAATCATGAATTGATTTTGCTTCTTTCTGAAACTTTAGATGCAGGATTATGAAACATAGTTTGATATTGCATAAGACACAACTTTTAACTTTTGTATTTATTTACATCTAATTAAAATAATTAAAGGTCTTAATTCGTCTTTAGATACAAATGTCTTTTGACTTAACAATGCTTTTTGTGTAAGTTGATATGCTAAAATGATAAAATGAATCAAATGTCATTCTTGACCCCTTCAAGAAAGACGTTGTTGTCCCTATACAACAAAAGGTACAATTTGGGGGCTGAATTGGACTCGATGGCCTATTTTGTAAAAAAGAAGGTTTAGAAAGTGTGCCTTTGTACATTTTTTTAATAGTATCGTTGTCATATCCTAATTTCGTCTGGGAACTATCATTCACTGATGTTTTGATTCTTTCTAACCGAAAGGTGTTGTTCGACACCAGTTTCTGCACAAGACATGAGATCATTCGACGTTTTGGTCAAGGATACGGAAAATACCCAAGGGGAGGGGCAAAAGGGTCATTTCAAGAAATTTCTAGACCCTGGCTTGCCTGGGCCCCCAAATTGCTTAAGGCTGAAAGAACCAGCTCGCCTGGGCGAGTCAATTTCTTCAGGACTAAGCAGCAGCTTGCCTGGGCGAGCTCCCACAATCCCAAATGCCCTCATTTCCTATAAATAGGCATGAGGGAGGCTGAGGAAGGGGTTGGGCATTCAACATTGAGAGGTTTTTTGAGAGAAATCAAAGAGAAGAAGAAGAAAGAAGAGAAAAATAAGTCCAAGGCTCTACCGAATTGCGACTGTAATCAACTTCTACATCGCTCTTCGTTCGGTGTTTTTCGTTCCTCACCTGATTAGTTTTTGTTTTAAGGATTTGGATGCAATCTATGCACCCTTAGGGGCCCTATTTGTTGTTTTGTGCATCTTCATCTCCTTCTTCTATCATCAGTAATATCTTTTCTTCATGTAAAGTAAATTTCAACCGATCATTAGTGTCGTAAATCATCTTTCTAAAGAGATTAAAAGTTAATGAACAAAACTAGGATAAAATCAACATATAACTAAATTTTCCTCCTTTAATGTCACTTGAGATCATTTAAGGTCCAATGCCTTAATGGCCTATTTTTGTTCTTGTTAGTTTAAAATGAATCTTTCAAAACCCTAAAATCCACTTAACACACAACTTTCTCGCTTTAAAGAACTACATAGGTCTGAATTCCTCATCGCACCTGATGATACGTAGGAGCAAGGGCAACACCCTTGTCGACCCCAAAACATAAAGAAACATAAAAAAGGGAAAATAAATAATATTGAAGTCACGTTACGCACACTCAATTAAAGGTTGTCGTGCCTTGTGACGGGCGTGTGGGGTGCTAATACCTTCCCTATGCGTAAACAACTCCCGAACCCTTATTTTAAAAATCCGCAGACCCCTTTTTGGTTTTTCTAACCTTTTCCTCGAATAAATATTGGTGGTGACTCCACGTGTTTTCTTCATGAGAAGACGCTCCTTTGGCTTTTCGCCCGCACGCTTGTCGAAGGGTAGGTTGCGACAGATGGCGACTCCACTAGGGATTTGTTAGATTCGATCAGTGTGCAATGTTTTTATCATTACTTCTTCTTTATTTATGTTCCCTTTTCCCTTTTATCTTTTGTTTTGTCCATATTTGTATATAGCCTTTGCTATGTTGTTGTGTTTGGTGTGTGTCTATCTATCTATTACATTCATAGTTAGAAATATTTTTTCTATGCACACATGGCACCTACACCTCACACACATGTTGAGATATTAGGCCTTATACCCGGGTCTATGTGAGCCATAAGGAGTGGAGATCGATCTGTGGTCATGTTAGGCCTCCGAATCGCTTGATAACAGTGAAACCTCATCTAGAGTTTTCCTCTTTTTGTGATGCATTGTCCCTGATAGTCCCTATTGCCACAATGTATTACCTAAGAGGGTGATATCTCTAGAAGCCAGTAAAGTTACATGAAACCACCCTTGGGAGTTGTCACTAGAAGGGGACTGTTGGATCCTTTCCATTAGGTTCCTAAATTAGGGGGGCACATAGCAAACTCACTCTGGCTTGTTCCTTGATCGCATTATGCATATCTTCATGGCATCATAATGGACATATCATTCCTGCATTTATCATTTATCATATTCATGCATTGTATTTGCATGAGTCATTGCATTATCATACATCTTCATTTAGCTTGCTTTTGTTCTACCAACTGCATACATTCTATTTTCATCGTTCGTATGTTATGTTCACTCATGCATGATCCTTGCATTTTCCTCTGCAAAAACAAAACAAAACAAAAAGAACAAAAAGAAAGTCACAATGAAGAATGAAGTTTATGCCATATTCTTAGTTACATGTGTTGGGTACCATGATGATAGCTATAAACAAACCGTGTTGGGATTATACACTCATTTCTCTTGAAAAAATGATTGAAAATTGCATGAACATGGTACCCAATGCATTACTAATAAGATAGGGTGGTTTTTTGGGTGTCTTGTGTCAGTTTAATAAATACGTTTGTTATGCATAGCATAAGTATGCCCTAATCATCCGTCTTTATGATATGTTGTCGAAGTATTGGCAATCAAAATTTCTTTTCCTTGAATTATGGGGTCGAACCAAGCACATGCTTTTAAGAAAAGGTTTTCATCAAGTCAAGGTCAAGTATGGAGGTGGTTAGCTTGCAGAAGTTGGGGCAAAAGATGGATCAAGTTTTACATAGTTTCTTTGGCTACTACTAACACATGATTGAGCTAAATAATTTACAAAATTAAAGACTGTTGATGTCCATGTTTTATTTCCAGTTTTGCTTTGACTCTGACAAGATGTGATGAACCATGTTGCTTTAATGAAAATCTGAATTGATTCAACCGTATGTTCTACTGAATATCCTGTGTAAAACTTGTAATACTTCAACAATATATCATTCACATACATTCATGCTTATTTTTCTTTTCACATTTGCTTGCACTTCTCATTGCATTCTTTCCTTGAAATCAGAACCGTAATCATTGTAATCATAAGGAAAGAACGCGCCTTATGGTGCCTTTACTAAACGCGTGCCAAAGCTAGAGTGATGAGTGAAATAGAGGAGGTGCAAGAGCAGATAAAGGCCGACATGGAGGCCATGAAAAAGCAAATTACCATAATGAAGGAAGTCATAATGAGTATGAGAAAAATGATGAAGGTCAACAGGGCTATAGTCATTGCCGTAAGTACCGCCATTGAGGTGGACCCGACTCACCCATCTGGCCTTAACCAAGTAAATCGCCTAGCCTCAGATATGGTAGGTCAGGGAGGCGAAGCGTTGGGAAGTTCGGGCAGCCCCCATTTTGTGCAGGTCTAGAACAAGCATTCCTTCCCACCATATGGCTTGCCTCCCAACTATACACCACCCAATGTTGCACACGCTCCCAATGAGAATGTCGACAACTCCGCTCCCATACTCATTGAGATCCAATAACGCAATCTGGTCAGGCACAGGTCCCTCAACCCATGGGGAAGACACATGAAGTACCCCAAGACCATACTCTAGCCGACTCCGAGCCTCATCTCGGATGTGCCACTGAGGGGCAGGCATTTGGTGGCATACCCTTGCCAAACACTTTGGGGGGCCCTCAGTATCGCCCACAACCACAACCCTTGCATTTTGTGGTGGAAAGACTGCCTCCTGCCATGGTAGAAAGGGAAAATTTTGACCATATAAAAGAAAGGCCGAGGGTCATTGAAGGAAGCAAAAATTATGCCTTTACTGACATGGCAGAGTTATGCCTAGTGCCCAACGTGGTCACTCCTCCGAAGTTCAAGGTACCAGACT
Source organism: Glycine soja (assembly GCF_004193775.1). NCBI lineage: Eukaryota > Viridiplantae > Streptophyta > Magnoliopsida > Fabales > Fabaceae > Glycine > Glycine soja. The sequence continues at coordinate 9,033,672 of NC_041011.1, forward strand.
TCGATAAGTACAAGGGGACTACTTGCCCCAAGAATCACTTGAAGATGTACTGCAGGAAAATGGGGGCATACACAAAAGATGAAAAATTGTTGATGCATTTCTTCCAAGAAAGTCTTACTGGGGCAGCCGTCACCTGGTACACCAATCTGGAGCCTTCTCGAGTCCATTCTTTGAAGGACCTAATGGTTTCCTTCATTAGGCTGTATCAGTACAATTCTGATATGGGTCCAGATAGAATGGAGCTACAGAACATGTGTAAGAAGGAGCATGAAACTTTCAAAGAATACGCCCAAAGGTGGAGGGATCTGGCAGCTCAAGTTGCGCCCCCAATAATGGAGAAGGAGATGATAATAATTATAGTAGACACATTATCGGTGTTCTACTATGAGAAGATGGTGAGTTACACGCCTTCAAGCTTTGCCGATTTAGTTTTTGCCGCTGAAAGGATCGAAGTGGGTTTGAGAAGAGGCAAATTTGATTATCCTGCTTTGATGAATAGGAAGCCTGGGGAAATGGAGAGAATAAGAAAGAGGGAGGAACCCATGTTGTGACTGTCGTTCCTACATGGCCAAATTTTCCACCAGCTCAACAATATCAATACTAAGCTAATATCAGCCCTTCTCATTACCCATCATCCTATCAGCCAAGAACACCCAATCATCCACAAAGGCCACCCCTAGATCAGCCACAAAACCCGCCTGCTGCACATACGATATCAAACATCACCCTTAACACAAACCAAAACACCAACCAGGGAAGGAATTTTCCAAAAAAAGAAGTTTGTAGAATTCACCCCAATTCCAATGCCATATGCTGACTTACTTCCATATATACTCAATAATGCAATGGTAGCCATAATCCTAGCAAAGATTCCTCAACCTCCATTTTCCCAAGGATACAACTCGAATGCAACATGTGCTTATCATGGAGGAGTTCTGGGGCATTCCATTGAGCATTGTATGACCCTAAAATGTAAGGTGCAAAGTCTGATTGATGTAGGCTGGCTGAGATTCGAGGAGGAGAATCACTCATGAATTCTAATGTCATCAAGAAATACTATGTATGATGCTTGGGGCAATTTGAAGGTTGTTGTTATATGTCTCCAATAACTCATTAGGGTTTTCATGTTTATGTCATTACTGTAAACAACAGTCACAATGCTAATAATATGGATAAATTTGATGTCTTTGTCTCTAATTCTCTCACAATTACATCTTTGCTTATTTAACTTTCACTGGAATGTGAATGTAAGTCATTGGTTTGTTTGCTCAAGTGACATGTGCTCCTGAGTATATCTGCAAGTATGTTCAATCAAAAATGGCTCGTTCTATACGTTTGGTGGGGGTGCCCTAAACGTTGAGTAAAGTAAAAAAGAAGAAAAAATGTTTGATTGATTGTGTTTCAAATCAAAATAAGAAGTACAGAAATTCATGTGACCTTATTCTTAAAAGTTTTCTTTTTGAGAGAAAAGTGAGTTTTTAAGAACAAGAGTCGTTCGACTTAATCTATCAATTGAAAATCCTTTAAATATTTCTCGTCCTTGAAAATTCATTCTTGAGAACCTACACAGTTTCTTTCATTTTTTCCTTGCTACAAGTTCATGACAAAAGACAGCAATAGATACCTCAGAGCCCTACACTAGAGCAATGAGAGGCACCATGCATGAGCCTCAAGCAAACCTAGGGGTAGATCAGAAGTTCTCACCTGATAGGTTGAAAACCCGAAAGGGCGGCCTAGGCAAAAATTAGGGTAGTAAAAAATAAAAAGAAGAAAGAATCAAGAGCGTGTTTATCAGGGGTTTGGACCCAAAATCCAAACTACAAAAGTATCTAGTCAAGATTTGAAATGACACATGGCCATGTTTCAATATCACAAACACTAATTTATCCTTTGCTACTGTTGGATCAAGTGGCCTCGGAATAATTAAGAAGAGGGGGTTGAATTAATTATTAACGTGTCTTAACTAATTAAAAAACCTATCATTCTTAATGTTGCTAGATTCAATTAGGCTTTTACTACTAAGTTAAGAAAGTAAAGAACAGAAATAGAAACTTAACCAAAAGTAAAAGCGATAATTAAAAGTACACAGTGGAAATTAAAGAATGTAGGGAAGAAGAAGACAAACACAAGATTTATACTGGTTCGGCCATAAACCGTGCCTACATCCAGTCCCCAAGCAATATGCGGTTCTTGAGATTTCTTTCAACCATGTAAAATCCTTTACAAGCCAAAGATCCACAAGGGATGTCCCCTCCCTTGTTCTCTTTGAAAAACCAAGTGGATGTACCCTCCACTTGAACTGATCCACAAGAGATGTACCATTTCTTGTTCTCAGTATAACAATCCCCCAAGTAGATGTACCCTCTACTTGTACCACAAAAGATGTACCCTCCAATGTGTTGGGACAAAGAATTCTCAAGCGGTTAGTCCTTTGAATCTTTGTAAAGGGGAAACAAAAGATATCTTAGGCGTTTTGCTTAAGGGGAAGGGAAGAATCAAAAGAATTCTCAGGCGGTTAGTCCTTTGAATCTTTTGTAAGGGAGAAGAGAGACACAAAAGAATTCAGGCGGTTAGTCCTTCGTTCTTTTGGCAAAGGGAGAAGAGAATGAAAAAGATGAATAGCACAAGTTTTAGATCAATGAACTTTTCTAGGAAGAGAAAGTGTTGAACAAAAACTTTTAGAAAGATGAAGAGAAATGAATCAGAAAATTGTGTAGAAAGAGTTGAAAGATATTGAATGATGTTGAGAGAAGATTGAAAGATAGATTATTCAAAGATGATTGATGATTATTCATTTGAAACTCATGCCATGGTCACATATTTATAATCTCTTGATGGCTCAAGTCAAAGCTTGTGACTCTTGGCAATCACTTAAAAAGTTGTGACTTTTGAAAAAATCTTCAGAAACAAGTCACTTGAAGAATTATGACTTTTGGAAATATATTTTCGAAATCAGTCACTGGTAATCGATTACCATTAAGGTATAATTGATTACACATCAACAGATGTGACTTTTCATTTTGAATTTTGAAAATTAAAACATTTTAGAAACACTGGTAATCGATTACAAGGATTGTGTAATCGATTACACAAGTTGAAAATGTTTAAACACAAGTTGTAACTCTTGAAATGTGAAATCTTAACATTTTAAAACACTGGTAATCGATTACTACCTTCTGGTAATCGATTACCAAAGAGTAAAACTCTTTGGTAATGATTTAGTGAAAACTTCTTGTGCTACTCAATGTTTTGGAAAACTTTTTTAGTACTTATCTTGATTGAGTCTTCTCTTGATTCTTGAATCTTGAGTCTTGAATCTTGATCTTGATTATTCTTGAATCTTGATTCTTGAGTCTTGAATCTTGAAACTTGAAGCTTGATTCTTGAATCCTTTAATGTTGCTTGACTCTTGATTCTTTGACATCATCAAAATAACCTTGGAATACATTGCTTCCACAGCTACCCCTTTCGAGCCAAAGCATATTTGTTTTCTAGAAACAACACAAAAAAAAAAACAACAAAAAAAAATAGGAAACCTTGAGTAGGAACCACTGCTAAACCGGCGGGAAGAGCAATGCAAACAACACATGCATGAAGTTGGGCAACAATTGTTGGACCTTGTGGCCTTAATAATCTTAAGAGGGATAGGCTTAGAATGCAGAAGAAGCAATAACAATCAATTTAATAATGTTCTATAAACATGCAAGGCAAAATTGATTGCAATAACATAAATGAGATAAGGGAAGAGAGAATGCAAACACAGTTTTATACTGGTTCGGCCACAACCCGTGCCTACATCCAGTACTCAAGCAACCCACTTGAGATTTCCACTATCTTTGTAAAATTCATTACAAAGTCTGAACCACACAGGGAAAACCCATCCCTTGTGTTCAGGAATCCTTTACAACAAGAGACTCACAGTCTCTTAACCAATCTCATTGAATAAGAAGAATGGAAAAAGAATTCTCTCTTCAAGAGAAAAATATTACAATAAAGATCATGTAGGAATCCTTATAGATTTTGCAAGTGTTTGGCCAAGGATTTCTTTTGAGAGAGAATTTGACAATGAAGTTCTTTTGGAATCTCTCTCATTGTCTTTTGAGAGGATAAGACATTTTTGCCAAGCAAAACTCTCTGCATAAAATTCGTGCCCAAGTCACCTATTTATAGGCCTTTGATGGCTATTCACAAATCTAATGAAAAGATGTGACTGTTGGCGATATTCCTTGAAAATCTTCTCTGGTAATTGATTACAGAATTAGTGTAATCGATTACACAATTGTTTTTCTTGAACAGTTGTGACCCTTCATTTAAAATTTGAATTCCCAACGTTCAGAGTCTCTGGTAATTGATTACATATGATGTGTAATCGATTACACACTTTCAAACCATTGGTAATCGATTACATGTGCCTTGAATGACTTGAAACCTTTCATTGTGAGGCAAGGCTTGATCTTGAAGAAATCTTGAATCAAGGCTTTGTTTGTTGAAACAATCTTGTATTAATCTTGAAGCAAAATGAGCCTTGTTTGATTCTTCTTTTGACATCATCAAAATCATGTATACATACATTCACATTCTCCCCCTTTTTGATGATGACAAACATGTGATTTCTTCTCAACACCATCAAAGCTTGCATGATTTACATTCTCCCCCTTTCTGAAGCAAATTCTTAATTCTTCTTGACATCATCAAAATCTTCATGATTTACATTCTTCCCCTTTTTGATGATGACAACCACCTGTAGGTTAGGAGCAACAACAAAGAAAAAATATCTATTTGCATATGGTTTACTCCCCCTTGGTTTTGCAATGATTGCTTATATGAGACAGTTGAAGATTTCATATTTTTCATATGTAAACAAATTTTCTCATAAACAATAGATAATTTTTCTTACTATTTTATCTTTTATCTTTCTCTCCCCCTTTGTCAACATCAAAAACAAATCATGAATAGAGAGGAGTAAGATGTTACCACTTGTTGCAATGTATGAGAATCAAGTGATACCAAAAGGCATTAAAACAATCATTCAATATTATCAAGCAAAAACAAGTACAATAACACTTCAATCAAATACAATCAATCATCAAATATTTCAAATCAAATTAATTAAATTAACAATCAACTAACTATACACAATAATTTCTATTATTAAAAAAAATTCAAAATTCAAAATTCAAATTTCAAATTTCAAATTTCAAATTTCAAATTTCAAATTTTAAATTTTAAATTTCAAATTCCAACTTCCAACTTCAACTTTTAGTAACTTCCCCTTCCAACTTCCAACCTCCATTTTCAACTTTCAACTTCCAATAACTTTCATTTCCAACTTCCAACTTCCAATAACTTCCACTTCCAACTTCCAACTTCCATTTTTAACTTTCAACTTCCAATAACTACTTCCAACTTCCAACTTCCAAATTTTAATTTCAAATTTCAAATTTTAATTTTCAATTTTCAAATTTAACTTTTCAAATTTCAATTTTCAATTTCAAAATTTCCTTTTCTAAATTTGAAATAATTTTCTTAAAACATGAAACTAATTTGAAAAGTTTTATAGATTCTTTAAAAACAATCAAAAACTCAATCAGGAACAAACATCAAAGATAATACAATCAAACACACAATCAAAAATACAATCAATCAATCATCAAACACAGTCAATCAAATTCAATCACAATCATCAAGGACAGTCTAAACTCAAGTAGAAAACAAGCATCAAAAGTAATCAATCAAAGACAAGTGACCTGTTGGTATCATTTGATATTACTTGTTGGGGTTGTTGATCAAGTGGCCTTTGTTTGTTGTCTCCATAAATCGCATATTCACTTTTCTTGGGGAGAAATGTGGCCTTCGTTTGTTGTCTCCATAAATCACATATTCATTTATCTTGGGGAGAAATATGAATAAACTTTGATGCATGCCATGTGTTTGGAAAAATTGCTATCAATGTATCGACTTTGCTCTTCTCCATTTTCATAGTCTTTCATCATGATACCTAGACTTATGATTTTCTTCTCTGAATCACTTGAATAATTTATGACATTATCTTCCCAAGTGGTATATCCTTTCCTTTCTTTCTTCTCTTTGAAATTCATCTTGTCGGATTTTTCCATTCTTCTTTTAAACATAGGACAATTGAATCTCATGTGCCCAAGTTGATCGCACTTAGCATTTTGGGGCTAAAGAGGAATATTCTTCTTTCTTCTTTCATCATCATCTTCTTTCTTCTCTAGTTTTTTTTATATAGTTGCATTTCTCTCTACCATTGTAGGAATAAAGGAATCAAATTCAATGGCTTCCCATATCTTTAGATCTATGGCTTCTATAAAGATCTGCATTCGGGTTTTCCAATAATGATAACCCTCACCATTGAACATAAGAGCCTATTGATAGAATTTTCCTCAGGAAATGGAAATTTTGATGAGGCCATATCTATTCTTGAAGTTTTTAAACTTTATACAAGAATCCCGCTCTGATACCACTTGTTGGACCTTGTGGCCTTAATAATCTTAAGAGGGATAGGCTTAGAATGCAGAAGAAGCAATAACAATCAATTTAATAATGTTCTATAAACATGCAAGGCAAAATTGATTGCAATAACATAAATGAGATAAGGGAAGAGAGAATGCAAACACAGTTTTATACTGGTTCGGCCACAACCCGTGCCTACATCCAGTACTCAAGCAACCCACTTGAGATTTCCACTATCTTTGTAAAATTCATTACAAAGTCTGAACCACACAGGGAAAACCCATCCCTTGTGTTCAGGAATCCTTTACAACAAGAGACTCACAGTCTCTTAACCAATCTCATTGAATAAGAAGAATGGAAAAAGAATTCTCTCTTCAAGAGAAAAATATTACAATAAAGATCATGTAGGAATCCTTATAGATTTTGCAAGTGTTTGGCCAAGGATTTCTTTTGAGAGAGAATTTGACAATGAAGTTCTTTTGGAATCTCTCTCATTGTCTTTTGAGAGGATAAGACATTTTTGCCAAGCAAAACTCTCTGCATAAAATTCGTGCCCAAGTCACCTATTTATAGGCCTTTGATGGCTATTCACAAATCTAATGAAAAGATGTGACTGTTGGCGATATTCCTTGAAAATCTTCTCTGGTAATTGATTACAGAATTAGTGTAATCGATTACACAATTGTTTTTCTTGAACAGTTGTGACCCTTCATTTAAAATTTGAATTCCCAACGTTCAGAGTCTCTGGTAATTGATTACATATGATGTGTAATCGATTACACACTTTCAAACCATTGGTAATCGATTACATGTGCCTTGAATGACTTGAAACCTTTCATTGTGAGGCAAGGCTTGATCTTGAAGAAATCTTGAATCAAGGCTTTGTTTGTTGAAACAATCTTGTATTAATCTTGAAGCAAAATGAGCCTTGTTTGATTCTTCTTTTGACATCATCAAAATCATGTATACATACATTCACATTAATGAAATTAAAATAAGCCAAAGGTGAGTGAAGAAAAAGAGAGACAAAAGATCTCTCGATTTAACAAGGCACAAAAGTGCAATAAGGATTAATGTATAAGACAAAAGGAGTAGAGCCCGACCCAAGAGTTGAAAGGAACAAAAGTACAAGTAAGACTCTTAAGGTTCTTACTTAATATAACCCTCAAACATTCTTTGAGCCTCTCTAATCCTTTCTTTCATAACCCTCTTACCCCTGACCACGTTACAAGCCCAATAAAGCCCATGTGGATCAAGGAATGACTAATTTTGCTTTTAAGTTGGGATTCTGGAATGAAAACCAAACACGCTTGGGATTGTTGAAAAAATATATATAAAAGAAAAAGAGAATCCTCGAGGTTTTGCACTTGCACATTTGAGAAGAAAACTCATTCGACTAAGAGCTCGTGGAAAATGCCCAAAGACAATTGTGATAGTAGGGTACATTTGATGTTAGTCGCTCATGCAGACTCCTTAGGATTCCTTTTGAATCCAAGGGTGGCCTTTGTTGTATAAATTCTTTCGGGATCAGCCGATGTCATCAAGTTTCACCGAGATCGACAGACCCTTGGCATCACTCTACGATCTTAAATCGGGAAAGTTTCACTTGGTCACATACCAAAGTGTGACAATCCATTTGTGAATCATCCAGGTTTTGGGTTTTGATGATGCCAAAGTAGAATCAAACAACAAGGTTGTTTCAACAAACATTCAAAATTCAAAGGTTAAGCATTGCTTTAAGATTAATACAAGGTTGCTTCAACAAACATTCAAAGGTTAAGCATTGCTTCAAGAATAATTCAAGGTCAAAGCAAACAAGATCAAGAAAAATATAAGGCCTCAAACAATCTCATTGGTTGATCAAGCTTTTTCCTCAAAACACATTATTTCCAACATCCAAGGCTCTGGTAATCGATTACCAGGCAGTGTAATCAACTACCAGAAGATAATTTTGAAGCAAAGGGTTTAAAAAGGGTTTTGAATTTGAATTTTGAATCATGTAATCGATTACCAGATGTTTGTAATCGATTACCAACAATGACACTTCAAAAAACACTTAGAAAAGACATGACCCTTTAAAATATAATTCTGTAATCGATTACCAGAAACCTGTAATCAATTATCAGTGAAGAATTTCAAAAAAAGCTTTTTGAAAATACACATCTCTTCAAACCACTTTGAAAAGGCACGAAGGGCCTATATATATGTTTCTGACTTCTAAAAGAATGAGAGAGATATTCTAAGAGAACTTAATTGCCAAATGCTCTCTCAACAACTCTTGGGCAAACACTTGCAAATCTTTTGAGAATTCATCCAGTAACTTCAAATTGTATTATCATCTCTAAAAGAGAGAAATTCCTCTAAGAACTTCAATTTGTATCATCCACTCTAAAGGAGAGAAATCTTTTTGTTCATCTCAGAAAGTCAATTGTAATCAAGAGACTGATTGTCTCTTGGATTGTGAGAATTGTAATCAAGAGATAGGTTGTCTCTTGGAGAATCTTTGAACACAAGGGTGAGGGATCCCAAGGTGTGTTCAAAGCCTGTCAAGGATTTATAGAGATAGTGGAAAATCTCAAATGGATTGCTTGAGGATTGGACGTAGGCACGAGAAGTGGTCGAATCAGTATAAATCGAGTTTGCATTTCTCTCTTCCCTTATCTCATTTATGTTATTGCAATCAATTTTGTCTTTCATGTTTAAAGAACATTATTAAATTGATTGTTGTTTCTTCTTCTGCATTCTGAGCCTACCATTTAGAAGGGGGTTAAAAGTTTGTTAGTGGGAAATTTTGAAACTTAATTCACCCCCCTCTTAAGTTATTGAGTCCATTTGTCCAACAAGTGGTATCAGAGCAGGATTCTTGTTTAAAGTTTAAAAACTTCAAGAATAATTATGGCATCATCTAACTTTCCATTTCCTGAGGGAAATTCTATTAATAGGCCTCTTGTTTTCAATGGCGAGGGTTATGACTATTGGAAAACCCGAATGCAGATCTTTATAGAAGCCATAGATTTAAATATACGGGAAGCCATTGAAATTGGCCCCTTCATTCCTATAATTGTAGTGGGAAATGCAACTATAGAAAAACCTAGAGAAGAATGGGATGATGATGAAAGAAGAAGGGTTCAATACAATTTAAAGGCCAAAAATATAATCACTTCTGCATTGGGCATGGATAAGTATTTTAGAGTCTCAAATTGTAAAAATGCAAAAGAAATGTGGGATACATTACAAGTAACCCATGAAGGGACAACTGATGTTAAGAGATCTAAAATAAACACTCTCACACATGAATATGAACTGTTTAGAATGAATCAAAATGAGACCATACAAGATATGCAAAAGAGATTTACACATATAGTTAATCATCTTGTATCATTGGAAAAAATATTTCCTAATGAAGATCTCATTAACAAAGTGCTGAGATGTTTAAGCAAGCAATGGCAACCAAAAGTAACAACAATTGCAGAATCAAGAGATCTTACTCACATGTCTCTTGCAAATCTTTTTGGAAAGCTTCAGGAACATGAAATAGAACTTATGAGACTTCATGAACATGAAGAGGATGACAAAAAGAATAAAGGAATTGCACTCAGAGGCTCATCATCTTCTATTCAAGAAGAAAGTGACAAAGAGGACTTGAATGAAATAGAAGATGATGATTTCAATTTTTTTGTGAAGAGATTCAATAAATTTTTGAGAAACAAAGGAAATTAAAGGAGATTAAATATCAATCCAAAGAAGAAAGGAGAAGATTCCTCCTTAGCCCTAAAATGCTATGAATGCGATCAACCTGGGCACTTGAGATTCAATTGTCCTGTCTTTAAAAGAAGAATGGAAAAATCTGACAAGAGAAATTTCAAAGAAAAGAAATAAAAGAAAGCATACATCACTTGGGAAGATAATGACAAGGATTCTTCAAGTGATCTAGAAAATGAAATCATAAATCTGGGTCCCATGGCCAAAGACTATGAAAGCGAAAAAGAGGTAATGTCTTCTAACTATGACTTATCTATTTCTTTTGATGAACTTTAAGATGCATTCAATGATTTGCATAAAGAATCTATTAAACTTGTCAAATTAGTTTCATATTCTAAGAAAACTATTTCAAGTTTAGAAAAGCAAATTTTGAAATTGAAATTCAAAATTTGAATTTTGAAATTTCAAATTTCAAATTTCAATTTGAAATTTCAAATTTCAAATTTCAATTTGAAATTTCCAATTTGAATTTGAAATTTGAAATTTGAATTTGAAATTTGAAATTCTAAATTTGAAGATTTAAAAATTGTTATTGCCAAAATTACTCTTGTTACTAGTTCTACTTTGTTAACATGTTTTTACTGTGGTAAGAAAGATCATAGTGCATCAACATGTTATATTAGAATGGTAGTAGCATTGGAAAAATGGTATGGGTTCCAAAAGGATCCTTACTCAAAACTAACATTCAAGGACCCAAGAAACTTTGGGTACCAAAATCAAAATATGATTATATGAATGATGGACTCCTTGAAGCAAAGTTGGCACATTGATAGCGATTACTCCAAACACATGGCAGGAGATGCATCAAAGTTTATTCATATCTTTTCCAAAAATAGTGAACATGTGATCTATGGAGACAACAACAAAGGTAAAATTGTTGGAGTTGGAAAAATAGGTACGAATCCCTCTACCTCCACAAAAAAAAAAAAAAAAAGTTGTTTTAGTTATTAATAAGCATAATTTCTTAAGTATTTATCAATTATGTGATAAAGGCCTTTTCATATCATTTGATTCTTATATCTTTTCACACACACACACACACACACACACACACACACACATATATATATATATATATATATATATATATATATATATATATATATATATATATATATTCTTTTGTTTTTAATCTTAACCTACACATGGTTGTCATCATCAAAAAGGGGGAGAATGTGAATTATGCAGGTTTCGGGTTTTGATGATGCCAAAGTAGAATCAAACAACAAGGTTGTTTCAACAAACATTCAAAATTCAAAGTTTAAGCATTGCTTTAAGATTAATACAAGGTTGCTTCAACAAACATTCAAAGGTTAAGCATTGCTTCAAAAATAATTCAAGGTCAAAGCAAATAGGATCAAGAAAAAGATAAGGCCTAAAACAATCTCATTGGTTGATCAAGCTTTTGCCTCAAAACACATTGTTTCCAACATCCAAGGCTCTGGTAATCGATTACTAGGCAGTGTAATCCATTACCAGAAGACAATTTTGAAGCAAAGGGTTTAAAAAGGGTTTTGAATTTGAACTTTGAATCATGAAATCGATTACCAGATGTTTGTAATCGATTACCAGCAATGGAACTTCAGAAAATACTTTGAAAAGACATGACCCTTCAAAATATAACGGTGTAATCGATTACCAGTGAAGAATTTCAGAAAAAGCTTTTTGAAAAGATACATCTCTTCAAACCATTTTGAAAAGGCGCGAAGGGCCTATATATATGTGTGTCTGACTTCGAAAAGAATGAGAGAGATATTCTAAGAGAACTTAATTGCCAATACTCTCTCAACAACTCTTGAGCAAACACTTGCAAATCTATTGAAAATTCATCCAAGAACTTCAAATTGTATTATCATCTCTAAAATAGAGAAATTCCTCTAAGAACTTCAACTTTTATCATCCACTCTAAAGGAGAGAAATCTTTTTGTTCATCTCAGAAAGTCAGTTGTAATCAAAAGACTGGTTGTTTCTTGGATTGTGAGAATTGTAATCAAGAGACGGGTTGTCTCTTGGAGAATCTTTGAACACAAGGGTGAGGGATCCCAAGGTGTGTTCAAACTCTGTAAAGGATTTATAGAGATAATGGAAAATCTCAAGTGGGTTGCTTGAGGACTGGACATAGGCACGGGAAGTGGCCGAACCAGTATAAATCGAGTTTACATTTCTCTCTTCCCTTATCTCATTTATGTTATTGCAATCAATTTTGTCTTGCATGTTTAAAGAACATTATTAAATTGATTGTTGCTTCTTCTTTTGCATTATGAGCCTATCATTTAGAACGAGGTTAAAAGTTTGTTAGTGGAAAATTTCGAAACTTAATTCACCCTCCCTTCTTAAGTTATTGAGGCCACTTTTCCAACACCATTTCCATCCTTTAATGGGGCGCACGATCAATCCCAAAGCCTTATGTTTTCTTGTTGTGCAGAATAATCGAAGTTTTTCAAAAGAAAGGGGAAAACGGTAAGATCAATATTTCGGTTGATTGATTAAATGTTAAACGGCTCCATTTTCGCCACTCTAAAATTGTCAAGTGATTAAATCAAATAAAACATACACTCAGAGGGAGTCCCCGAAGAGATTTGCAAAAAGATAGGATGAGGTCTCATAAGTTATCATGTCTTTCAGAAAGAGACGGTCAATCTGTGTTTTTCACAAAAATAAAAAAAACAAAAAAAAAATCAAATCAAAATCACAAAAATAGGAAAGAGTGTCATAAGCATTACACAATTTTCATGATTCAAAACCTTTTGCATTACTAGCATTTCAAGATGAAGGTTGCATGCATCTGCATCCCAAAAATCATGTTCAGACTAGGCCATTAGGGTGTAGATTTCTCTTTATATACCAATTTCCCAAATCTAATGTCCTATCTTTTAAGTTTAGGATGAGAGGCCCTCTCAAAGAGTCAACCTCTTGCTTTCTCATAAGGTTGATCCCTTTGGTACTAGTGCCTATTGGCTTGTTTCATAGGACTCAACGGCCCTACTTTTATCTTTCATGGGACTCAAAGTCCTCGCATTTATCTTGCATGGGACTCAAAGTCCTCGCCTTTATCTTTCACAGGACTCAAAGTCCTCACTTTTATCTTTCACATGACTCAAAGTCCTCGCCTTTATCTTTCATAGGACTCAAAGTCCTCGCCCCTATCTTTCACCGGACTCAAAGTCCTCGCTTTTATCTTTCATAGTACTCAAAGTCCTCGCATTTATCTTTCATAGGACTCAAAGTCCTCGCCTTTATCTTTCATAGGACTCAAAGTCCTCTATCATTTATATTTCAAAGACTTCAATGTCTTCAGTCATTTACGTTTTCAAAAGACTACAATGTCTTCATTTACATTTCAAAGACTTCAATGTCTTTAGTCATTTACACTTTCAAAAGACTACAATGTCTTCATTAACATTTCAAAGACTTCAATGTCTTCAGTCATTTACGCTTTCAAAATACTACAATGTCTTCATTTACATTTCGAAAAGTTCAATGTCTGTAGTCCTTTATGCTTTCAAAAGACTACAATATCTTCATTTACATTTGAAAGATTTCAATGTCTTCAGTCATTTACGCTTTCAAAAGACTACTATGTCTTCATTTACATTTCGAAGACTTCAATGTCTTCAGTCATTTATGCTTTCAAAAGACTACAATGTCTTCATTTACATTTACAAGACTTCAATGTCTTCTTCCTTTTACATTTTACAAGATTTCAATGTCTTCTATCATTTACACTTTATAAGACTTCAACGTCTTATGTCTTTTATAGGACTCAATGTCCTTGTCTTTGTACTTCTTAGGGCTTAATGTCCTCTGTTTCTATGCTTTGGAAAAAAAAGCTTGAAATATCTTCTGCTCTATAGGACTCCCATGTCCTCCCTTTTTACGTTTTATAGGACATCAATGTCCTTTTGTGTACAGGTTTTTCTTCCTTGGTTTTTGCTAGTTGCCCAATCGAATAGCAAGGTCACTCGAACGAAATTAGTATCCTTATCTTTACTTCCCTTTTATTTCCAATAAAAGATAAGTAAAAAGGGGCAACTGTCATACCCTAATTTCATCCTGGAACTATCATTCGCTGATGTTTTGATTCTCGCTAATCAAAAGGTGTTGTTCGACACCAATTTCAGCACAAGGCGTGAGATCATTCGACGTTTTGGTCAAGGATGCGGAAAATACCCAAGGGGAGCAACAAAAGGGTCATTTGAAGCAATTTTCTGGACCCTGGCTCGCCCAGGCTAGCCTCTGGCTCACCTAGGCCCCCAAATTGCTTAGGGCTGAAGGAACCAGCTCGCCTGGGCGAGCCAGTTTCTTCAAGACTAAGCATCAGCTAGCCTGGGCGAGCTTCCATAGTCCCAAATGCCCTCATTTCCTATAAATATGCGTGAGGGAGGCTGAGGAAGGGGTTGGGCATTCAGCATTGAGAGGTTTTTTGAGAGAAATCAAAGAGAAGAAGAAGAAAAAAGAGAAAAAGGAGGCCAAGGCGCTACCAAATTGCGACTGTAATCAACTTCTACATCGCTCTTCATTCGGTGTTCTTCGTTCCTCACCCGGTTAGTTTTTGTTTTAAGGATTTAGATATGATCTATGCACCCTTAGGGGCTCTCTTTGTTGTTATGTGCATCTTCATCTCCTTCTTCTATCATTAGTAATCTCTTTTCTTCTTGTAAAGTAAATTGCAATTGGACATTAGTGTCATAAATCATCTTTCTAAAGAGATTGAAAGTTAATGAAAAAACCAAGATAAAATCAACATATAACTAAATTTACCTCCATTAAAGTCACTTGAGATCGTTCAAGGTCCAACGCCTCAACAATCTCTTTTTGTTCTTGTTAGCTAAAAATGAATCTTTCAAAAGCCTAAAATCAACACAACACACAACTTTCTCGCTTTAATGAACTACGTAGGTCTAAATTCCTCATCGCACCTGAGGATACGTAGGAGCAAGGGCAACACCCTTGTTGACCCCAAAATATAAAGAAACATAAAAAAGGAAAAATAAATAATATTGAAGTCACGTTATGCCCACTCAATTAAAGGTTGTCATCCCTTGTGACGGGCGCGTGGGGTGTTAATACCTTCCCTATGCGTAAACAACTCTCGAACCCTTATTTTCAAAATTCGTAGACCCCTTTTTGGTTTTTCTAACGTTTTCCTCGAATAAACGTTGGTGGCAACTCCACGTGTTTTCTTCATGAGAAGACGCTACTTTGGCTCTTTGCCCGCACACCCGTCGAAGGTTGCGACAATCATTCACATTTTTATTATTGTTAAACTTATTTTGTATATCATATTTAGTGATAAGATTTTTTTTTGTGCAGGATGAATATAAGTGATATTCCATTATAAATTTTATTTAATCCTCTAATAATATATTTTTTTGACTGCTATCCTATATTAATCTCAAACTAATCTATAAAATGATTTTTTTATTTAGTTATATATTATGATTTAAAATAGTTATAATTGTGACTCTTTTCATGCTCTCAATTAACCTTTTTACTATATTATTGTCCTTTCTCATTTAATAGTAATCTCCATACACATTATGAGATTGAGGTTATTTTTTAATATTTTTAAGTTCTTCCTTGCATCCCCACTAATAGTGTACTTCAGCAACAGTGTGTTTGAGGTCCTATTATTGTGTTGGAATCGTAATCCATAGAACCGTGAGTTGAATCCCTTTGGTCCAATTCCAAATCAAGAAGAAAAACAAAGAAAAAGTTGCACAAAATCAAGGGAAGAAAAAAGGACAACCCTTGGTTCAAACCAACCTTTTGCTTTCCTCGCCAATCCAATGACACCATTGTTTCCTTCAAAATCTAAAGGCAATCCATTATAAATAACCACATCAAAAACACAAAATCTAAAGCAATTTTTTTCTTCTTAGGCTTATTTTCTCAATTTGATCATCCCTCCATTGTGGCACAAGGGAGGAAGAAAGACAGTGTGAGCCAGAAGATGAGTGACTTGAAGGGTGCGGATTCAGGGAAGAATAGAGAGAAAGTGATGAAAAGTGCAAAGCTAGCCTCGTCAGCTTTGGGGACAACTTTGCAGAGGAAGAAGGCAACAATGATGTTACCAATGAAAGGAAGAGAGATCCTGACAGAGGCGTGGAGGTATGTAGGAAGGAAATGAAGGTGGAGAGAATGAAGCAGAGGAAAAAGAGGATATATTAGGAAACAAAAGGAAAAAAATATTGTCCAAACAATCTATTTTTTAATAAGGGTACCATAGTCATTCAAGTTATTAAATCTAGGGGGTATACTTGTCATTTTAATTTTTAAAATAAAAAATTATAAAATGGAAAATATTATTTAAGACACAATAATTTTTTTTAAACTTTTTCATGGTGGACCATTTGCCAACAAGTTCACCATAGAAGCTGCCTTATTGATAATGTACAATAATTTCATATTCTTAATATGTCAAAAATAGATGTTAAAATAAAAATGGTCTTATTCATTTGTGAATCAAATAAGATATTCAATTAATGATAATTAATCAAAATACTTTGCAATTCACTCTCTTATTTTGTAATTGAGTTTACATTATTTTTTCATGATCCACACTAATCTTGGAAACTAACTAACATAATATTAATTTAAGATGGTCAACCTAGTTTAGGCAACCATTTATATAACTGGAGTAGTGCTATTTACACTAAACTTTCTTGTGATTTCTTTACTAAGTAGAGAAATTCAAGGTAAAATGTGGAGCACATGTAGCACTACTTATAAAAAAGGTTTAAAAAGAAAAGAAAGAACGACAATATTAAAGAAAGATCCTAAAAAGAAAATTCCAAGGTGAAATGCTAGTGTGCCTTACTTGCAACAGAGAATGCCGAATTAGAAACAAGCTAGCCTAGTACTTTATCCCCTCTTTATGGTTAAGTAAAATGAATCAAATTAGTGCTTTTTGCATTCGGGGCACTTGAGGTTATCCTCAGAGATCATCACACACATAAGGCACTGAGGGCACCCTACTAGCACCATGGAAGGAGCTTCAGAGGAGTTGTTGTTGTTGTCTTCATTGAGCTCAATGGATACATATGAGCTTTATGATGATCTTGGTGACACCATTGTTGATTCAGTTAGGGACCTGAGTCTATGGTCAACAACCTATGGTGAGGATTGGTTCAAATTCAAGTCAGGTGATAAAGTGGTTCCATTTCTACAATTCATGGTTTTGCCAAAGTATGTTACATGTTTTGACTCAAAAAATTAAATAAAATAAGAACATAAAAAAATTGAGTTGAGTAAAAAAGAAGCAAGGTAACCATAAAAGTACCTTTAACAACTTGAAAAACAAGGTTTGGCTGAAGGTAATTCAAGTTTTGATGGGGAAAGGGAGTGGGTTGAAAGGTTCAAAGGAGAATGGCATAACAAACTCCAACACCAACCAAGTGATATGCGTTTAAGGGCTTGGACCTTAGACCATTTTATAAGATGAAAAGGGAGGGGGGTGATTTTATACATATTTATTTTGAGAGTAAAATTTATTTCGCATTCTTCGTTTTGATGTTTCTTTCGATTGATAATTAATTACCAGCATAATTTTTTTTAGTATTTAACTATGGGTGGAATTTAAGACTAGAAAATGAGATAAAAGGCAATTAGAATACCATGTAATGCACTCTCTTGTTTTTATAATAATTTAATAAGGTGTATATTATATATTTATTGTTCGTATTGATTGAGGACGCTGACTTTTTCATTGAATATTTATGGTTTGTATTAATCCACCATTAAGACACCACGACCGTGATATTATATCTTATCAGTTATTAGATAGATCCATTGAATAAGTCTGGCGTAGCATAGTAGAGCGGGTTCATTCAAATATTAATCTTTAACACTCAAAAGTCTCATAATTTGGTTTAGTTTGATGCTAAAACTCATGCTTAAATATATTTTTTGTCCTTGAAATATACCTGAATTTTGTTTTTGGTCCCTAATAAAAAAATTTGGCTTTTCATCCTTGAAATTATTTTATTTTGTAGTTGGTCCTTGTCATTAGGTTTGATCTATTAAGTGTAGTGATAGCAGTTGAATTTTTAAAAAAATGGTGTTACAATTTATAAAATCATTAGTATTGATTTAAAAGACTAAATTGCAATTTTGATGGTTTTAAAAATGATTGAATCAATTAAAGAAAAAATAAAAACATATTAAGAAAAAAATTGATAAATTAGTTCAAATTTTATTTTCTTAATTAAAATTTTTTAACTCATCATCGACACCTCCTTAGCACATTCTCTTGATTCACTTTTCTCACGCTAGCATCACAAAATCCCTCATGCCGCAAACCCATTCTCTTGTCTCTTCCCTCTCTTTCCCTAATCATTTTAATAGAAAACTGCACTATCTCAACCATTCACCAAACCCATATCCTCCTTTTCTCTATCAAACACATCACCACTTCATAGCACCATCACTTTGATGACCCATTTAGGCTTTGGACAACCTAACCCCACTTCAGATCTCTCAGATCTAGAAAAAAGTGACACATCAATGGACTTAGACTTTGCTGATGAGGGAACGACAAAGATGGTGTAGAAGCTCTACAAATGGCTTCTAATAGTTTGAAAAAAGTGATAAATGAAAAAGTTGCATGGTACTAGACATACTTGGAACCCTTGTTCGTTCATAACATCGAAAACATGACTCTAAGCAATGAAACTCCATTTCCCCTCTGTGACACCTTTCTCACGATTCCTTCTTCTTCACTCTTTTTTTGCTTCTCAATTTTCGGTTCAGCATAACCACCACAAGATCTTGCTTTTGTTTTTAAGATCTTGAACGTGAAGTTAAAGCTTGGCTAAATGGTCTATTTTCGGTATAGATTTTAAGAAGGTTTTATGTTGTGTTTTATTTTGATTTAATTGACTATGGAAATCTTAATCTTTAGATAAGAAGGGCTTATGTTGTGCTTTATTTTGTTTTAATTGATTGTGGAGATCTTGAATCTAAAGAAAAGATGGGTTTATGTTGTGTTTTTATTTTGTTTTAATTGAATGTGGAGATCTTGAATATGGAGAACTTGAATTTAGAGATCTCATCCATGTTTGCATTTTTTTTGCGTCAATTAATTTTGGTGATTTTTAAACCATCAAAATTGTAACTTGATTTTCTAATTGAATGCATGTGGTTTAAAAAATTACCAAAAATCATTTAAAAATTTAACTAACATGTCAACACTTAATAGAGCTAACCTAACTGTAGGGACCAAAAACAATTTTTATTTTATTTCATAAGGGACTAAAGGCAAAAAAAAATTATTAGGGACCAACAATAGAATTCGTTAATTTATTAGGGAGTAAAAACATATTTAAGCCTAAAATTAAATAGTTCAACTCAATTCTTTAGAATTATTTTTCAATTTAGTTTTCTTGTTTGAGTTGATAGTGAAAAACCTTAATCACAATTGCCATTGCCTACCTTCATCATCATTGTCACCATCATTATCGCCACTACTACCATTACCACCACTAGTATTATCACCATTGTAATCACCACTACCACGTGGAGATAATAGTTTTAGTGATGGTTGTTGTGGTTTTAAGTAGGTCGTTTAATCTCAGTTTTATATTTTAATTTAAAGGTTGAGATTAATCTCTTTTATTCTCACCTAATGAATTCATTCTCATACACACATATCTATTTTGACCATTAATTACAACAATTTTAAAGAAACGTAAAATCTTTATGATTATTACTCCTTGGCCTTTTCAATCTAGTTTCTAATTCAATTTTATATTTTAAAAAAAAATCTTCAAGTTTTGAAAGAAATATTCTATTATATTACAAATCAGAATACACAAAGGTAAAAGTTAGACTTATATTCTCCTTATTTTGTAGTTGTCGGAGTAGGTCAATTTGGCCCACCTAGGTTGACACACCATGGGTTCCTTAAAAAGTGAGTCAACCCAATCCGGCTCACTTTAGGTGAGCCAAGAAATAACCAACTTGACTTAACCCACTATGGATTGGTGGGTTGAATCACCTAAATTAAATAAAAAATAAAAATTAAACATTTTTTTGCTTAATTTTGATGAACTTTCAATGAAAACATTGCAGCATTTGAAACTTGAGGTTGGGACTCTTGTCAAAGATAAAGGATTGTTTGGCTATGGCTTTGGGGGCCAAAAGGATAAATTTTTATGTTGTGGTTGGAAACTTTAATCGGTGGGAACAAAATTTGAAAAGTTTGGAAGGAATGTGTGAGAGGTTGATGACAAAGTTGCCATGAGAATCTTCTGTTTTGTGCAACACAACTTAAGAAGTCATCAATTATTATTTTATCTCTTTATTTATTTGGTTTTTGTTATGGTGTATACCTAAGAATGAGTGAGGAGGGTTTTGACTTATGAGTTTCAATTTTTTCAAGTAAACTCCCAACATGGCTCACCATGGGTTCAACTCAGTTGAGATGGGTTATATATTAAGTCAAATGACATTTGTGTCTTAAGACGAATCAAAATCCCTAATTATTTTGATTAGATGCAAATAAATACAAAAGTTAAAAATTGTGTCTTATGCGATATCAGACCATGCTTCGTGATTCTGCGTTTGAAATATCAGACAGAAGCGGGCTTAAGTTATGATTTGATACAACATTCATAGATGTCATTTACAGATTTCATTTAATATTGTGTTTGGGATTCTTTTTGCGGAGACATTCTCCTAGATTCTCATGATTTGGGTTTGGGTAAATTAACTCAAAATGACTTTAAGAAATTAACTTCAGAATGGCTCAAGCCTGAACCTCAAGGGCAACATGTTGTCTACAATATGCAATCACTGAAGGAAGTTGACTCATCAGAAGATAGAAGTTGAAGACATCACATCTTCCATATAAAGCCACACATAATGAGGACTCATCAAAAGATGGATGTTAAAGCATTCAAAGATACAAACAAGTTGAAAGATGAAGCACTATACATGAGAAGATTTGATGTGCAACATTATGATGGAAGACTAAAGTCATCATGCAATCTAACCTTGGACAGAAAACTAACACCTCAACCACTATTCCTTAACCTTTAATCTATGAACTAGTCTACTCCATAATGTTTTGTGTTCTGAAGATGTACAGTTAAGTATGATAAAACAATGATCCCTCATAAAGTCGTATTAGTTGTACTTCATCCAAAGGATCTACTTCAAAATGGATCCTTTTTCAGCTAACTTTAGAATCACCATTTTTATATGTCTTCAAAATAGTACTTCATCCAAAGGATCTACTTCAAAATGGATCCTTTTTCAGCTAACTTTAGAATCACCATTTTTATATGTCTTCAAAATAGTCATTAGAAAGATTCCTCAGAATAAGAACCTCATAACAGTTCTGCTAGTTATCATGACTTGACGACTGTCACCTTTTTCTACTTCATCCAAAAGTATGTCAGTTTTGTGGGCTCCACTCCAATGGTTACCTTTGAAGGTTTAAAGGACATGAATGAGCATCATGAAGACCAGTTGAAGCTATCTTAGAGAGAGAAACTCAAGCTACATCTCTATGGGAGAAATTTGCTATTATTGCTTCAACACCTCTCAAGTGAGAGCGACCTAGTTTTGCATTTGATCTTGTGTTGTAATCTTTTCATAGATAGAAGTGAGAACTTGTAACTTCCTAAGTGGAAATCCCTCTTGTAAGGAGAATATGTCTTTTTGTAGCTATACATAAAAACCTTTTTTTATAAAGCTCAACAACTGGCTGGCAAAGTGTGAAACTAGTTGTGTTGCTAGTCTAGTAGGGTTGCTGCCAACTTATTGAAATCGAGTGGTTGGCTAGTCTAGTAATGGTCGATTGTGTTAGTGAAAATCTCATCTTGAAGGATGAGGACTGGACGTAACTCAAGGTTGGGGTGAACCAGTATAAAACTTATGTGCACTATTTTCTTCCTTTTGTTGCACTTGTTTTATTTGTTTAATCACATAACTGTTTTTGAAAACCATAAAGGAAGAAACCTCTTTTACAAAGGAACCTAAAACTAAACCTTTTTTAATTAATGTTTTTACAACTAAACAACTCTTTTTGAAATAGAGCTCTGAATTGTAAAAACCTTTTTCCAAAAACTGCTTGGATTTTTTTATCTGAGCTCAGAACAGTTCTTGGTTCTGAATTGTCCCTTTCTGAACAAGTATCATAATGACAAATTGTTTTCAAAAAATGTTACAAGTTTATCAAAACACAGTTCAACCCACCCCTTTCTTGTGTTATTTTTGTCACTTCAATTGGTAATATAGCTTAACTCTCAGGGTTAAGCACACTTGATAGTGTGAGAGAAAGATCCTAGAATAAGTGATGATTGGACAAGCTCCAAACGTATTCATACCTGAAGGTGCTTCAACCAATAGGCCTCCAGGCTTTGATGGAAAAAGCTTCTACTACTAAAAAGACAGAATAAAGTTGTTCCTGGAATCATAAGATCTTGATCTGTAGAACATCATAGAGATTGGTCCTTACAAGTCAACAAAAAGAACTAAGGCTGGAGTGGATATAGATAAACCTAAAGTTGAGTGGACCTCAGGTGAGAAAGCAAGAATTCTTCTAAACTCTAGAGCAAAGTTCTTTCTATCATGTGCTTTGAGAAGGCTTGAGTATGGATGAATAGAAGAATGTGAAACTGCTTAAGAAATCTAAAATAAACTCATAATAACACATGAGGATATAGATTAGGTAAAAAAAACTTAAATGTCAATATTTTAACTCACACATTTAAGATGTTTAATATACAAGAACATAAGTCCATAAAAGAGATGTTCACCTGATCCACTACTTTAATGAGTGAGTTAAATGCTTTAGGATAAAGGGACACAACACACCAGAGATCAAGAAGATTATGAGAAGTCTACCCAAATTTTGGAGACCAAAGGTCATTGCCATACAAGAATCCTAAGACCTAAAAAATGGGGTTATGGATGAACTTATTGGCTCACTAAAAGTACATGAACAAGCACTGATGGATGAGTTGCATCTACCTAAGGGAAAAGCAATAACACTTAAGGCCTTTCAGAAGAACAAAATAAAACAACATTCCAAAGCACTAAACTCAATAGCAGATTCTAATGTTGAGAATATGATGAGTTTTCTAAGGAGGATGAAGAAGAACGGGCCTTTCTAACCAAAAGGGTACAAAGATTGCTCAAAAAGAGAAAAAAGGAAAGATGAGACTTCTTTAAAAAAAGACTTCCAACAAGGAGAAAGCTCTAAGCAAGTAAGATGCTATGGGTGCAACAAGCCTGACCATATCAAGATAGATTGTCCTTTATTGGAGGAAGATTTCAAAAGAAGATATCCTAAGAAGAAAGCAATGATGGGCACATGGGATGACACATATTCATCATCATCTGAAAGAGAAGATGAACATGTTGCCAACTTGTGTCTCATTACAAATTTAAATAAGGAAGATGTATTTGACTCTAAAAGTGTTTTAGATTTTTTAAATCATAAAGAGTTAGAACAAGCTTTTAATAATCTACTCAATGGTTCTCATATTTTAACTCAAAAATCGGCTCACCTAAAAGAGCAAGTTTATTATGTTCATAAAGAAAATGAGAAGCTCAAAATGGACAATGAAAACCTTTTTTAAAAACCATTGTCTGCAAAAATCTCATTTTAAACTTTCAGAACAATTAAAATTGAGAAGAGAGACTATCACAAAAGGAGTTATCTCTTTTGATCAAACTCAACTTGAAAATACAAACAAGGCTTCGAAAGAAAAGGTTGAGACGCTATCAAATGATTTGGCTAACTTTGTAACAAGAACAAGCAATCTTGATAAACTGATTGGAGTTCAGAAAAGCTTCTTTGATAAAACTGGTTTAGGCTTCAATCAGAATCATAGAAAAGTTTTTCAAAAGCCAGTTAGGAATAAGACGACCAAGAGGAAATGTTTTAATTGTAACAAATGGGGACATCATACCTCATAGTGTTACAAAAAGATGAACATTCCTTTTTAGAAAGGTAACTAACATGCAAGGACCCAATAAACTATGGGTACCTAATATCTTACTACTTTTTAATGCAGGAATGTTTGTTCCAGTACAAGAAGAAAAAGTTGTGGTTCTTGGATATTGGATGTTGCAAGAATATGTATGGAGACAAAAGCAAATTCCTCAGCCTTGAGAAGACAAAGAATGGAGGGTTTGTTGCCTTTGGAGATAACAGAAAAGTCCTCATCAAAGGAGTTGGTAAATTTAGTAAACCAAACTCTGCTCAAATTGTTTATTACGTAAAAGGGTTGAAACATAATCTTTTAAGCATTAGTCAGCTTTGTGATGATAGCTATGAAGTTAAGTTTGAACCCAATGTTTGTTTGATTAAAGAAGCATCAACTGAAAAAAATCCTATTCCCTGGGGTAAAAGAGAGAAACCTCTATAGGATTTGCCTAGAGTCTTTACCGAGTTAGTCATGTTTAGCAGCCTTTGAGAATTATAAGTGGCTATGACACAGAAGGGTAGATCACCTTAACATGAAAACTTTGTCCAAACTATCCAAGCATAACCTGGTGAGAGTATTACCAAACATCAAGTTCAACAAAGACAAAGTGTGTGAGGCTTGCATCAAGGGAAAACAAACCAAATCTAGTTTTCAACCTAAAAATGCAGTAATCACATAAAGAGTCCTAGGACTACTACATAAATACTTGTTTGATCAAACTAAAACACTCAGTTTAGATGGAAAAAGATATGAATTTGTGATAGTTGATGACTTCTTTAGATTCACATGGATTTTATTCATTTTTCATAATGATGAGTCTTTTAAAACATTCAAAAAGTTTGGCAAAAAATTAAAAATGCAAAAAAATTAAAAATTATTTCTATAAAGAGTGATTCAGGGGGTTGAATTTGAAAATACTTTCTTTGAAACCTTCTTTCATGAAAATGATATCTCATAATTTTTCTTATCAAAAAATACTCAACAGAATGATACTGTGAAAAGGAAAAATAGATATTCATACAAGAAAATATTAGTAGACTATTATTACTTTAGACATATACGTTCCCAGATGGAAAAGACTTGTGTTGCACTCCAAGCACTGAGTTTTTCAAAGAAGAACAATTAGATCAAGGGGTGGAATATCGTATGTATTGGTTAGGGAGAAAGTTTGAAAGTTTCGTTGGTTAAGGAAAGTGGGGTTTGAGTATTTCAATTAGAGGAATTTCTGAATTCAATGAAAAAGAAAATTTCCCTTAAAACTGAAACAAAGCTAACTTCCGTTTTGTTTTGTTTTTTAAAGAAACACACTTATATTATTTCATCCCGCAAACAAATACAGGCGCCAAAAACTCCACCAGAAGGAAACATTATCTGCAGCATCACAATTACATTAGGTTTAACCAGGACTTGGTTTGTGCCATCAGTGTGATATTTGAGTCGGCGTCTGCAGAGAAAACTGAGAACATTTTACACGTGCCAAAGGTCCAATCATGCATGAGTAAAATCTTTAGCAACTAGCAAGTTGAATTGACAGCGAAATTGGTTTGGAAATACCATCCCAAAAACTCTTTCATTTCCGTTTTGTTTTAAAATGGGATAAAATTAGTTATCATTAAATTAATTTTAAATGATTGAATTTTATTTTAGATTTTTAATAATTTTTTTTATTTTGAATCTTCATTATATTGAAATTTTTGTTTTAAATTTTTATCGTGATAATATATCTTCTTAGAAATTAACTTTTCTAACATTATCGATTATTATGATGATATTATGTCGTCACTTAATTTACAACAAAAATTTAAAATAAAAATTTTAATATATTAAAAACTAATAATAATAGCAACAAAAATTATTAGAAACCTACAATAAAATTTAATTATTTACCAGTAACCTTAAACATATTTAACACTGTGTTTTAAAATTAATTTTAATCACAAATTTAAGATTAAAGGATGTGTTACATCATGGAAAACTAATCATGTAGAGCTTGTAGGAAAGAGTCAAATACTGAAACACCTTTAAATTACTTTAAATTATGGTGGTTACAAAAAAATTTAAAATAAACCATTCAAAACAATGTGTATTAAACAAGTGTATGAAATTGTTAATTAACTACACGACTGGCCAACGATAGAGCAATTGAAGATTAAATTTTAGGCCTATCAAAAAAATTTCTTAATTTTAGAAAACAAAAAAGTCTTACAATTTATTTGAAGTAATAAATTTATTTTAAATTTTACTTATTGTTTGATCGATCTTGTAATAACTTGTGTCACATTTTTTTTATTTTTAAAATAATTCTCAATTATATTTAGATTATATATATATATATATATATATATATATATATATATATTTGTGTGAATATGTATATATAAATATAAAAAAAATGTTAATTAAATTCTTATTCCTGAACTTTTTAAGAAATTGGTTTGTAGCCTTTGAACAAAATGTTAACAAAGTCAAGGTCCTTAAACTTTCATTTTGTTACATGTTTTAATTCTCGTAGTTAGATTGTGAAAAAATTGGTTTATAGTTTTTGAACAAAATATTAATAGGTTAAGGTCTTTAAACTTTCATTATATTACGTATTTTAATTATCATCGTTAGATTGTAACGTTAAAGGATAACGTGTTAAGATAGTTGTGTGATTTTTTAAAATTATTTAATGATAACTATTTCTTTTTGGGATGATTGTTTGAAAATGATTGTCGTATGATATGAATTGCATTGTATGTAAAATCTTATCTACCACTAGTTCATCTTACTTACACTGTTTATGCTAGCTCAATGTCCACCATCATTCCAGGTATTGTAGCATATCGTCAATTCGTCATCATGCTTATTCTGGATCATTTACTTAAGAGTTAAGCCCAACAATTAATTTATCATTGTCACTTACTTATAATACTTTTTTCTCTCTATATTTCATTAAGATAAAGAGCTGGTCAAAGCCATTATCTCGAGGTCCACAATGTTGAAATAATGCTTCGATCAGTACCTGCATGACTTTAGTGATAGCTTACAGATATAGTGTGTTGGTGTTATTTGTTTATATAGCCTTTTTATTAGAGAAAAATTAGTATGGTTCCGTGCGATTACCTGAGTCGCCTTAGTTTTTTGTACAATATAAATGGCCTTTTATTGAATATATAGATATGAGATGATACATTAATTATAATTTTGGTGAGACTCTTTATCTATAATAATGAAAAAATAGTTAAATATAATTTATTTTTAAAAATATGATACTTTTTATGTTAGACTTTATAAAAAAAATGTTATTCATTTTTATTCTATCTGAATAAAATTATAGCAATCTTTATTAAATATAAAAGCTAAAAAACCAATAAAATATTTATAAAAATTAAAATTAAAATATAAAAATTTAAAAAATCAAAGCATATTTAAACCAAAAATTACTGCATCATTGCCGCATTTTGTTTATCTAGCTATAACTCCTCTGTAAGAATTGCTTTAACTTTCAATTAAGCAATTCTTTTTTTTTTTAAAGAATCAATTAAGCAATTCTTATGAGTTATGACTTGTGTATCCTCCTAGCTAGTCTAGTCTACATCAATTAAATACCTTGTAATGTTGGTCAATATGGGTCACTATAATGATAATCACTTTCTCCCTAACTTTAACTAAATAATAACATTTGATCATGGAAAACAATTTCTTGCACACTGGTATTGCCGGCTATAGAAATCCAAAAGGGATTTCCTAGCTAAAATGGGCTTTTTCGGTAGTTTTCAGTGCAATTCCATTGATCACCTCTTCTTTCGTGTCCCTGTCTTGAGAGAAATTAAAACTTTACTGGATCGCATTTTGTTTCTGCTATTTTCTTCAAAACAATTGATTGCGTTTGTTTTCTTTCTTTCTATGTATAACTACATGACCTTTCTATAGCTTCTAAAATGGAAAACCTGATAATTACTATCATGTATTCGTTTTGACATGGAGAAATCAGTATGGCTTAAAGCTCTGACTTTTGAGTTTTGAATATGATGTTGCAATCAGATTAATTATTTAATGTTATGTTTTTTGGTGGTGGTTTACATTGTATTAATCGTTCCCCCAAAATGTTTAACAAAACGTAAATTTCAGTAAAAAAAAAAAAACAAAACAAAACGTAAATTCGAAGTCTCCCTTCTTTAATAACTTGGGTTCTTTAAAATAAAAAATAAAAAACAGCATGGGTCGTTAATAAGATAAATATAAATATTTTTTCAACAGTTATATAAATTTTTTATATGTAGTATTTTTAGTCCAAAATCTTTTCTACTTTGTTTTTATGTATGGGAAAGAAAATCTTTTTCTTTTTTACTTTTAAAGCAATTTGCTTACTTTAAACTAAAATAACGTTCCTTTTTGTCTAAACCAACATATGAATTTATTAATTACTAGTAAGTAACTCGTGCACTTCAAAGGTTGATGTTCATGTGAATTTGAAACTCGTGCATACGCATGGGTCACTTGATTTAGGGACTTCAAAGATTGATGTTTTTGTGAATTTAAAACCTGTGCATATACATAAATCACTTGATTAAGGAAAATTGATGTTCAGGCAAAACAATTCTTTCATATGACAAAATTAACAAACTATATTAAGATGAATCTCATAAGACTCAAACATAATAAACAAAATAAATGTTTAAAACTAAAAGGGTTAAAAAGTAAAAAGAAAGTGTAATTAAATTGAGAATTGAAATTTCAAATAAGTCAAATAGCTTTTTTTTATATAAATATATGACGACATGTCAATTATAATATAAATTACTCCATATTTACATTTGTCAGGTCACATAACAATTGTTAATTTACACTTAAACACTTGAATTTCAAACTTCAATAATGACCACACTATTTCCTCTAATTACCTGCAATCAGAGAGAAAAATTATCAATTTCAAATCCATGTTCGTATTCTATTAACTGCACTGTCTTAACAACTTAAATTTAAAAGACAATACAAAAGAATAGGTCTCACCACCATTCCTATGAGATTTTTCTCATTGTCATTTACTTCACCACCAATAAAAATTCAAGTGAAAAATTAGAGGAACACTAATGTCTCAAAATCTCGTGAAAAAACATGAAACAAACAATAATAACTAAATAATAATGATAACACATAATAATAATAATAATAATAATATAATTAATTAATTAATTAATTACAAAAAGAGAAAGTAAGGAAAATTCTACTTTTCATTGCACTACCGACGTGATTTGTCTCCCGTGTGAATCTCAGCATTAAAGTTGGTAGAGTATTTTCAATTACATTAAATAAGAAATTCAGAGTATAATTTGTTTTCACTCATAAATATAAAGAGAAATAACTAAAATACACAGAAAATCAGAAATATATTATGTACATAAAAATGCAGGAAGCAATCAGCAAGATAAAAATAGAAACATTATTAATTAACTGAAAAATAAAAAGGCGATTTAAAAAATAAAACATCAAAAAGGATATATAATAAGTTGAAAAATTAATAAGATAAAAAATAAACACACTTGCTAAAGTTAAATCAACAACACATAATAATAATAATAATAATAATAATAATAATAATAATAATAATAATAATAATAATAATAATAATAATAATAATAATAATATAATATAATATAATTAATTAATTAATTAATTAAATACAAAAAGAGAAAGTAAGGAAAATTTCTAATTTTTATTGCACTACCGACGTGATTTGTCTCCCGTGTGAATCTCAACATTAAAGTTGATAGAGTATTTTCAATTATAATAAATAAGAAATTTAGAGTATAATTTGTTTTCACCCATAAATATAAAGATAAATAACTAAAATACACAGAAAATCAGAAATATATCATATAAATAAAAAATGCAGGAAGCAATCAGCAAGATAAAAGTAGAAATATTATTAATTAACTGAAAAAGAAAAAGGTGACTAACCCTTTATTCTTTTTATATAAAAATTTTCAAACCCCACCAGAAAAAGAAAAACTACTTGACATATCCTATTTTATACATCCAATTTACCAAAACATGGGTTTTCAATTTAATTATAACTCATTAAGTATCGTAATCAAGTGACACAGACACCCTCTTGATGATTTTATTTTCATCTGGAAAAGGGAAAACTACATTGCAATATGAAACTCTCTTTCACTCTCACAGATCAAACTAACTTATATATGATCAATACAACATATATTGTAAAATAGCAATTATATATAATATTTTGTTTATTTCTTATTTCGCTGATCTTACTACTACACCCTTCATCCACAATTTCTATAATTTGGCCAAAGGTGACACACGGTAGACAGCAAGTTATCAAACCTGCATTATTGATGATTACGAATTAATCATTGAATCATGTAAGAAATTAATTTTAATTTTTTATTGAATTGTATCGTACTAATTATGTAGCAAAAAAATGTACAACTTAGGAGCCAGAGATGATGTTTCTATTTCGTCAATGTCTCGGGGCTACATATATTATATTATATCGATCATATAAATAGATATAGATATAGATTTTACATGTCTTGGGGTCTTCTCCACAGCCACAGAATTTTCCCTTGTCAATATATTTATACCTACCCAACAGATTGGATAATTATTCTTAAAGAAAGAAATGAAAGAAAAGAAGCACTGTTAATTAATGAAATAAGACAAAATGAAAGGTTGTTAGAGAAAAGAATATATATAGACAACAATAGGATATTGTAAAGTGGCTAGAAAAACGGCCCATTCTTATTCTCTGACATTAAGTCAAATAGATATTAAATAATGCATGTGAATGTGAAATGCAGGAAAAATAGCATGTTTGATAAAATTCTTACTTTCTTTCCCACCCATTATTTTTTATTGATCAAACTATAAACTGGTTGTGTGTTTCAAGCTGTTTATTTTTTATTATCTTGTTAGAAAATTAGACTAAGGTTTAAAATCAATCGAACTATGACTAATTTTTTTTTTTTATTAATGCAATCTGTTTTCAAAATATTACATGAGACATTTATATTGAAGCTATAGAAATTAAATGATTGTTATGATTTTATTCCTTCATTCTCTTGTTCTCCAAAAGAGGGACAACGGCGAGTATGATTCTGAGTCATCATAGACTTCACACTCTTCCTTTGCTTGCTCTTGGCTTTTCCCCCAAATAACAGCATAAAAACCAATAACCGTTATGGCTGCTCCAAGCACACTGTACATAAACAAAACCATACTTACATAATTGTATTCCTTCTAAGATTAAAATATTTTTAAGTTGCATTCACACACATGCAAACAAAAGGTCCCCCTTTCATAATTGTAGTCCTTAGACTAAAGTATTTTTTAAATTGCATTCATTCACACGAAAACAAAATGCTCTCATTAATAAAATCATAAGTCCATAAGTGGACACACCTCCAATTTTTCTTATGATTGAGACATGAAAGAAACATATGTTGGTAAATATTTGTGTTTTAATTTAAAATTTATAAATATATATTAATTCTATTTTATAAAATAAAATATTTATTTTAGATTTTCTTAAGATTTTGTTTTAATGAGTCAACTAGTTTGTTATGTTTGTTGTGACAACTGTAGGTTAGTTTTCCAACGGTCATATTTTGTTGTTGCAAAATGCCTATATATATCTATTTCCTCTTTTCTAAAAAATAATACAGAGCAATGTCGTCTGGTTTCTTTCTCCCAAAAAAAAATTATCTCTTTCTTTTTCCTATAAAAAACTTATTTTTATGAGAGCAAGAGCATTGGTGTTCAGAAGGTTCGGGGATCCTTTCGTTGCACACGATCAGAACCAACGGGTTGTCGTATCTTGGGAGAGGAGCGCAATCAAATTTTCCTACCAGTGCAGTGGGGCATTTTCTCTCTAAGGATAGCGTTTACGCACTTCAACCCAGGCTATATCTTTTTCCCCCTAATTTATTTTTTCCTTGTGCTTATTGTATGTTATAATGCATTATTCATGTGCTATCAATTAAATTTATTTGTTACTGTTATTTTTTTATTTAATTCAAGATTTTGCATCCTCTTTGTATTTATTTTTCTTTCATTTTTTATTTTATTTTTCTATCAGTCTTAGAGAGAAAAAGTGTTTTAGAGAGAAAATTTTTTATACTTTCTTCTTGCATAGTCTTTTCTGCAGTAGCATGATGTTGTATCAAAATATCTATAATGGATATGACTGAGTTCCTTTCTAGTAAGCATGAAAAATTAATGGATGAAATCACAATGCATTATGTTCCATTAAAAATGTTTTTATTTTATTATTTATTTCCTGAAATTTTAAATTAGTATGAGATTGTTGAAAAATATTTTATTTGTCAATTGTATTTTTGTTTAAGATAAAATGCTTTTAGAATTAGTTTATGTGAAAAACTAAAAACATCTCACTACTTTCATTCCTGCCTTAGAAAGTTATCTTTTACTTGGTCAAATGATCCTGTGAACACAAGTCTTTAAAATCAGGACGTTTTTTGTTTGGTTTTTTAATTTCTATTGTTTAACGTTATTATTATTACTGCAAGTATTTTGTTGCTACATGATGACTGATTGTCTCTTTATTTATAACTCATTGATAAAAGATAAGCCTGTGAAAATATAACACACAAAAATAATAAAATAAACACTTTGGTGAAACTTTATATTTTGCATGTCGTATTCTTAAAAGAGTACCTTATAAACAAAAGAAAAATCTTTATGAGCTATGGAGAAAAAGAGAACCAAATCTGAAATATCTTAAAGTGTGGGGGTGTCTAGTAAAGGTTAATATCCCTATTAATAAGAAAAGGAAAATTGAAAAAAAAAATATTAATTATATTTTGTTGGATATTTTTTACATAATACTACGTATAGATTCTTAGTTATTAATTCAGAAGTATCTGAAATTTCTAATGGTATTATTATGGAGTCTAGAGATGTGACTTTCTTTGAAAATATTTTTTCTTGAAAAATAAATTGTTAAATCTTTGTATGGTTTGAAACAAGCTCCAAAGCATTGACACAAAAGTTTGATTAAGTTATTCTTTTGTATGATTTTCAAATTAATGATAGTGATAAATGTGTGTATGTGAAACAATTTAATAATAATGAACGCGTCATTTTATGTTTGTATCTGGATAACATATTGATATTTGGTAGTAAATGAAATTCATAAATGATGTGAAGTTTTTCTTGTCTAGAAATTTTGATATGAAAGACCTTGGTTGTGTTGATGTGATTTTGGGTATTAAACTTATAAAGAAAAATGATGACATGACTTTTACCCAATCTTATTATGTTGAAAAGCTATTGAAGAAGTTTAATTATTTTGATGTGTAACATGCTTTCACTCCTTATGACTCATCCATCAAGTTAAAAAAAAAATGAGTAAAGGAATTTCTTCACATAAATATTCTCAAAGTATCAGTTCTTTGTTGTATTTGACAAACTTCTTTAGGCCTGTCTGATATTGCACATGCAGTTGGTAGATTGGAAAGTAATTGAGGGATTTAGTGATACAAAATTGAAGTTCTGATTTTGATGAAATAAAAATGATAAGTGGTTATGTCTTTGCTTTAGCTAGTTGTGAAAATCTACTAGACAAATTATTATTTCACATGAAAGCAAAAATTATTGCTTTAAATACTGCTACTAGTGAGACCGAATTTCTTAAAATATATTATGTGATTTGTAATTGATGAATAAGTCTATACCTCCAATTCCAATGCATTGTGATAATCAAATTGCTATATCTAAAGGGACTAGCAAAATTTTAATGAAAAAAAGAAGACACTTAAGAGTGAGACATAAGTCTATAAGAAATTTGATTTCTCATGGTGTCATTTCTCTTGACTTTGTGAGGTCAGAAAATAATATTGTGGATCTGCTTACAAAAAGATTGACATGTCAACAAGTATTTGAGTCGTCGAGGGGAATGAGATTAAAGCCCATTATTTAGTTACAACAATGGACACCCGTCTTCGTGTGATTGGTGATCCCATGAATGAAGTTCAACAGGTAACAACGAAATTGTTTGTTGACTAATGTACACCAAAATGAAATTTGACGGAGCTGTTCCATTTCTCATTCCTATGACGAGGTGTATTATAAATTGTGGCAATATTAAGGTTGAGGTATTTATATATGTGTATTTTTGGTAAAAAAAAAAATACCTCTTAATGAATCCGATGATAATTGTTGTAGGGGTGGGGGTCACAACCCACTCTTTGAGGATTCACCTAGTGAGTGTGGTGGTGGGGCCGCCACTGTGAGATATGGGCTAATCTCTAAGTGACGCTCACGAAACAAGATACAAGCGCAAGGTCGTGTAACGCGCTACCACTTATTAGAACCTAATTGAACGCCAATATTATAGGGGTTGTGTACTAAAGTCCGGTTAAAGAATATGTAGTTCAAGACAATCAAGTCACTACATTTTTCTCGGATGGAAGTTCATAAACACTAGGTATAAGGCTCAAACCCGGAAGGTTCCTTATACCGAAATACAATATCACATGCTCTCTCTCTTATGTTTTTATACAAATTATCTTTTAGAAAATATATTTTAAAATTTTAAATTAAGTGGGAGAATGTTGGTAAATATTTGCGTTTTAATTTAAAATTTATAAATATATATTAATTCTATTTTATAAATAAAATATTTATTTGATTTTCTTAAGATTTTGTTTTAATGAGTCTAACTAGTTTGTTATGTTTGTTGTGACAACTGTAGGTTGGTTTTCCAACGGTCATATTTCCAACAGTCATATTTTGTTGTTGCAAAATGCCTATATATATCTCTTTTCTCTTTTCTAAAAAACAATACAGAAAAAAAATATCTCTTTCTTTTTCCTATAAAAAACTTATTTTTATGAGAGCAAGAGCATTGGTGTTCAGAAGGTTCGGGGATTCTTTCGCTGCACACGATCAGAACCAACGGGTTGTCGTATCTTGGGAGAGGAGCGCAATCAAATTTTCCTACCAGTGCAGTGGGGTGTTTTCTCTCTAAGAATAGCGTTTACGCGCTTCAACCCAGGCTATATCTTTTTCCCCCTAATTTATTTTTTCCTTATGCTTATTGTATGTTATAATGTATTATTCATGTGCTATCAATTAAATTTATTTTGCTATTGTTATTTTGTTATTTAATTCAAGACTCTGCATCTTCTTCGTATTTATTTTTCTTTCATTTTTTATTTTATTTTTCTAACAACATATACCTTCCAAGATAGATAGAGCCACCAAGAAAGCCAATTCCCATGATGACTGCAAAGATGATTCCAATTGGCTTGAACATTGCAACATAGAGAGGGCCCTTCTTACTCATGACCCATATATGAACAATAATTCGAAGGGATACACCAAAAATTGCCTACCTTCAGAAGCAGATCAAGTTAATCGAAATTCAGAGCAAGAAATAAAAGACTCATGCTGATATAGGAAATAGTATCACTATTTATTCTTACTTGCAATGCAATAGCTATCAAATTCACATCAAATCCTAATCTCAAAGCTTTTGGATCCGTTACCGAAATCAGTCAAGGTGGGATAGATAGAAAAAAGAAGTGGCAACCTTATTGTCTCCTGCATTAAAAACAAAAAAAAGAAAAGAAAAAAGAAGCAAGTGAAACAATGGAACAATTTTGAAACATAAAGAAATTAGTTAATTGCTGGTAATTTTAATTAAAAAAAATATCACCTTTGAAATCTTACATATGTTGGTAGCATCTATTATATCTTACTGTATATGTTGTATATGTTCTCGTATAAGGCTCAGAGATACCCGAGACGCAAAGCAACAAAGATCTTTATGGATTCCATCAGTCATCCTCTAACGTGAAAGAAATCGTGCAGAACCAATATATCCAACTAAAAACATGGAAGAATGTGCAGAACCTATATACCAAAATGAATAAAGAAGAAGAAGAAAAATATAGCAGCAATACAAATAAATCAATGATATAAACAGTGTTTGAGTAGATGACATAAACTATACAGGAATGAGAACCGAATGAGGACCAATCCATTTACAGAATTTACACATACTAATCTAAAAGCTATAATTGTTTGAAAGGTGTAGTGAGAAAATTCCTTGCTCTTTAACTAAGGCAAAAATTTCACAGCATCATTCGACCTTGTTTTCAAACTGAAAGACTAATTTAAGCACTTACAAACACAAACCAAATTACACATCAATTTTTTGTCGGATAAGAGGTAAATTATATATCTAAGTTTAAATTTGTGTGCAAACTTATGGGTATTAATTACTATCTATCTAAAAATTCAATTGTATAAATATTATCAGCAATGCTATGTAGCACGAAAGTTTTATGCACAAACACTATAAGAAAACAAAAGCTGAAATGTGATTGGTTGAGTTTAGATGAACAATTTTGTAATCAAATCCTTTGACACAAATTAACGGTGGTGAGCAGTGGTAAAACATTTCGTGCTAGAACGAATTCGTACTGATAAACATTTTCCAAAATATTATATAGTGAGATATAATGGAACTTTGGAAATTAATGATAGCAAGCTAAGATTTAGCGAAACTTACCATGGCAGAGAGAGGTGAGAAATACATAACAATGTTTAAGCCTGCTCCCATAACACCAACAACACCACCACGAGCTTCTCTTTGCAATGCTAATTGAGTAGTAACTACTGCTACTGTCGAAATTGCCACATCCAAAATCACAGCCAAAATGAGAGTTCTACCCTAAAATCAAATTCAAATTAATCTATCACCACTTAACAATAAACTGGATTTTGTAAGGTGAATTAATTAGAAATTGGCTTATATAGTTATAATATAATTAATTCATTAGTATAGTACATATTGATTTTCTTTGCTAATAAAACTAAGAATATTAATAATTAACATTTGTTGTAAAAAAAAAGAAATATATACTACATACCCTTGTCACTTTTGGAGCATATATGAGAAATAGAATAACATAGATTGTCTCCACCACAATGCCAAAGCCATCGACAGTAGCCACGAGGTACTCTCTAGCCTTTATGATTCCATAGTAAGTCCATAAGGAGCAATTAAGCAATGTGCAAATGTAAGGAAAGACTTGAGAAATCTTCCGTAGATCCGTGCTTCTTTATTTTCCAAAATGTAGGTCTGCATCCTTTTGTTTAATTTATGTATCATCCAGTAGCAATAAATATGAGATATATTATAATCTAGAATGCAAATTAAGCAATGAAAACAATATTAGTTGATAGACTATTTACTAATAAACAAAAATTTGTATTTTGAATATTTGTTTATTATCACCTACATGATGTGCTGGCGCTTCCAAATGATAGAATAAGTGTGGAAGTTTCTGGTGGGGTCGAACCAGAGATAGAACATGTATTTGAAGACAGGGATAAATCATGTTCTTCCATGAATAATCAATGCTAAAACAACCTAAAAGAAGAAGAAAAAACATACACACATACAAAAAAGTCTACAGTATCACTGTATTAGCTCATATGAAGAAGGAAAGAAACTAATAATTTGAATTAGTCTATTTTTCTTATAGTAAAAGCAAGGTAAATGAGTATACAAAAAAAAAAGATAAGAAACATGATAATAGCACAAAACAATTTTTTAATTCGGAAAAAAATAGAAAATATATTGGAATATGGACAAAATTTAAATACACTAAAAGTATTATTCTGTGATCAGAATTAGAGTTTTACTTCACTAATCTAATCGGTGTTTTGACATTTATTACGAACCTATATTACCCAAATTATCCAGGTAAAACTGTAATTTAGATTAAAAAATAATATTGATGGGTCATCAACTACATGTGAAAAGCCATTATTACGGATCCAATGGCTGCTATTGAAAAATGTTCAACCATTCGATCTTATATTATATGGATTTATATGGCCCAAAACTCTGTTTTCATAATATAATTTTAATTTTATCATACAAAGTGTCAGTAAGTCCGAACATTCAATTTTGTGAGACATGTCACAATAGAAATTTTCACAAACACTTCATATGCACAATTTTTCATATCAATCAACATAACAATCATATATATCAAATGTTACCATTGCGTCATTTATTGTCCGTGCCTGTGAAAAGAACACTGTTGCTATTGTTGATTCCTCTCACCACAACAAACAACATAAAGTTATAAAGTCAGCAACACAATAAATAAAAACATCAATAAACCTTGTTATTAGAATCACAAAAGTTAAAATGAAAAGAAAAAAAAGATGGATGATAATAACCACATACCTACAACTTCTCAGTTTTGCACGAAAGAGGAAAACTTGAAAACATCAGTGGTAGAAAGTGTCAGTAAGTCCCAACATTCAATTTTGTGAGACATGTCACAATAGAAATTTTCACAAACACTTCATATGCACAATTTTTCATATCAAACAACATAACAATCATATGTATCAAACGTTATTGTTGCGTCATTTACTGCCTGTGCCTGTGAAAAGAACACTGTTGCTATTGTTGATTCCTCTCACCACAAAAAACAACATAAAGTTATAAAGTCAACAACACAATAAATAAAAACATCAATAAACCTTGTTATTAGAATCACAAAAGTTAAAATGAAAAGAAAAAAAAGATGGATGATAATCACCACATACCTACAACTTCTCGGTTTTGCACGAAAGAGGAAAACTTGAAAACATCAGAGGTAGAAAGTGTCAGTAAGTCCCAACATTCAATTTTGTGAGACATGTCACAATAGAAATTTTCACAAACACTTCATATGCACAATTTTTCATATCAAACAACATAACAATCATATGTATCAAACGTTATTGTTGCGTCATTTACTGCCCGTGCCTGTGAAAAGAACACTGCTGCTATTGTTGATTCCTCTCACCACAAAAAACAACATAAAGTTATAAAGTCAGCAACACAATAAATAAAAACATCAAAAAACCTTGTTATTAGAATCACAAAAGTTAAAATGAAAAGAAAAAAAAAAGATGGATGATAATCACCACATACCTATAACTTCTCAGTTTTGCACGAAAGTGGAAAACTTGAAAACATCAGAGGTAGAAAGAACATAGATTGAAGAAGAGGAACATTACCATCTTCTGCGAAGGTTGTGAGGGGCGAGTAGGAGAGAAATAGAAGTGTGAAGATGGAGACCCATTTCATATTCTCTCTATCTTCTCTCACTCTCTCTGATACATGCAAGGTTCTTTGTTTGTGAGGAGCACACAAAAATGGCAAAAAATAATTTTAAAAAAATGAAAATCCCTAAACCTTAAACACAAAAAAAGAGCAAACCCATCCATTTCTGAAACGAAACCTGATTTGTAGGCAAGGAAAAATCCCTTTTTTCCTTCAAAATAAAGAGGCAAAAAAGCAAGATCCATGTCCAACACATGCAAACACATAAACAACTTACAAATTACAACACCAGAGAGACACAAACAAAAAACCCAAAAGAAACGGTTAAAATTTCTGAAAACAAAAAAGGAAAAAATGAGATGAAATGGCTAAAGAGAGAAATAAAACAAAATTCTAAAACTTCTTCAGAACACAGAAAAAAAATAGAAACGTCCACGGAGAGAGTGAGAAAGAGAAAGTGAGTTTAGATGGAAAGATAAAATAATTTTGGGGGAAAAAAAGTGTACACGCATCCGAAAATGCTCAGGCTTTGTGTAAAGAAGAGATGAAGGTGGCAAAAAAAAAAGGCAACACAACAGGCAGGTGGCACCAAACAAACCAACAGGTGGAGGGGCATAAATGACCAAAAAATCAAAAAATTGGACAGCTGTCAAGCTCTCAGCTATGGGTATTTTAACCAAAAAACCAAAAAATTGGACAACTGTCAAGCTCTCAGCTATGGGTATTTTAGTATTTTCCACATACTTCAATTTTGGTATATAGATATTGGTGATTTTAATAAGGACAAGACTTTATTATTCTCATTTTTGAATAAAAATGACTGGAAGACAAAAGTATCATCAGTTTGTCCACTCACGAGCACTGAATGAGAAAATAGACAGCGGAGTTTGAATTTTGCTTCCAATTAATAGAGTCGATCTTTTTTTATAAGGTAAATATTTTCTAGGATTTTGGTTAAAGAAAAAAAAGAAAAAAATATTAGAATTCATAAAATTATGTTGTTTATAATTTTTTTACACTCTTTTGTGATTTTCATAACAAATATTTTTTTTTAATTTTAGTTTATTAATTAATGAATGCTTTAAGAATACAGATTTTTTTTAATCAATACCTAAAGACACTAGTAAAAGGTTAAATTTTAAAACTTTGTGCATTCTACGTAAACCCTTGTCACTAAGCCGGATCAAGTGGTCTACCTATTCATAGACTTCATCATAGGTATTTATAAAAATAATTCACAACTAAAATTAATTTATTCATAAGTTAAAGTTACTATTTAGAGAAGTCGAAATCATTTAGGTTTTTCAAAAAAAAAAATTAAACTGTTTGAGTGCAAGTGTGATATGAAGTTCCATATGTAAAAATAGGCAAGTGAGAATGACTCCCAAACCTAATACCTTAATAAGGTTTTAGATTAAAGTACAATGTCAAGTTTACTTATGTGATTTATTTGTGTCTCATTGGTGAAGATCTAATTTGTGTTTTACTCTTCTTGGATTCCCAACAAGTGATATTAGAGTCGATGGTTTGATCAGATAACCAGCTCGAACAAGTATAATGGAATTGATAGTGAATCCAGGTATAGAAATTCATTGCATCAAAAGTCTTCCCACAAGCCTAGCAACCAAAATATGATTGTGCTAAAATTTATTTTGTTGCACATTTGGGCTCATTCTATAGCCACTATAAAATCCAATTTGCGAGAGCCATTACGAGAAATAGGGGTGTTTGTCGCTTGGTTTGATTCAATTTTTCATCAAAAAATCACTCAAATTAAACTTAAAAAATACATGTGGTTCGGTTATGTTTGATTTTCATTTAAAATAAAATCAAAATCAAACCAAACGAATATTTTGCAATTTGATTCTATTCGGTTGAAGTTTTCACTAAAATTATTTCATTATAATTTATATACTTTCTTTGCATCTTTTAAATTAAATTACATTAAAAATTATTAATAAAATCTATGAAACTTATTAATAAGTTAAATCTTCTATAGTAAAAATATGTCAAATTTGTATCCATTTTAAACCAAACATATCTTAAAAATATGTTTGAAAAAGAAAGTAATATACATTGTATAAGTTAGTTTCGTATATATAACATTACAAAATATTATGAAACTCAAGTAGTATACATATAAAACCGCAAACCAAACCAAACCATTGGTTTGAGAAAAATATTATCCAAACAAATCCAAAAAGAATAGATTTGATTTGGTTTTCCATTTTTTGAGCAGTTTTTATATTTCTATTTTGGATCGATTTGAATTTGAACACCCTTACTCTGAATACTTTGGGAGATGACTTCTCATTACACTTTTCACCCATTTTCTCTTAAAAATTCTCCAACACTCACCATCATTGAGGAATCAAACCTTGGGAGAGAATATTGACAAATCAACGGAATCATCGTCATTCATCACCATTTCTAACTCTCGTCTCATTTTTTATCATGTTTTGCTAATCCCCTTATCATTAGGGTTAAATGATCTTATCAGAATTTTTTGAAATTGTAACTAAGCCAAGTCAACATATGTGTTAGGCAACACATTAGGTACCACATCATCATCTAGTGTCACATCAGTGAAATTTATTAAATATTTAATGAAAATTGATAAAAGGACCAAAATCACACAATTATGATATCCACAAAATCCAATTTGCACAATTATAACCTATAGGACCAAAATATCACCATTGCGATAGTTGGAAGATCAAAAGTGAAATTAAGTCTATATTAAAACCTTATTTTATTTGTAAAATATTTTAAAAGTTATTTTGTTATAAATTATTATATTTTTTTTAAAAAAATAAGGATATAAAATAAATAAATTCCACAAGAATAATAAAATGTATTAAATGCTTACATTCTAGATTAATGTTGATGGTAGAAATGAGTCCAAGTCAACTATATAAGAATTGATTTGGTTTGAAGATCGACTTGAGTTTGATATGCATCTTACTTAATTTTTAGCTCGAACTTAATTCGATTAAAGCTCAAAATAACTTTGTTTAGTTTGATAGATCCATTTGATTTAAAATTATGATTATGTTACATATTTTTATTTATTTATCTCATACAAAAACAAAATTAATGTGAAATTAATTAAAAATGAGAAGACAAATATATATTATGGGTTAGTTCATCGACCAAATTTAACGAATTAATTAAATGTAGTAATAAAGCAAGAAAGTATAAGCATATTTCAAATATAACAAATATAAATTAGTTAAAGACTATTTTTTTGTAAACTTCTTAATAAGTATTTATAGAAGAAGAAAATAAGAATATAAAATGAATTAAGTTTTTCTCATAAATTAAAATTAAATTATATATAAGTCAAAAGCTTTTAAAATTCAATGTGGTTGTTCGAGTTGAATTGAGTTTAATTTTTTTAAGCAAGGTTTTTTTTTAAGTTTTATTGATGAAAAAATGTGATTAGAAAAAGAGACATTAATAAAGGAAATAATCAATTAAGTTTCTTATCAGAGATTAATCATCAACAAAGTTAATAAAAATAATCCTAACAGTAATATGGTAAAAAAAAACAGTTTTTAAAAAGTTAAATGAGAGAAGTTCAATAAAAATTAAGTTCATATGTTAATTTTAATTTATAAAGAAAGTTTATTTATTTATTTATCACCACCTACAACTACTTATTATATAAAAAAAAATCAAAACATAAAATTGTTGAAGTGTATATATATCTTTTAGTGTGTGGTGTGCAACAATTCATTGAAGAGAAAACATAGTTATGATGGTGAACCACTATCCTTTGTTAACCAAATTGTTTTTTTTTAATTTAAATTGTTTTTCTTTCTTTGATACATGTCTAACAAGGATAATCATTGGTCACCGGCATTCAAACCGGGCATGCTCGTTGTCCGTGGTCCCATTCCCACATTACTAGGAAAGGGAAACACTGAGATGCTGTTGTGGGTCATTATCATCCATCATCACGAACTTCTTTTTTTGGCAAAACCACTCACAATGAAACTAAGCTACACTCTCTCATAGTTAGTTTTCCTTTCATTACTAAAAAAAAAAGGTTGTGTTATTTATAGTGATCCTTGTCTATAATAAACTTTGAGTTTTCATCTCAGCATGTCGATATAAATACACACAAGTTACTAAAATAAAACTTTCATTGTAATTATAGTAATATATTACAAAGACTCAAAGTATTGGATTAAACCTATGTATATCTTTTTAAACATTTTTAATATTATTTTTAACTCAAATTAAAATATTAATCTTTCATGCAAATATTTATCACTCAAATTACAAAATTGAAAAAGTACTATACTTGATGTAAATACGCACTTAAATTTGAATTTAATTTCTATATCTTATTTATTAATATAAAATTATACTATGAAATAATTTAAAATTATATTAAATATAAATTATAAAGTAGTACTAAAAATTAGTAAACTTATTGTTATTCATAATAAAAAAAATTAATTACTTGTTGTTTGATCACAGTTTAACCAATAGGAATATTTTTTTTGTAATTGTTGTTTTATTTCCAAAAAATATATATATTCAATTAATAGAAGAAATCATTTCTTTTATATCATTCAGAAAGATTTGATTTTATAATTATCCATGAGACTATGTGACTAACGTATTAAAATTATAAGATTTCCTTGGTAGTTGAAATGAGAGAAAAAAACTTAAGTTTAAATTTCTCTCATGAATAAAAACTAACCAATTAATCAGTAACAATGATTGATAAAAAAAAAATTGTAATTGGTATTCTCGTGCTAAATTGATAATTTTTTATGGTTCATATAATCATATTTCTTATTGACTTCATCTATGTAGTAATCAGATTAATTAGGTTTTTGAAATGAAAGCGTAAGAACTCAACAGTGGTGCATTCCTTCTTGATGAATTTTAGTGGAACCTATTGAGTTCTTAATAATTATAATCTTTTTATTCATATAAATTACGACAATTAATTTATAGGTGTTATTTGTATTTTTTTTCAATAAAACTAAAATTTCATTTCAAAAAAATTGCTTACATTTAAAACTTATACAAATTACTGAACTAAAACTTCAATTTTTTTTTAAAAAATAAAACAGTGTAAACAACACCTACAAAATTATATACAAATTCTGTCCTAATTCATAAACCAGTATTCTTTTTCCCGTTGAACTACCAGTCCAATTTTTACAACATTCCTTTCATTACACCAAATTATAAATTCAATTTTTTTTCTACTAAAAAAACTTAAAGTGCCGCACCGCAATAATAACACCCACATTTCCGAGGAAAAAAAAACATCGTTTTCTGTCCAACTATCCATCTGCCACCTTTAAACCTCACCAGCAAACTCCATACAAGGCAGGCCATCTATCCACCTTCTCTTTACCCTTTTTCATTTTTCTTTTTCTTTTCCGATTTCTCTTAAAAAAACCACCATTTCCCATTTCACCCTTTTGTTTTTTTTTTCTTCCGTTTCGGGAGGAAGGAAACAAACGACAAAGCCCCAAGAACCACCACCGCTCGCACAAAAGCAACAACAACGTTGTCGTGCTGTTTGTATTTATATTTTTTTATTATTTTCTTT
Source organism: Glycine soja (assembly GCF_004193775.1). Taxonomy (NCBI): domain Eukaryota; kingdom Viridiplantae; phylum Streptophyta; class Magnoliopsida; order Fabales; family Fabaceae; genus Glycine; species Glycine soja. Next base: position 9,078,538 of record NC_041011.1, read on the forward strand.
TAGGTACGAAGATGATGGGTCTGAGCAAGCTCGGAACCGCGATAATGACTATAACGGCCGTTACTCTGGTGGCCCTGTTCGCGGAGATCGTGTACGTGCTGTGGCAACGCCGTCAGAGGCTCCGTCCGCGTGTGCGCGTGGAGCCGCAAGAGGCTTCGCTCCAGTGTTCTTCTACCTCGTCTTCTCCGAGTAACGATGATGACGTGGAGCTCGAACTCGAACAGCACGTGATGAAGTGGCAGCAGTGTCTTAACGGTAACGGTCCCTCCAGGATGCTGTTCACGATCAAAGAGGAAGAGAGAGAAGAGGTTGAGTCCGATAACGGTAACGGTTTGTCCGAGGAGTGTAAGAAAAGTGCGCGTGCGTGTTTGGATAATGAGCGCGTGGCGGTGGTAGACGAGGTTGTGGTCGCGGTTGAGGAGTTGTTGTTGCTGGACGAAACGACGACGCCGTTTTCGACGCCGTGTGCTTCGCCTCCGTACTACACACCCTACGCTTCGCCGAGTCGTGAAGAGTGTCGTAAAGATTCAAACGACGGTAATGGATGAGTCGTTTTACACTGTTACTATCACCTACACTCCTATTCCTATGTAATGAAAAGGTATTGCTATTAACATTGAAATTTTAGAATGTTAAGATTGTGTTAGATTTAGATTAAATTAGATTATATTAGACTTAGATTTTTGGATCAGGAATGAATTAATGGATCCAATGCTTGGAAGAGGAAGGGAAAGTTTGTGCAAAATAGGAAATTAAAGTGCTTACTACTACTACTACTACTGAAGTGTGTTTGAATTTCGGGGTCATCATTGATTAATATTATTACCAGCAGCAGTCATTATTTTTCAACAAATTCAAAGCAACTCGTAGGAGAGGAGAGAACCGTGGATGTTAAAATTTTTTACTACTACCATATTATTTTCTCTGTAAATTAAATGCGTGCGGACTTAGCCGTTTAGTACGTTCTTCATTTTTTTTTTCTGATTCATTTAATTATAGGCTTTATTACATTTTTAATTCTCCTGTATCGCTTGAGATTTTGGTTGTTATGGTTTTAATTACGTAGTAGTTTGAATCCTTCAATTTTGTTTTCTCTTTTTTTAACTGGTGGAGTACATTTTTTAGCTGATACATCTCAAATATTGGGTGAAATTAAGGTACCAGCATTTGATTATAAATAGGATAAAATTTGAAAGACCCAAGTGAGATATTTAAAATATAAGAGCATCTATATCGGAAGATCCTATATTAAGATTTAGATCACTTTTGAGTGAATTTCATATTATCACGTAAAATTAAAGATTTTTTTTTTTGAGATACTAGATAAATTTTAATAAATCTCACATTATACCCTTAAATATTTTATTTCTCTTTCTCATCACCTCTCATATTTTCCAATCTTCTTCTTCTCTCCGTGGCACCCACGCACTTCTACTCTCCTTCAACTTCCATTCTTTTCCCAAATCACTCTGCTTCTCTTACGCCTCCTCCTCTTCTTCTTCTTCTTCTGTTGCTGCCGCCGCCCTCCTCCTGCATCGGCCCCACCCTCCTCCGTAGCCTCTCCATCTCCTACTCTTCCCTTTCCCTTTCCTCTCCGCCCCACCTTCCTTCTCTGCCCTCCCACTATGTTTCAGATCTACTCAGGGAGACCAGATCTTGCCGGTGGAGCCATCGCCGACGAGGGCCACCGCGTCTACCTCCGCCATGCCTCCCTGTTGTTGTTCTTGGTTGGTTCTTCTGTTGTTCTGTTTCCTTCTTCCCCCTCTCCGTTCTTCTCCCTCATTGTTGATCTATTTGTTGGTTCCTCAGAATGCCGTTAGGGAGAGAGATTAGAAAATGTTTTTTTTTTTAAATATGCAAATCTTCAGGGTTTTCCAGAAGAACCGATCTACATGACGAAGACCTTGATTGTTGCTCTAGTGCTAGATCTTCACATTTTGAGATGTTGAACCTAAGATCCTTTGCCAAGAATCAACGTTAAAGTTGCCCTAAGAAAACCAAAATTAACAATCACTATATGAGGAATAAAACTGCAACTATTTCTTTTATCTGTGCCACTATTTTGCTGAATTTTGAGTTAAAAGTGACACCAATGAACGGTCACGTCCTTCGTGCTTTTTCTTTCTCTCTCGATCCATTCCTTGCACTTTAGCATCAGACACTTTTATCTTTTCCTTCTTTTGGTTTTTGTTTTTAGTTTAAAACTTTTTTTTTTTTTTTACTTTTGTTTTAAACTACATCTGTTTTCGATTTAAAGGATCGGGGTTAATGCTTTCTAATAGCTGCGAGTAATTGGGCCTCACCCTCATCCTTTATGGGCTTCTTAACCCTAATTTTTAAGGTATCACTATTGGCACTTTCAGTTTTGTTAATGGCACTAGCCACGTAAGTGTACTTTAGTCATATCCCAAAATTGTCCCCTAATAAATTGCAAAAAAGGTGAAAAAAGTATACAATGAAAGTATTTTTTTCACCCCCTTAATTATATAACAAAAACATGATTTTGTTGTACATGAGAGGTAACACAAAGGTAATGTGTATATGTTGTGTTATTTGATTTCACCTCAATTAACGGAATTATGATTTTTTTAAAATTATGATTTAACAATTATGTTTATGATGGTCTAGCAACAATGTCCTTGTAGAACTCAATGCAATTTGATCTATCTATTTTTTTTCCGGTGTAAAATTGATCGTTGTTGATAATTGACTTACGAGCATATAATACAAGATGATAATAAATATGATTGATCTAAGAAATCTTAACGCATTGCATTGAATCTTTCACCTTATTAGATTGAAGATGAAGAAAGTAATTGTCATTATGTATTATAATGATGTGATATTAACTTCTAAGGAATTATTATTTAAATGTCCTAATGATCCTAAATTGGTAAAAATTAAGGATCCTCATAATTTAGTTATTCTCACAACTATAGCCCCAACAAATTAATAACTAAATTACATATAACTATTATAATCATAATTATAACCAATTTTGTATAACCCTAGTTGGATATAACTTGTTATTATTCTTAAAGACGGGTTATATAACCGGTGATTATATAACCAATTATAGTTATATAAACAGTTATTTAACTAATTTCTGTATCAAATTAAATCAATACTTTTATCTTTAATTAATTGTTTAATTATCTAAATCAAAATTTATTAAATTCACAATATCAGCAGCAACATTTATTATTAAAGGGTGTTTTTCATTGTATGTTCACACAATTTAAACTACTTAAAAAGAGTAAATAATCAACATTTTTATGTAACTATTCATTTTTTTTATGCTTTCAATATAATAGACATTTTCAATAAATTTTATTTAAACTTTTTATTATATCACGGTACACACATAATAAAATAAAAAAAGAGACTTATAATAATTTTTATATGTTTCAATAAATTTTTATTAATATTAAAGGCGTGCTAATAAGAATTTGTTACTTATGATAATTTGTTTATGCACTGGTTTCATATTATTTGTACTACGATCAAATCCACAATTCACAAAAAAATTTCCTTATGACTTGATATTATGCAAAAGAAGGATTATGCAAGTATGCACCCACACAATTGTTGTCCTTTCATGTTTACTGCATAAGACTGCAAATAAACAGACAAGGATATTCAATTTTCAAAGGCACAACTGACAACACGCTCATGCAGTTAATAACAAGTTAAACAATATATATGCAAGTGAGAGCATAGGTGCACACAACAACACACCGGTCCATCCTATAAGTACATTTAATCACAAAATGTAACATACTTAACAAGTAAACAATAATTATTTTCCAAATTCTTCTTTTCTTGAGGCCCATATGAGTTTATTGTATAAAAAACATAAAACTCAGAATCCATATTTGCAGGCACCAAGTGCACTGTAACTAAGCAACGTAGGCACCTGTAAGGGCTCACTTCTTAACAGCATTTCAACAAACAGAGCAATCAAATTTGAAACTGGAATAAACTCTTGTATTGAAACAGGTAGAAACATAAATAAAAAAAAAAAAAATAGCAGCCAAAGAGAGACAAGACAATTCATAAATAATTCAGAGAGGAATAAGATACCTGACAATTGACATCACACGCCCCTGAACCCCTGCTCCTTAATCTCATTTCGAAAACCCCTGATTCTTTATTTGGCCTAAATGTCATTTCGAAAAAAAATAACTTCTTAAGCAATGAAAGACAACGATATATAGAAGAGAGAAACAAAAATTATCTTTAAGGGAGCATATTTCAAAACCTAGACGAAATGCCCAGATGCTCTTCTTCTTCTCAAGGTCAATCCGAAACCAATGACCAATTCGAACAATAAAACGCATAGCTTAGCAACAATTGAGGGGAAGTAACATCTTTACCAGTTCCATGCGACATCTCTCTTGGTCAAATTTGACCAATGAAGGGGAAGAACTTCCACATTTTCTGTTGTTGAAGTTGAAACTTGTCCTGCATTATGGCATATCTTTGAATGAGCTAGCATAGAACTTGTCCCATTATCGTACTTGATTGAGCTTTGACAATGGTTACATTTAGCTCTCTTATTTTCTGACCTAGAGTCTATAGTGAAGTGATCCCAAACTAGAACGCTTTTTTCTTTTAGTGCAAGGTATTAACTCATTAGCGGAGGCAGCAGGTGGAGGGGTCAAACACTCAGCCTCCATGAAGCTAGAAAATCATCATGATCAACTATTTTGACTATCTGTTTGCATAAAAAATTAGGATATAAAAATCAGTATATAGTACATAACAAGGGGATGCACTAAAAGAGCATAACAGTTTTATTTTTAGACTTCTTTTATGTTAAATAACAATATTTGAGAGACACCCACATTTGGAGAAAATAGTTAAAATTTGTAGTAGACATGCCATAATACAAATACACTGTAGCCATTAAACAAATGTGTTGAATATGTAAACGGAAGTACAGGAAATGCTGAAAAAGTCAGACTAGTTTTATAAGAAAAATACATGTCAATTGATATTTGGTGAAGTTGCATATTCAGATTAGCACCCTTGATCCTTCTTGTCATGCATTCATTCATTAGAAAGTAAGTTCAAAAAGCTCCATGACCTTTTAAAACGCAGTCGGCAGTACCAAGGATCTATTGTATATAGCCATGCATCAAAGTAATCCACTCAATCCTATCAACCAGAAACAATCCAAATAAATACCAACACGCGGTTTTTTTTAACTTTAAACAAAGAAAATGAATAAATGATAGAACAGAAATGAAAATATCAAATCAATCAAATTAGCAATTAGCCAAACAAAGCTAGAGGCAGAAGGAGGAAATCGAATAAAATAGCAATCAATGTTATCTACTTATCACAACTATTGCCACTTCATTATTCTACAATGTGGGACTAAGTCACTTATTTCAACATTGGGCATTGAGTAACTTTCCGATTCATATTGCCTGTCTCAAATCACTATGAAGAGAGATAACCACTCCATCTAGACATATTGCACTTAATCAAATACTACTGAACGGGGAAGCACAGACACGGCTCCAAATAGCGGTGTTTTTATTTCTGACACATCATGATACGGATACGTACCAGACACATGTTGACAAGCATTCAGCGTAACCAACTTTTTTTATTAAAAACCTTCAACACTATTCTGGACATCGTAAGCCAACACACACAACACGATTTGTTATTTTTTTCAAAATCATATTTTTTTAAATCTTAAAAGATAAAATATTAGATTCTAAATTATAATAATAGATTAGATTTTTTATTATTTGCTCTTCACACTTCCTCTTCATGTCATTTACGTTTCCTATTTTTCTTAAAATCTTAAAGATAAAACATTATATTTTAAATTATAATAACATATTAGAGTTTAAATTAAATCAAATTAGAATAACAACATTTCATCTTTACATCAGTCTTGTCATTACTTCATTCACGTACGTCTTCACTGGTTCCCTCGTTCATATCTAGTCGTTACTACTTTGAATTTGTTGTTGTCGTCGTTTGTTCAACTTATGACCTTCATAGCATTTATGATTGCTAACTCTGACTTGTTGTTTGTTGCGTTTGTGGCTGCTAACCTCTGACTTATTGTTTTGGCTTTGGCTGGGTGCATTGTAACTTTGTAAGGTTTACACCTCTAAAACCTTTTCTTTACTTTTCAATTTTTATAATTTTTTCTTCATCTTTCGTAGGCTCATAAGAATTTTTAGTTTAATATTTTTTTCTTTACTTTCTTACCTACTAATACATTTAATACTTTCTGGTTTTTAATTTTATATCCTATTTTGCTAATAGTTTTTAAATATAACAGCTAACCATTCATAGTTTTTTGTTTTTAAATTGGTCATTGTGTTCTTATTTATTTTATTTTATTATATTGATTAATTATATATATGAGTACTTCTAATCAAGTTAAAGAACAATGTGATGACACCAAACCTTTATGGAATTATGTTTCAAAGATTAAAGGTCTAAGTGTAGACGATGAAAATTTTGAAGTTAGATGCAGTTTCTGTGAAATAGTTTTTAATGGGTCTTACACTGGAGTAAGGGCACACTTGTTAAAAATTATAGGAAGAGAAGTTAGAAGTTGTCAGAAGATAACTCCTTCAAGGCTTGCGAAACTTACAAAGATGCATAATGAGGCTGCATTAAGAATAGAGAGGCCAAAAAAAAAATTGTATTTTTATCTTTGGTGTCTAACCAAGAGACAACCAATGTTGATCCAAAAAAGAGAAAGACTCTTGAAGGTTCTTTTAATATGCAAGCTAGAGAGATCTTTAATTATGAAATTGCCAAAATGTTTTATTATTCAGGACTACCATTTAATTTAGCAAGGAATCCTCACTATAGAAAGACATTCTCTTTTGCTGCCAACAATAATTGTATATTTAGGTATCAACCTCCAGGTTACAATAAGTTGAGAACTACCTTATTTGCAAATGAAAGAAGACATGTAGAGAACCTATTACAACCAATAAAAAATACATGGAAAGAAAAAGGTGTGAGCATTGTAAGTGATGGGTGGAGTGATCCTCAGAGAATACCTCTTATCAATTTCATGGTTGTGATTGAGAGTGGACCGATGTTTTTAAAGGCCTTAAATTGTTCTGTTGAGGTAAAAGATAGGGATTTCATAGCTGAATAAGTGAGGGATGTAATTATGGAGGTTGGTCACTAGAATGTAGTACAAATTGTTAACGATAATGACGTGTATGTAAGGCAGCAGGTTTGATCATAGAGGCTGAGTTTCCTTCCATCTATTGGACTCCTTGTGTTATGCACACCTTAAATCTTGCATTGAAAAATATATGTGCAGCCAAGAACACAAAAAAAATAATGAGGTTTATGAAGAATGTTGTCGGATCACACATATTACCGACGATGCCATGTATGTTAGAAATTTTATCATGGGTTATTCTATGAGACTATCAATGTTCAATTCATTCAACACATTGATTGAAGTTGCTAGCTCTTGCTCCCATAAGATTTGCTTCCACCATAGTGATGCTAAAGAGGTTTAAACATTTGAAAAAAGGATTTCAAGAGATAGTTATTAGTGAGCAATGGTCTTCTTATAAGGAAGATGATATTAACAAGGAAAAATTTGTGAAAGAGACAGTTTTGGATGACATTTGGTGGGACAAGGTTGATTGTATACTTTCTTTCACTACTCCTATCTATGATGTTCTTAGAAAAATAGTTACAGATGCAGCTTGTCTTCATTTGGTGTATGAAATGTGGGACTCAATGATTGAAAATGTGAAGAAGGTCATATATCGACATAAAAGAATGTGAGAGGGTGAAGAATCTACCTTTGATAAGGTAGTACATAAAATATTAATTGACCATTGGACTAACAATAACTCACCTCTTCATTGTTTAGCTCATTCTTTAAACCCAAGGTGATACATTATATTCTTTCATTTGTAAAGTCTATTTTTTCCATACGTTTCTATGTTATATTAATTTATAATCATTTTTTTTATTATAGATATTATAGTCATGAATGACTAAGTGAAGATTCAAATAAAATTCTTCAACTCCAATATGGATAACTTACTCATGAAAGACTGAAATGCTTTTAAAGGTATTTTGATGATAATAGTGAAAGAAGGCAAGTGAAAGTAGAGTTTGCAAACTTTTCTAGTAGAAGAAAAGATTTTGATGATATTGACTCTTTAAGGGATAGAAGTCTAATGGAGGTAAAATTTTGGTGGCTAGTTCATGATGCTCATGCACCAACACTTCAAAAGATTAATCTTAAGTTACTAGAGCAACCTTGTTCACCATCATGCTATGAAAGAAACTAGAGTACTTACTCTTTCATTCATTCAATCAAAAGAAACAAGATGACACCTCATCAGTAGAGGATCAAGTATTTGTTCATAGTAATCTTCGTTTTCTTTCAAGAAATTCCCTACAATATCATCAAGAAGAAATTAAAATATGGGACATTGCACATGATGAGTTTGGATGACTTGATAAGAATGAAATTCTTAAAGTTGTTAATTTATCCCTTGATGAACCAGGATTAGAAGTTGTCATTTTCAATGATGATAATCACGAAGGAAGAAGAATAACTTAGATAGATTAAGATTAATAGTTTTTTATTTATCTTTTCAATTATGATGATTTATCTTTGTACTTTTTAAGGTGAGGTTCTTTATTAAATATATTAATAAGTTTGTTTTTAGATTATTTTTTAAAGAGACAAAATTTTTGTCTTTGTGAAATTTTCTTTTGAATGATAATAATCTTACTTAATATAATGCATGTCACAACATCAATGTCCAGTGTTGGTATGAGAATCCGTACTTCATTGCTACTAAGCATAACCACTTCATCTAGACATATTGCACTTAAGTTAGATACTTACTCACAGGCTCACGGCTGAATATGAAACACAATTTATAGATATGCAAAACAACACCCATGCCAAACACAAGACATAATTATTATCAAAAGTGTAATAGTATGAAGAGGTTACCTTCAATGTCAAGTACACCTTAATAATGTGAGAAGTCAAGTAAATCTACAAGGCAATATTTTCTCAGGTTTAGGTTATGTTTTGCTTTATCCTATTTGGGTTTGGTTTTGCCCCCATGGCTTTTGTTTCCTTTTTTCTTTTTAATGAATTTGGTCCTTTGGGCATCATGGACAACACAAGTGAACTAAAGATGAACAATACAACATCTGAATTTTTGGTTGCAAGGAAAACTATGAGTCAACTTTTTGTCAAGCTTATCTTTTCTCTCTCGCTCCGAATCTCTCAGTTAAGCATGATCAAAGTGGTGTTCCAAGAAACTAAATTGTTTTGGTTATTTTTTACTATTCACGATTCATCTTCCTATTCTCGACGATTGGTATCATTGATTTTTTTAGTAGATTAAGGAGAAAAAATAAACAAAAAAAAAATTATTAGTTTGGCCAAAGATTCATTCTATATTGGTGGGGCTTTGCAAAGATTCACAGGGTGTCTTTCATAACTTTACCTATCTTGGCGGTGTGATTTGGATTGTTCATTCTTTCAATAAAGATTCAGATCACTTAATTAAAGGATACTATCATTTATATCAATAGTTATTAATTTATTAAACTCTAGTTAAATACGCAAATTTGTTACCCAAAGTATCATGATTGTATAAATTTATTCCTTTCAAAATCACTTTGGCGTGTTCATATCACAACTCAAATGTCACATTTCACATTAAAATCCATTAAAAATTAATGTAACAACTTAATTTGAACATTTAAAAAAAATAAATTTCAAAATTTTAAGCAATAAAAAATAGATAAAATCAAAATTACACATAGTATCAAAAGTAAAATTAACGCTACATATATATATTAAAAAGAAATTCATAACATATATATCAAAAGTAAAATTAACGTTTCAATCAGGGAACAAATGTCATCAAGATATACACCACCTAACAAAAATCAACAATAAAGCAAGAAATTTCGCAAGGAATATAAAAAAAAAAAAAAAGAAGCCCGGGATAATGAATCTAATGGATCCACCACTTTTTCCCGTAATCCCAATCGCACTCAGTGGGTTGAAACGCAGCGTCCGGAGAGGTTGTTGCGTTACGCGATTTCAGTGGCACGTGCAACGCACACCGAATCTTGGGCTTCAAACTCCCACTCTTGAACAGCAAGAACTTGAACCGAACCGTCATGAAGAGCTTCAAATCTATGGTGTAAACCCCAGAACCCTTTTCCTTGTCAAACTCCGAAACCTGGACCTTGGCGAGTGGAGTCACGCGCTGGCCCTTGAAAATGGGACTCACGAAGGTGGTGTTCTTGTGGTGCTGGTAGAAAGAACCCAATGTCAGGTTCCCGAACAAAACATCCTCGTACAGCGCGAGCGCTTCGATTTGATCGTAGTAGACGCCGACCCTGCGGTTCGGGTTGCGGATCGACACGTTGAGAGTGAGGTCATAGTGGAGAGTGTTGTTGGTGGTGTAGTCGAAGCGCGTGAGGGAGGCGTCTGTGACGTGGAATTTGATCACGTTGGGGCGCACGATAAACCAGAACAGAAAAGCGAGAACTGCCAGGATTATGATGACTGTGGTCAGGATCTTGCAGATTAGGCCGAGGATGCAGTCGAAGATGCAGCCACAGAAGCAGCTCAGGCAGCCGCAGCAGCAGCCGTCGCGGCCGCCGCCGCCGCCGCCGTGGGAGGGACGGTGGTAGGATTTCGGCGGGGGAACGGCGGGGCCGTAGTAGGCGCCGTTTAGATGGGACATTGTTGCGAGCTGGTTTGTTTCAAAATTTGGGAACGTTGAGGTTAATAAATGTGAGAGAGAGAGAGAGAGAGAGAGAGAGAGAGAGAGAGAGGGTAACTTTTTTTTTTGAAGGGAAGTTTCTTTGTGCTGAGTACAGTGAAACGTGGTGAGTGGGTTTATATTAGTGAGGAAGAGTGCGTAGCGTGAATGGGTGATACTATGATAGTGATGCAGACCACGAAGTTCAAACGGAAAATGAAATTACTTTTTTGTTCTGTTGGCTTTAAGGAGAGAAATAGAATACAGAAAAATAGAATAAATAATTTAAAAATGGTGAAATAAAGTAAAAATGAAGATATAAGTTTTGTTGTTTGGTTTAAGAAAAATAGGGTAGAAATAATATTTGTGTCCAAAAAATTTATTTTTCTTTATTTATTAAAAAAACAAAGAAAATCTATAATTTTTTCTTATAAAATTGAACTTTTGGAAAAAAAAATTAATTTTAATAAGAGATGTTCATAAGTAAAGTTTATTGGTCAATCTAAATTGACTAAACCAACCAAAATAAGATGGATTGGATAATTTTTGTGTCAAACTCAAACCAACTTATTCAAATCGATTGAGTTTTAGATTGAGTCACACAGGTTTTAATATCAAAATCAATTGACCCATAATTTATATTAAATTATTATTTATATAATATATATTTTTAAATAAAAAACAATTACTATTATTATAAGACTTAGTAACTAAAAGTGAGATTGACTCTTTTTTTCTCAATTCTCACAATTCTCCTCAATAACTCTTATGAAATTAGAATTTCAACTCTCATCTTCTTTTCACTACACCTCACTTGGTTGCAATTGGTAACCTGCAACCACACCTCAAACTTGGAAACACACTAAAATAGCATGACAAAGGTTAATAAAAAATTTAGTTATAAAATATTGGATTTTAAATGTATCAACATACAAATTTAAATGTTTAAACTCGTTAACTCAATTCAATCTAACCCAATTCATTTACAAAAAGATTGATTTGAGTTGGATTTGAATTTTTTCCTTAAAAAATTGACTCAAACTAACTCATTCAAATTTAATTGGATTGAATCATGAATTTAACCAAATCTATCTCAAATCAACTCACATACATCCCTAATTTTATCATGACTAAGAAAGAAATTTGTAACTTTACTATGTCTAAAATCACACGAACCAAATTACCCACCACATTATCTTCTTTGGTAGTTTATTTTTCTCTTTTGTAACCAAACACAACCTTTAGGAAATTAGGGAAAAAAAATAAAAAAGAAACCTCGATCAAACATTTATTATTTTACTTTTTTTCCTTTTGTTTCCTTCTTTTTCATCACCACTGTCACTTCCAATCTATTTCCATGGTCGTCGCAACCAACAAATCTACCGCCACACCTACCAACAAATCACAACCACATCACCATCACTTCTTACATACCTTCTTGCAAGGGCGCGTCGGAGAAATGCCTCAAATTTGGAATATGGCGAACAACAATGGTCACAAAGTGTTTAATTTGGAAAGAGTTTGAGAGATCTTAGATCTCAGATCTCATTTTTCTCTTTTCCGATATCGGAGTGATGCAAAAAACGACAACTAGAGCAAAAGGTTGTGGGAGAGGGGTTCATGTGGTGAAGCATAAGAGAATTTTAAATTCTTTTCTTTTTGAAGGAATTTGAATTTCTGTGTTTTAAGTTAACTAAAATACTCCCTTAAAATGCTTGAATTTTAAATGTTTTGTCCAAACTAAGAAATTTACCGTATATCATTTCAATTTCTTTAAAAAAATGAATTACTTCATTCAATTTCTACATCCAAACGCAGTGCAAAAATTTTCTTCATTTCTACTCTCTTCCACATAACACATGAGGTCAAATGTTAAAGATGATTTTCTCACCGGCTGGCTATTACACATATGCGATACATCCCATTCCATGTATTTTGTCCTGTTGTTCTCTTCCTCTTCCCAATTTTTACATTCAATAGTAATTTTTTCAAAATTCACATTTTACCCTTATTTAAATAAAGTGTCAAAAATATAGGATGTCTATTTTGGACTTTTTATCAGCCTATTCTTATATATATATATATATATATATATATATATATATATATATATATATATATATATATAGAGAGAGAGAGAGAGAGAGAGAGAGAGAGAGAGTACACCTTGTACCATCTATTTCTTCCGTTGTTCTCTTTCTTTTTTCAGTTTTTACAATCAATAGTAATTTTTTCAAAATTCTCATTTTATCACTATTTAAGCAATGTAAAAAATATAGTAGTTACTCGTGCATATGCATTAGTCGCTCCGCTTAGATAAAAAAAGTAAAAACTTTAAGAAAAAATATAAAAAATTATTTGTATTATTTTTTTAAACTATTTTTTTAGTTAACAAAAGAAGTTGGATCCTCTCCATTACTAAAAGAATATACATCTTTGTTTTTACTCTCCTTCCCTCACTTGTTGTTACGCTACACGTTGCATGTATTTCTCTTTTTGTTCTCTTTCTCTTTCCCGTCTTTATATTTAATGACAATTTTTTCAAAATTCTCATTTTACCCCTATTTATATCAAGTGTAAAAAATATAGGATGTTTTAAATAGTGACTGACTCACTCTCATTCTAGTGAAAAGGAAGGCTTCAAGTGAATAAGATAAGATTATTTTTAAAGATAAATTAATTAGTTGGTTGTTTTCTGGATTGAATAGAAAGCCAATCTAAATATGAAAGTGTTGACTTTAAAGATAAATTTCTTACAATTTATTTTTGAAAAATATCATTTTTGAAAATACATTTGTTCTTTTGATATTAAATTTTTATTGTCGACTCTTTAAAACTGATTCTATCACAAATCACGTTTGGTAAAAAAAGAAAAGTACATTTGAGGCAAGTTATTGCTTTCGCAATAACATGTTTCTTATGTTTCTATAAAATGTTAGTAATTTCTTTTTTATATAATTAATAAATTACCGTGAATTACACAATTATTTTTAAATACCAAAATTATATAAAAAAATAAAATATTCAAAAGTATAAAATATCAAATATGTAGAGTTAATTCTTGTAAATTCTTAAAAATTATAGGTTCATTGGAAAATTGTTTGAAATTATAATAAAATATGTATTTATTTAAATAGACATATCTACTATTGTTAAGAAAAGTAGTTTATTGTAAAAAAAGAAAGAGAAATAGTTTAAGAAATAAAGTAATTGCATAAGAAATTTTAATCCATATATATATATAGTCCATGACCCACAAAATACAAGTGACATCCTACATAACACTCTAAGACATGTGTTAATCCTCCACGTCAACCTTACAATAGGAGCACAAACATTTGGTCCTTGGCAGTTGGGCTCCTTAACTGACAGGTTATTTCTAATCTATTAATATTTAAATATCTTTATCTATTGACATGTAGTTAATTATCTATAAATTCATACATTATTTACAAGGTATAATTATCTTCTTGCTTTTATCTATAAGTTATAGTTTATCTCTAATATTATCTACTAGCACCCGGTTATTATCTATAAGTTTGGAATTATTTGCAAATGCTATAACAACCCCTACAAACAAAAACCAGCAGCTACGCTCCACTTCTATAGATATCAAGTTCCATTGAAACCTCAACACATTCGCTCACACCTCAAGCTTATACACATTTGCTCTTATACACATATACTTGCTTATTTCTCCTCACTCATATTCTTACTTGAGCACCAGAGTCCTTTGTGTTGCAGGCCCCCCCTCCTGTTCTCCTAACAAAGGTGCTTATCTAAGCCGGCGTATGAAGTCTAGGAACCTACTTTGGCCACGTTCATACTGACCTGTCCTAGTTCCGGATTTTGGTAAGAACATGTGGCGCCCATTGTGGGGCCGCGGTAAAACATATCTCGCGGTCCCTCATCAACTCTCTTGTTTATCCATGGTTAGCACTTGGTTTGACCTCATACGTTAGACCCTTCTCGAAGACTCTTATCCTCATCCGACAGCTATGATAGACACAAATACTCTACAACAACTCCAAAATTGCATTGCGGAGATGGAGCGACGCCACAAGGAGGAGTTGAGAAAACTAAAGGTTGATCATGATCAGATGGAGACTCGTGTCAGACATCCCCAAGGCGACGAGCATTCCGCCCACACTTTGCTTGAGCGCACCCAGGGGGAATTACACCCCCGATGCATAATCAACACTCCAGATGATTTAAGTCTTTACCATATGCACTGTCTAGCAGGATGGACTACTCGTCGACATCTTTCTGTCAACCACATTGTGGAGGAAGACATACCCATGGGGTGGAAACCACTCAACCTCGAGTGATATAAGGGACAATAGATCCAGATGAGCATCTGGATGCCTTCCTGACTCAGGTGAACCTCTACACTAAAAACGACACGATTATATGTCGTGTCTTACCAACGTCCCTCAAGAGGGAGACATTGACCTAGTATGGTGGACTCTCACCTAGGTCCATAGACAGCTTTGACACCTTCGTCGAACGATTCAATGCGTAGTACGCAACTAGCAAATTTCATTGTATGACCTCGACCACCTTGGCCAGTCTGCGACAAGCAGACAATGAGTCACTCAGAAAATTCATGGATAAATTTAAGCGCACAACTCTCTAGATTCAAAATCTTAACCCTGAGGTAGTGTTGCATTCCATGCTCTTCGCCCTACGCCCCAACAAGTTCGCAGCCAGCTTGTACAAAAAATCCCCTAGTAACATGGATGAGTTGCACGAATGAGCCAAGGGCTACATCCAAATGGAAGAAATATCCATATTTAGGAATGAAGTCCGACAAGTTGAACATAAGCGTAATAAGTAAGAAGGAAGTACCAAGACCAACTCACACAAGTCAAACAAGAGGCACAAGCCAGACAAGCGTCAGCCTCTCCTAAAAGGGCCCAGGTATGAGCGTTACACACCCTTAATAGCTAATCGCTCTACGATTTTGGATGGAGCTTTCAACTTAGAGGTATCCATCAAGCTACCCCCGACAAAACCTCCCAGGCTTGGGATCAGACACAACCAAATACTATAGGTATCACCACAGTATTGGTCATAACACAGAAGACTACTGAGCCCTAAGGGACAAGATAAAATAACTTATACATGCTGGGTACTTTGCCCAATTTGTTAAGAGGACAAAAAACCACCAAGCAGGAGTAAGACCCTGAGGACACCAAGAGAAGCAACATAGGAACCATGAAGTAGAAAGAATAAGAGATAGAGTGAAAGATCAAGGTAGACAAAGACATTAGCAACATCAGCGTGAGCAACAACCTTCACAAGAACTAGAACCCGCCCAACAAATCGGAGGTGTAATAAACACCATTGTGAGTGGATTTTCCTATGGAGGATAGTCCAATAAATCCTGAAAACACCATTTCCATGCCATTTGGGACATCGACATTAACTTTGCCGACACACCACCACAACAAAGTCTCCCTCCTATCACTTTCACAGGTATCAACCCCACAAACTAGGACGACCTCGTGGTTGTCTCCACCATTATTGCCAACTTCATGTTGTCCAGGGTCCTTATCGATCAGGGAAGTTCCGCTGATATCCTATATTGGAAAATTTTTTAGAGACTCAAGGTCTCCCCTGACATTGTCTACCCTCATGCTGGTCTTTGGCTTTGCGGGTGAGAGAGTAAAGACCAAAAGCTACGTGGACTTGATGAACACCTTTGGTCAAGGCAAGCTCTCCAGGAGCTTCACCATAAGATATCTACTAGTTGACGAGAAGACATCATACTTAACTTTAATCGATATGAAGACACTTAACGAGCTTGGAACCATAGTCTCCACGCCTAATTTGAAAATAAAATTCCCTACCCTGATAGGGTAGATTGTAACCGTCAAGACAGACTTAAAGCAAGCATGACAATGCTATGGAGAGAGCCTAAAGGTAGCACCATATCCTCCCACCAAGGAGCCTGCCATGCTTCACCTTATAGCGGCTGAAAGCCCTCAAGTCATGAGCGTCGATGAAGGGTCTCAAATCCGAGCCCTGAAACATAGATCCGCGAGATGACACCTCTGACAGAGGCCCGAAACCCATCAAAGAGCTTATCAAGCTACAACTCGAACCTAAACCCAGGCAATGCATGATACTCTATACGGACCTCACCAGTCATGAGCACTGACTCATCACCGACGTGCTACACAAAAACATGAATTTATTTGCCTGGCAACCATCTGACATGCCAGGAATCCATCCCAGCATAATCTGCCATAAACTTTCCATCTGTCCCTAGGCCAATCCTATATCATAGAAGAAAAGAAAGATGGGAGAAGAATGAAGTAAAGTTGTCAAAGAAGAAGTCGACAAACTACTTAATGCAAACTTCATCAGAGAAGTCAGGTATTCTACCTGGCTCGTTAACATCATCATGGTTAAAAAAACCAACATAAAATAGTGAATATGCACTGACTCCACTAATCTGAATGGGGTATGCCCCAAAGACGCATACCCTATGTCCAAGATCAACGAGCTAGTCGATGGAGTGTCTAGGTTCCAAGTGCTAAGCTTGCTTGACGCTTACTCCAGATACAATTAGATTAGGATACATCCTCCAGACGAGGAGAAAATGACATTTATTACTAAAGATGTCAACTTTTGCTACAGGGTCATGCCTTTCGGCCTCAAAAACACAAGCGCTACATACCAACAACTGATGGACCGAGTCTTTAAACAACAAGTTGGACGAAATGTTGAGGTATATGTGGATGACATGGTCATCAAGTCTCAAAGCATATCCGAACATGTGGCAGACCTAGAAGAATTCTTTGGGGAACATGTGCCTCCACCCTAAAAAATGTACTTTCGGAGTAGGCAGAGGCAAGTTCCTCGGCTTCATGATCAGTCACCAAGGGATTGAAGCCAGCCCTGACAAATGTGCTACCATACTGGAGATGCACAACCCCACCAACGTCCAAGAAGTTCAGAAGCTGAACGGTAGGCTAGCATCCCTGTCCAGGTTCCTCTTAAAGCTCGTCGAAAATGCGAAACCATTATACAAACTACTCAAGAAAGCTGAGCCCTTCCTATGGGACGAGAATTATGAACAAGCTTTCTCGGCTTTCAAGAAGATTATAGCCACACCGCCAGTTTTGAGTTGACCTAGGGCAAAAGTACTCGTATTCATGTATCTTTCAATAGCTGGCGAAACCATTAGCTCAACCCTCGTATAAGAGGAAGGGAAGCACTAACTCCCTATCTGCTTCACCAGCCGCATACTCCATGACACTGATAAGCGCTACAAAATGATAGAAAAGGTTGCGCTAGCACTCATTACCTCTACCCAACGATTCAAGCCCCACTTCTAGAGTCATCAAGTGGTAGTCAAAATGAACTATCCCATCAAGCAGGTTTTGAGAAAACCTTAACTTGCAGGAAGGATGGTGACCTGGTCTGTAGAACTTTTAAAGTTTGACATTCAGTACAGACCTCGTGGCCCCATGAAGACACAATTCATGGTTGACTTTCTAGTAGAATTCACTGGAAATGACACAACCACTTTAGACTGGTGGAACCTTTACATTTACAGTGCATCCAACGTAAAAGGAAGCAAGGTATGGATCATCCTCGAAGTCCCTAACAATATCACTCTAGAGCAAGCCCACAAGCCCAAGTTTAGAGCCTCAAACAACCAGGAAGAGTACGAGGCACTTATTATAGGTCTGAAGCTAGCAAGAGAAGTCAGAGCTAAGATGTTGTGATGCTACATAGATTCGCAACTTGTCCAATGACAGGTGGTCAACATATACCAGACCAAGGAAACAATACTACTCAAGTACTATCACATCATGAAGACTCTCATTGACAATATCAAATGTTTCAAAATGTACTACATCCCTAGGGAGAGCAATACCAGAGCAGACCTACTCTCCAAGCTGGCCAACACTAAGAAGGTCAGGCATCTTAATACTATCATCCAGGAGAAGCTCCAAACTCCCACCATAGTGTAAATCATGAAGACTTTGATGATATCAAGAAGAATTTGCTTGAGTACTGGACATAGGCACGGGTTGTGGCCGAACCAGTATAAAACTGTGTTTGCATTCTCTCTTCCCTTATCTCATTTATGTTATTGCAATCAATTTTGCCTTGCATGTTTATAGAACATTATTAAATTGATTGTCGTTGCTTCTTCTGCATTCTAAGCCTATCCCTCTTAAGATTATTGAGGCCACAAGGTCCAACAAGTGGTATCAGAGCGGGATTCTTGTATAAAGTTTAAAAACTTCAAGAATAGATATGGCCTCATCCAAATTTCCATTTTCTGAGGAAAATTCTATCAATAGGCTCTTATGTTCAATGGTGAGGGTTATCATTATTGGAAAACCCGAATGCAGATCTTTATAGAAGCCATAGATCTAAAGATATGGGAAGCCATTGAATTTGATTCATTTATTCCTACAATGGTAGAGAGAAATGCAACTACATAAAAAAAACTAGAGAAGAAAGAAGATGATGATGAAAGAAGAAAGAAGAAAGTTCCTCTTTAGCCCCAAAATGCTGAGTGCGATCAACTTGGGCACATGAGATTCAATTGTCCTGTGTTTAAAAGAAGAATGGAAAAATCTGACAAGATGAATTTCAAAGAGAAGAAAGAAAAGAAAGGATATATCACTTGGGAAGATAATGTCATAAATTATTCAAGTGATTCAGAGAAGAAAATCATAAGTCTGGGTATCATGATGAAAGACTATGAAAATGGAGAAGAGCAAAGTCGATACATTGATAGCAATTTCTCCAAACACATGGCATGCATCAAAGTTTATTCATATTTCTCTCTAAGATAAATGAATATGTGATTTATGGAGACAGCAAACGAAGGCCACATTTCTCCCCAAGAAAAGTGAATATGATATATGGAGACAACACACAAAGGCCACTTGATCAACAACCCCAACAAGTAATATCAAATGATACCAACAGGTCACTTGTCTTTGATTGATTACTTTTGATGCTTGTTTTCTACTTGAGTTTAGACTGTTCTTGATTATTGTGATTGAATTTGATTGACTGTGTTTGATGATTGATTGATTGTATTTTTTATTATGTGTTTGATTGTATTGTTTTTGATGTTTGTTCCTGATTGAGTTTTTGATTGTTTTTAAAGAATCTATGAAACTTTTGAAATTAGTTTCATGTTTTAAGAAAACTATTTCAAATTTAGAAAAGGAAATTTTGAAATTGAAATTTGAAAATTGAAATTGAAAATTGAAAAGTTAAATTTGAAAATTGAAAATTAAAATTTGGAAGTTGGAAGTAGTTATTGGAAGTTGAAAGTTAAAAATGGAAGTTGGAAGTTGGAAGGGGAAGTTACTAAAAGTTGAAGTTGGAAGTTGGAATTTGAAATTTAAAATTTAAAATTTGAAATTTGAAATTTGAAATTTGAAATTTGAAATTTGAATTTTTTTAATAGAAATTATTGTGTATAGTTAGTTGATTATTAATTTAATTAATTTGATTTGAAATATTTGATGATTGATTGTATTTGATTGATGTGTTATTGTACTTGTTTTTGCTTGATTAATATTGAATGATTGTTTTAATGCCTTTTGGTATCACTTGATTCTAATACATTGCAACAAGTGGTAACATCTTTCTCCTCTCTATTCATGATTTGTTTTTGATGTTGACAAAGGGGGAGAGAAAGATAAAGGATAAAATAGTAAGAAAAATTATCTATTGTTTATGAGACAATTTGTTTACATATGAAAAATATGAAATCTTCAACTGTCTCATATAAGCAATCATTGCAAAACCAAGGGGGAGTAAACTATATGCAAATAGATATTTTTTCTTTGTTGTTGCTCCTAACTTACAGGTGGTTGTCATTGAAATTCTGATACTGGGGACAGATGTCGTACCGGATGTCACGACATCACGCTTCAGAACATGCAGATTGTATTTGACTGTATGAACAGATTAAACAAGTAAATAACACAAGAGAATTGTTAACCCAGTTCGGTGCAACCTCACCTACATCTGGGGGCTACCAAGCCAGGGAGGAAATCCACTAAAATAGTGTTAGTTCGAAGATCTAACAGCCACTGTTTACAACCTTCTCACCTAACCACTACCCGTGCAACCTCTACCTAAGAGCCACTCTTAGATATGAGAACCCCGCTCACTCCCTCTCAATCACACTCCCGTGTTTACAAACAAATCAAAGACACACCAGAGATTGCTCTCCGAACAATAGAGATCAACTCTACACAAACTATAGAGATCAACTCTACACACTCAGGTCCAACACTTGATGTTAGGATAACATCAAGGTGGCTCACAAAACACTCAAGTCCCAAAACTCACAAAATAACTCTTCAATCTCGGACTTGGTACTCAAACCCGTGCAGCCTTCATGTTTAAATAGCAGTGTACGTATCTGGGCTGCAACTACTTGTGCTGGATGAGATCTATCATTCTCCCGAAAAATCTGCACTTAAAGATCTAAAAGATACAGTTTGATCTTTTAGTTTTTATCTTTAATCTTTAATCCCTGAACGAACTCTTCTAGTTTGTAATTCGAACTTTAATTATCTTTTAATTCGTTCCTAAAGATAGATCGTCTAATCTGTTGCTAACTGCACAATAATCTGTTAAAGATATAACAGATTTATGTGTCCAGTATTTTCGGGCAAGATGTCCTGGACATCGTATCCGACATCGTGGATCCTGCAGCTTCAATTCTTCATTTGACTTTTATCTTGCCTTGTGCATTGTGCAGCAACTCCAGTATTTTCGGGCAGGATGTCCTGGACATTGTATCCGACATCGTGGATCCTGCAGCTTCAATTCTTCATTTGACATTTTATCTTGTCTTGTGCATTGTGCAGCCCGATCTTATTCCTTTACATAACGTTGGACATCATGTGCAGCAACTCCAGCTTTCCTTCATTGTCTAAGTGCTTATGTTTTAACAAAATCTTAGCCAATCTTTTAAAACTCAGTAGAGCTAAGCACTAACAATCTCCCCCTTTGGCAAATTTTGTCTAAAACATACTTAGACACTTCCTGAGCAGGTACGAGCAGTTATGCAAGTGGGATCAGCAACTTTCATTATCAGAGTAATCAAGCACAGCGGTATCTGTAGTGGTAACAGCAAAATTCTGCAAGTTGCAAGTCGTTTCCAGGATGTCAAGACATCTCACGTGACATCAGCTTTCTGCTCCCCCTGTCTCCATGCTCTTACTGCAGCATCTTCTATCAGCTACTAGTCTTTTCCAGGATGTCAAGACATCTCATGTGACATCAGCTTTCTGCTCCCCCTGTCTCCATGCACTTACTGCAGCATCTTCTATCAGCTACTAGTAGTTACAGTAGCTTACATCAGTCATCATCAGCAGCAGCAGTAGTCTCCCCCTCAAAATCATATACATACAACTCCCCCTCAAAATTATGAATCATGCATTCATCGTATCCTACTTCTCAAAATCATAAATCATGCATAATACTACTATTGCATACATAGTATCCTACTAAACATGCATATACCATTACTCCCCCTTTTTAGACAGAATTTGACAAAAGTAGAATGCATGAACTTAAAGTGCAAATATTACAGACCAATAGTAATCAATTGTTCAAAGGGACATGCCCCTATAGCTAGTAAAAGCAAAAATAAAGGTCTGATGGTCATGGGGTGGCCTCAGAATCATCATCATCTGATTCTGTCTCTTCTGCTGCATCTACTTCTTCCTCAGCAGCTTCTTCTTCTTCCTCAGCTGCTTCTTCTTCCTCAGCTGCTTCTCCATCATCAATGCCACTTTCTGAGAGTCTTTTGATCAGCCGTTCCAGCTCCATTTTCTTCTCTGTGGTGGCTTTGATGGTTGCCTCCAGCACCTTGCATGTGTCCTTGAGTTCAGCAATCAAAGCATCCTTGGACACAGCACCTGAAGCAGCAGCTTTCCCTGATGTCGAGACAATGTCTGGGACATGTGTCCCCTCAAACAGTTTGTAATGCAGGGATAGAGGAGATTCTCTCTTCATCACAGAGTCAATGTTGTTTAAGATATTGGGATGTTGACTCAACATAATGCCACACAATACAGTTGGGAAGGCAATGGGTAATTTGACAACAAAAGATTCTGAATGCTTAACAGTTTGATCAAAAATATAGTTTCCAAAATTAAATTTGGACTTGGTTCCAACAGCATACAGAAATTTACCCAAACCTGTGGCAACAGTGGAAGTATGATTGGTGGGTACCCAGTTTGCAGCGCCAATCCTATGCAGAATTGCATACTTCACACTCAGCTTCCCTGCAGAAAGCTTCCCTTTCTTTGGCCAATGCTGGACTTGTTTGGCAGTGATTTCCTTGGCAATTTGATGCTCAGAAACAGCAAGATCCACCACTCCTTCAGTTGGTCTGCCCAGGTATTTGTTGATCACAGCAGGGGAGAATCTAACACATTTTCCTCTGACAAACACTTTCTGATAATCATCACTTTTTCTGTTTGTTATGTCAGAGGGAATGTTGACAATGAATTCCCTGACTAGGCTTTCATAACAGTCTCCCAACTTGGTGACTGTCTTCAGTAGTCCAGCAGCCTTGATGAGGTCCATGATCTCCTTGCAAGCCAAGGCATCTCTTCCCAGTTCTCTTTCAACAGCAAGTCTGCGTTGATATACATATTTCCACCTTTCAACATTGCCAATGGAGTGGAATGAAATGTTGTCCAATGGAGCATCAGGGACATTTCCAGGCACCTTTTTCCCTGATGTCTTGGCCCTCTTGATGTCGGGAACATCTAGTTCGACATCATCATCAGACTCAGATGAGGAAATTTCTTTCCTCTTCTTGGAAGGGATTGCAACTTTGCTCCGTCTGGATGTGGTAGGAGTGATTGGAGTGCTCTTCTTCTGTGCCATAGTTTTGATTCGTCCAGACCTCTTAATGGGGGTTTTTCCCTTTCTACTTTGAAGTCTTTCTGCAATGCCCGGTGCTAACTTGTTGGCAATGGGTTCCTCATCAGATTCGACTTCTTCTAGGTCAATGAGGTCACCTGGAGCAGGTTCTGGTGCCCTTGGTGCAGGGGTCTTCTCTGTGGCTTGATCCTTTTCCTCTGTTGATTCCTCTTTACTGGATGAAGAGGGGACTTCAGCATTTGGGGTGGAAGATGTTGGAACATCTTTGTCAGCATCAGGGACAGAAACATTCGGGGTGGAGGATGTTGGAACATCTTCATCAGCTTCAGGGACAGAAGCATTTTTCAAAATGCTACTCACAATACTGCGGATCTTCTTATCCATCTCCGTGTCTACTTCCCTAGGACTTGTTGCAAGGCTAGGGTTTTCAGCAGTCTTTACTCCCTGTTGTCGTTTGGGAACCAGTTTCTCAGGGACAGGGGCTTGACCAGGAATTATTTGTATGGGTTGGATGTTGAATTCAGGTTGTTCCTGGTGCAGAGATGATGGTACAGAGGGTGAACCAGAAGCTGAAGTTTCTTTTGGTGAGGTAGCCATGGAGAAGTAGAGCTTTTGGAATGGTTTCGTGAATTTCTGAGAGCTGTTGGGAAATGCTGAAGACGGGATTACCACGACAATATAAGTTTGAATGAGGAATGTAAAGGGACGTGTGAAGCAACGGTCGAATTTGTCTTGGCCCAGTAGAGAACGCGCTATTAACGTTTGAGCACGTTCAAATAACAGTAATTGCTATAAATCCTCTAGCACACAAATGCCCAGCTTGCCCCTCAGTTTTTCAAACTGATTTGCATCCAATGCCTTTGTGAAAATATCTGCTATTTGTTCCTCAGTGTCAACATGCTTCAGTGTGATCACTTTATCATCAACAAGATCTCTAATATAGTGATGTCTAATGTCAATGTGCTTGGTTCTGCTGTGTTGAACAGGATTTTTTGAAATATTAATAGCACTCATGTTGTCACAGTACAATGTCATGACATCTTGTTCGACATTGTACTCCTTGAGCATCTGCTTCATCCAAACTAGTTGTGAACAGCTGCTTCCTGCTGCAATATACTCTGCTTCTGTAGTAGATAGGGACACACAGTTCTGCTTCTTGCTGAACCATGAAATAAGATTGGTTCCCAAATAGAAACATCCACCAGAAGTGCTTTTTCTGTCATCTGCACTTCCAGCCCAATCAGCATCACAATACCCAACCAGCATTGAATCTGAACAATGACAGTACATAATCCCATAGTCACTGGTGCCATTTACATATTTCAGAATTCTCTTTACTTGATTCAAGTGACTTATCTTGGGATTGGCTTGATATCTTGCACAAACACCTACTGCATAGGTGATGTCAGGTCTGCTAGCTGTTAAATATAGTAAGCTCCCAATCATGCTTCTGTACAGACTTTGATCAACACTGGTGCCAGCTTCATCTTTTGTCAGCTTCAAGTGAGTAGGTGCAGGTGTTCTTTTATGGCTGGCATTTTCCATCCCAAACTTCTTGACAATGTTCTTTGCATACTTGCTTTGTGAGAGGAATATGGTGTCTTCCATCTGCTTCACTTGAAGTCCCAGAAAATAAGTCAGCTCTCCAACAAGACTCATCTCAAATTCAGATTGCATCTGTTGGACAAAATGTCGAAGCATCTCATTCGACATCCCTCCAAACACAATGTCATCAACATATATCTGTGCTATCATCAAGTTTTCAGCATCTTGTTTGACAAAGAGAGTCTTGTCAATTCCTCCCTTCCTATACCCTTGCTGAGTAAGGAACTCTGTTAGCCTTTCATACCAAGCTCTTGGAGCTTGCTTCAATCCATAGAGAGCCTTCTTGAGCCTGTATACATGATCTGGATGAGTTGGATCTACAAATCCCTTTGGCTGCTCCACATAGGCTTCTTCATTCAGGTATCCATTCAGAAACGCGCTCTTCACATCCATTTGGTACAGCTTGAATTTGAGGAGGCAAGCTACACCCAGTAACAATCTGATGGACTCAAGTCTAGCAACTGGGGCGAAAGTTTCATCAAAGTCTACACCTTCAATCTGAGTGTAGCCTTGAGCGACAAGTCTGGCCTTGTTTCTGGTTATAACACCTTCTTCATTGGTTTTGTTCTTGAAGATCCACTTGGTGCCAATCACATTAGTTCCCTCGGGTCTAGGAACTAGCTCCCAAACTTCATTCCTTTTGAATTGCCCCAATTCTTCTTGCATAGCATTGATCCAGAACTCATCAGTCAGTGCCTCTTTCACATTCTTTGGCTCAGTTTTGGAGACAAAGCATGAATTGGAGACAATCTCAATCTCCCTTGATCTTGTAGTGACTCCTCTGTTTGGATCTCCTATAATCAGCTCCTTGGGGTGCATCTTCTGGATTCTAATGGAGGGTTTCTTGTCCGGTTGGTTGATGTTTGGTTCATCTGTAGCAGAATCAGAGTTTTCTGCATTTTCTGCACTTTTAGCTGTATCTGCTACATTGTCTCCCGATGTTCTGACATCTTCTTCGACATCCTTCTTTCTTGCTGGAGTTAGATCATCAACAACCACATTGATGGATTCCATCACAGTTCTGGTTCTGGAATTGAATACTCTATATGCTCTGCTGTTTGTAGAGTATCCCAGGAATATTCCTGCATCACTCTTGGGATCCATCTTTCTCCTTTGCTCTCTATCTGCCAAGATGTAACATGGACTTCCAAAGATGTGGAAGTGCTTGACAGTTGGCTTCCTCCCTTTCCAGATTTCATACAGTGTGGTTGGAGTCCCTCTTCTAAGTGTGACTCTGTTGTGGATGTAGCATGCTGTGTTCATGGCTTCAGCCTAGAGATTATAGGGAAGTTCTTTGGCATGAAGCATGACCCTAGCAGCTTCTTGCAAAGTCCTGTTTTTCCTTTCAACTATGCCATTTTGTTGTGGTGTAATGGCTGCAGAGAACTCATGAGTGATGCCTTCAGATGTGCAGAATTCAGTGAACCTGCTGTTTTCAAACTCTCTGCCATGGTCACTCCTGATTCTCTTGATGACACAGTCTTTTTCTCTTTGAAGTCTTAGACTCAACTCCTTGAATACTTCAAAGGTGTCTGATTTCTCTCTGATAAAGTTGACCCAGGTAAATCTGGAGAAATCATCCACAACAACATAGGCATACCTTTTTCCTCCAAGGCTTTCAACTTGCATAGGCCCCATCAAGTCCATGTGAAGTAGTTCCAGCACCCTGGAAGTGGTCTGATGTTGAAGCTTCTGGTGGGACATCTTGACTTGCTTTCCAATCTGACATTCACCACAGATTCTGCCTTCTTCTATTTTCAGATTGGGAATGCCTCTAACAGCACCTTTGTCAATGATTTTCTTCATACCTCTTAAGTGCAGATGTCCAAATCTTTGATGCCATATTTTGACTTCATCTTCTTTGGAGAATAGACATGTGGAGGAGTAACTGGTTTCTTGAGGTGTCCATAGGTAACAGTTGTCCTTTGATCTGCTGCCCTTCATTAGAACTTCACTCTTCTCATTTGTCACCAAGCATTCTGACTTTGTGAAGTTTACATTGAATCCTTCATCACACAGCTGACTGATGCTGATCAAGTTTGCAGTCAGTCCCTTCACCAGCAGTACTTTGTCCAGACTAGGAAGTCCATCATGGACTAGCTTTCCCATTCCAGTGATCTTTCCTTTAGAGCCATCTCCAAATGTCACATAGCTAGTGGAGCAAGGTTCAATGTTCACCAGGAATTCTTTGACTCCTGTCATGTGTCTGGAACAGCCGCTATCTAGGTACCAATCTTCCTTAGCTGATGCTCTAAGTGAAGTATGAACAACAAGACTAACAGTCTTGTGTTTTGGAACCCACATCATCTTCCTTCCGCTGTTGCTGCTTTGAGTTCCATGATGTGGATGGCCATGTAGATGATAGCAAAAGGGCTTTATGTGACCATACTTGCCACAGTAGTGACACCTCCACTTCTTTCTTTTGCTCTTTTTCTGCTGCGTTCCATGATGTCGAGACCGATGTTGTGACATCGTGACTCCAGTGCTGTTTTTGGCAGGAACAAATCCTGTCATGGTTATTCTGCCAGCAGATTTATGATTAAACCCAAGTCCTCTCTGGTTTCCAACATTCTTCCCAAGCTGTAGCACCTCATCAAGGATATCTGAGCCTTTATTCAGCATCTTTATTGATTTGGTCATGTTTTCCAGTTTAGAGTTCAGAAAACCAACTTCTCCTTTAAGCTCAGAGATCTCCTCTTCATGTGCCTCCTTCTCAGCCTCCAGATTTGCAATGACCTTCTTCAGTTGTGCTTCTTGCTGAAGAATCTTCTCACTTTTGATGCATAGTTCTCTATAGGATATAGCAAGCTCATCAAAAGTGATTTCACTATCTGTATCACTTGAATCTTCAGCAGATTCAAATCTCCCAGTGAGTGCATTCACATCTCTGTCAGAATCACTTTCTTGTTCACTCTCTGTATCATCAGACCGACATACAGAAAGTCCTTTCCTCTGCTTCTTGAGATGAGTGGGACATTCAGCTTTGATGTGTCCAAAGCCTTCACACCCACGGCATTGAATTCCTTTGCTGTGACTGGGCTTTTCATCTGACCTTTTCTGGTATTCACTACCTTTCCTGATGTCGAAAGGGATGTTCCGGACATGTGGTTTCTGCCTCCTGTCCATTCTGTTCAGCACTTTGTTGACCTGTTTTCCAAGGAGCACAACTGCGTTAGTCAGCCCTTCATCAGTATCCAGGTCATACTCATCTTCTTCTTCTTCATCATTGCACACGATAGCCAGATTCTTGCTCTTCTTTTCAGTCCTATCCGAGAGTCCTAGCTCAAAGGTTTGAAGGGAACCAATGAGTTCATCTACTCTCATGTTGCAGATGTCTTGGGCCTCCTCTATTGCAGTGACTTTCATGTCAAATCTCTTAGGCAAGGATCTGAGGATCTTTCTCACCAGCTTTTCATCTGTCATCCTTTCTCCCAAGGCAGTGCAAGCATTGGCAATTTCAAGAATGTTCATGTGGAAGTCATGAATACACTCTTCCTCCTTCATCTTCAGATTTTCGAATTTTGTAGCCAATAGTTGCAATCTGGACATCTTCACTTTGGAGGTTCCTTCATGAGTGGTTTTCAGGATCTCCCATGCATCCTTGGCCACTGTGCATGTGTTGATCAGTCTGAAGATATTCTTGTCAACTCCATTGAATAGAGCATTCAAAGCTTTGGAGTTTCCAAGTGCCAATTCGTCTTCTTCTTTTGTCCAGTCTTCTTCTGGCTTCAATTCACTAGTGGGCTTTCCTTCTGTGTCCAGCATCTTGGGATGTTCCCAGCCTTTGATGACAGCTTTCCAGGTTCTGCTATCCAGTGATTTGAGGAAGGCCACCATCCTTGCTTTCCAGTATTCATAGTTGGTTCCATCCAGAATTGGTGGTCTGTTCACTGGTCCTCCTTCTTTCTCCATGTTCATCAGAATTTATCTCCCTAGATCTCACTCAGTGATTTCGAGTGCCCGCTCTGATACCAATTGAAATTCTGATACTGGGGACAGATGTCGTACTGGATGTCACGACATCACGCTTCAGAACATGCAGATTGTATTTGACTGTATGAACAGATTAAACAAGTAAATAACACAAGAGAATTGTTAACCCAGTTCGGTGCAACCTCACCTACATCTGGGGGCTACCAAGCCAGGGAGGAAATCCACTAAAATAGTGTTAGTTCGAAGATCTAACAGCCACTGTTTACAACCTTCTCACCTAACCACTACCCGTGCAACCTCTACCTAAGAGCCACTCTTAGATATGAGAACCCCACTCACTCCCTCTCAATCACACTCCCGTGTTTACAAACAAATCAAAGACACACCAGAGATTGCTCTCCGAACAATAGAGATCAACTCTACACAAACTATAGAGATCAACTCTACACACTCAGGTCCAACACTTGATGTTAGGATAACATCAAGGTGGCTCACAAAACACTCAAGTCCCAAAACTCACAAAATAACTCTTCAATCTCGGACTTGGTACTCAAACCCGTGCAGCCTTCATGTTTAAATAGCAGTGTACGTATCTGGGCTGCAACTACTTGTGCTGGATGAGATCTATCATTCTCCCGAAAAATCTGCACTTAAAGATCTAAAAGATACAGTTTGATCTTTTAGTTTTTATCTTTAATCTTTAATCCCTGAATGAACTCTTCTAGTTTGTAATTCGAACTTTAATTATCTTTTAATTCGTTCCTAAAGATAGATCGTCTAATCTGTTGCTAACTGCACAATAATCTGTTAAAGATATAACAGATTTATGTGTCCAGTATTTTCGGGCAAGATGTCCTGGACATCGTATCCGACATCGTGGATCCTGCAGCTTCAATTCTTCATTTGACTTTTATCTTGCCTTGTGCATTGTGCAGCAACTCCAGTATTTTCGGGCAGGATGTCCTGGACATTGTATCCGACATCGTGGATCCTGCAGCTTCAATTCTTCATTTGACATTTTATCTTGTCTTGTGCATTGTGCAGCCCGATCTTATTCCTTTACATAACGTTGGACATCATGTGCAGCAACTCCAGCTTTCCTTCATTGTCTAAGTGCTTATGTTTTAACAAAATCTTAGCCAATCTTTTAAAACTCAGTAGAGCTAAGCACTAACAGTCATCATCAAAAAGGGGGAGAATGTAAATCATGAAGACTTTGATGATATCAAGAAGAATTTGCTTGAGTACTGGACGTAGGCACGGGTTGTGGCCGAACCAGTATAAAACTGTGTTTGCATTCTCTCTTCCCTTATCTCAGTTATGTTATTGCAATCAATTTTGCCTTGCATGTTTATAGAACATTATTAAATTGATTGTTGTTGCTTCTTCTGCATTCTAAGCCTATCCCTCTTAAGATTATTGAGGCCACAAGGTCCAACACATAGATGTCGGGAAAATTATGGCCGGAGAAGAAGAGGAACCAAACAGGATGACCCTCTACAAGAAATTCCTAATTTGGGAGGGAACTACCACTAAACGAGGACGAAGCTCGACACCTTAAATAGAAGGCCAACTACTATATCATCTTTGATGACGAGCTATTCAAAAGAGGGTTGACAGTGCCCTTGCTAAAATGCCTAATGAGCCAATAGGTAGACTATGTCATGAGAGAACTTCATGAAGGGATTTGTAGTCTTTACACCGGAGGACGCTCCCTAGCCACCAAAGTGGTACGAGTCAACTACTACTAGCATACACTCGGGGCAGATGCCTTCGACTTCACCAAGAAGTGCAAACGATGCCAAGAATTTGCAAACGTGCCACACACTCCTCCTGATAATCTTCATAGTCTAAGCTCCCCTTGGCCCTTTTCCATGTGGGAAATGGACATATTAGGACCATTGCCAAAGGCCCTGGGAGCAGTCAAACACTTACTAGTCGCATTCAACTACTTCACCAAGTCGATAGAAGCAAGACCACTGCGGGAAATTACGACCAACAAGGTTGATAAATTCACCTGGAAACACCTAATCTGCAAGTACGACCTCTTATATGCCATTGTCACAGACAACAACACTCAATTCAATGCTCAGATATACAAAGATTTTCTTACAAGGCTAGGCATCAACCACCTAGTCACCTATATCGAACATCCTCAGACTAACAGTCGGTCATAGGCAGCTAATAGAGCCATCCTCAGGGCCTTGCATACTACTCTTGACAAGTCTAAGGGTCTATGGAAAGAGGAGCACTCTAGCATACTCTAGGCACACCATTGCTCGTCCCAAACAGCAACCAACGAAACTTCTTACCGACTCATCCTTGTTGAAGTCGGGGAACCGTCGACAAGGAAACTGTTGTTCCAGCAACAACAAAATGAAGAAAATATGAGGGTAAAACTTGATATCACATATGAAGTCCAAGAAATAACGAGGATCAAAGAAGAAGCTTCCAAATTTTGAGCAACAAGGAGATACAATACAAAGGTTCAACCACAAGCCTTTTAACCTGGTGAGCTCGTATGGCGAGTCTGAGGAGAAGCCAAAAAAGATCCCCAAGAGGGAAAGCTTGGCCCCAACTGGGGAAGGCCCATTTAGGATCACAACCAGCCTTAACAACAGAGCATACAAACTACAAGAACTGGATGGCAAAGAAATTCCAAGAACATGGAATTCCACCTACCTATAAAGTTCTACTTCAGTTAACCTAGATCCAAACCCAGTGTTGTACTCTTTTCCTACTCAAGTCTTTTGTCCCAAAAATAGAAAAATAAGAGTTTTGACTTGAGAGGTTTTAATGAGGCACATCTAGGATAACAAAGGGAATTTGTACTCAATCAAATATATTGAATAAAAATTCTACATCCCTTCCTCTTCACACTTCTCTTATCAAGACAAGAACACCCATAGTCATAGCTCTAAGTCTCTTAAAACCCAAGGTCCACCCTTGGTAAGCCCTTCTTCTAGCATTATGTCTCCAGTATATGCCACCCACGATGAGTGTCATGTGCACACGAGCACACTACTAAGCCTCTAGTATGTGTCACCCACAACGAGTGCCATGTGCGCACGAGCACACTACTAAGCCTCCACTATGTGTCACTCATAGTGAGTGACATGTACGCACAAACACACTACCATGACTCCAGTTTATGTCACCCATGATGAATAACATATATCCAAGAATTTAAAAAAATACACTACCATGGTAGTGTACGCAAAAATACACTACCATGTCTCTGGTATATGCCAATTATGTTGAGTGACATATATGCAAGAACACACCCCTGTGTCTCTAGTACGTGCCACCTATGGCGAGTGGCATGTATGCAAGACCAAGACTCCCAAAACCCAAGTCTAATAATTCCATGGTTAATCCTCCAAAGGGCTTACAAAACCCAAGGTTCGCCCTTGGTGAGTCCAACTGATTTACACCATTATGTCTCCAGTACATGCCACCCACAGTGAGTGTCATGTATGCAAGAGCACAATACTTACGCTGCACATAAGACTCAACAAACTCAAGCTCCAGGCTTATTAATCCTCACAGGTTCACAAAATCCAAGGCCTGTCTTTGGTAAGGCTTGACACAGCTCCACAAGCTTAACAAAACCTAGTGCAAACATGTTCTTGGTCTAAGGCTCAGCAAACCCAAGGATCACCCTTGGTGAGCCCTTTTGTTTACTAAGTTCATTCTCCACAGGAACTCAAGGTACGAAGGGTCTACCCTTGATAATCTTTTCTATTTCTAACTTTTATTTGTGTAGGAATATAAGTATATAAAAAATCCAAAGTCTGACCTTGGTACAAAAACCCAAGGTTCACCCTTGATACACACTTCTACAAAACCCAAGGCACCCCTTGGTTCGCTCACTCGCAACAACTACAATGACCAACACCAACAGTCCAAGTTCAACCAAATGAACTACCAACAGACTATTTGGCAAGACCTTCAATCAGGTGGAAGTCATACTTGCTCCTCATAACCATCAAAGGATAAGCTTTGTCGTTCAAGATGACCCATCACCAGATTGTATGACAAGACATTCAATTAGGTCCAGCTCATACTTACTCCTCATAACCATCAAAGGAGAAACTCTGCAGGTCAAGCAACCTACCCCCAGACTGGTTGGCACGACCTTCAACCAAGGGAAAGTCAAACATACTCCTCATAATCATCAAAGAAGAAGCTCAGTAGGCCAAACGACCTACCTCAAACTGGTTGGCAAGACCTTTAACCAGGGGCAAGTCAAACATACTCCTCACAAGCATCAGGGGAGGAGCTTTGCAAAGCAGAAGGAAGCCCCACCAGATGGGTGACAAGACCTTTAACAAATTGAAATCAAACCTGAGATGGTTTTGTGTCATTTACTTTTTACAAGACCACCACGGTCCTACCTCTACATCGACAAGGTCTTGCTTCCTATGCCATTAAAGAGTCCACACTCATCATTACGATGGCTTATTCACACTGCCACAAGTTTGAACACGATCATATGCCAACTTTATTAGTACTTCCTTCGTGACCAAATTCCTGATATCGCCAAGTTCAATTTAACTAATACTAAATAAACCAGCCATTTATATACTTATAATAAATTTGCTTTTTGAAAAAAAAAAAAGACCAAGCCATATGTTAAGATGACAAGAATTGAACGAGGAATTGCCCCAACACCTAGCACCTGTGTACTTTCTTGAATCTTTATATCATGATAATCATGGCATACTATAGTTTCTCTTCATACTGGAATTTTGTGCCACCACAGGGCTTGGACTGCGGTTATTATAATATAAACAACAAATAACCAACATAACTAAATAAAAAAAGATAGACTGCCAATTTAAAAAGTATACTAATATCAGATTTACAGAAGAAAAAAAACTAGCACATAAACATTGAAAAGATAAAAGTTCAAAAATAAAAATTTAAGCTTTCAGGAAATTTTGTGAATTAGAAAGTTGACCTACGAGTTTCTCAACTTATAAAAATACTCAAATTTTATGTTTGTTAACTAATAAAATTTTTCTTTCTTTTGTGTTTTATGATAAAATAACAATTTTGTTTTTAGTAATTGAACTTTTTTTTAGTCCAGACACAGTGAAATCTGATTTGAGACAAAGAAAATGCTAACTTACACCAAAGAAGAGGTGAAGTGGGCAATCTTTTATGATCCAGCTGTTAAATCTTTTATGGTCCAGCCAGCCCCTGAAGTGCAGTTCAAAGGATTTGCCATCTGCGAGAAAGATATGTAAAAAAAAAATCATAACTTATAAAGAACCTACAAGCAAGTAAGCTGAAAAAAGAGGCAGGAAGCTATTGTAAAAATTTACTTAATTACCTCTTTATCTAGCCATTGTGCCTGCACGTAATGTGAATGGCTGGGTCCCATCCTTGAAGAACTCGGATACGCAACAACTCTCCCTAATCTGTGTGTAAGTTCTTAACATTTCTGAAGCTCTTCCTGTAATGTATGTATTAAATAAAACAGTAAGGACTGGATTTTCACTGGAATTCCGAAGGGCTAATAGAAATTACAAATTAATTTAGTAAAGAGAAAATGACACTCTGCCTGATGTGTACTTGTACAGTTGTACGTGTGTATAAACTACTTAATACTTAACATATAGGGTGTCATTTAATAACTCATTGTATGAAGACAGGGAAATCTCAGTGAGCTACTATTGATGAATGCGGTAATTAAATATCAAATAGTTTAACAAAGAAAATAGATGTTATATGATTGGTAACTTATAGAATATTTTTCTCTTGCTTCATATATATGGTCTAATAGAAATAAACAGTCATGAGACATATATATCTTGAGTCTTGATTCCAGTGACTCAGACCAAATTTATTTAAACTTTTCCTAATAAAAAAAAAATTAAAATTAAGAACATTTGGACCTTGAAAAGTCATGTTCTATTACTGAGCACAATTTCCTAACGACAGCTGAGGGAGTTGCTACGTGCACCCATCAATATTGTTGGGGCACCCAACAAACAGTGAACATAATTATGACTAATATTTCTAATTCCTTTTTTTTACGCGCATGTAAATGTAAATAATAATTTGTGTGACAATTTAGTATAATTTAAATCATAAAAATTAATTAATTCATATATTTTATAAAAAATATAAAATATTTATTATGATAACATTTAATTTATATTACAAAACTTAATATATAATAAAAAAATAATTATAATTTTATAACAACGTCAAGTAAAAATAAATTTCATTTTATAATACTAACTAAAAATAAAATAATATTTAATGCATATGTAATGATGATTTTGTCCTTGTGTAGTTTTCTTTAAATTTATTGCGCTGGTTTTTCGTTTTACACCCTTCCATTTCACCTGCATCCCTGTGTTCTTGCTATTGCTCTCCTTCCGTAAAAAGCTTTGAAGATTTGGTGGTCCAGTGAA
Source organism: Glycine soja (assembly GCF_004193775.1). NCBI lineage: Eukaryota > Viridiplantae > Streptophyta > Magnoliopsida > Fabales > Fabaceae > Glycine > Glycine soja. Next base: position 9,114,173 of record NC_041011.1, read on the forward strand.
GTAGTTGTTCCGTATTTGAAGATTTGGTGGTCCCGTGAAGCAGTTGTTCCGTATTTGAAGTTGTGTTAGTCGTTGCTCTTCCTATTTCATCGGAGGTATGCATTTATTGGTATTTTTTCTCGTTTTCTGGGTAGTTTTTAGAGAAGATAAACAGTAAAAAGCTATTCCCGGAAGAAATTTTAACCACAGGAGGAAGTAGTTCCGGAATGAGAATGTTGGATTTCCGGAAGTACTTCTTCCGGAAGTTACTAAACTCAATTCCGGAAGAAGAGTCTTCCAGAAGTGTCTTCCGAAACAACTTCTTCCGGAATTGAGCTTGGTAACTTCCGGAAGAAGTACTTCCGGAAGTTACTAAGCTCAATTCCGGAAGAAGTGCTTCCGGAAGTTACCATTATTAACAAATTTTTTTAATTCTGTTTTAAAATTTGTTTGTGTGTGTGTGTGTGTGTGTGTGTGTGTACTTGTGTATGATGCATATGTCCTTAAGATGGACGAAGATCAATGGGCGTATGACTATGCGATGTCACAAGAAGTTCATATGGATTATGATTATGATAATGAAGAAGAATGTGGTGTGACTGAACCACATGTCGATTGTTCAAATGCTTTTAATACGTCTCAGGTAATCATGTTGATTAGTTTGAGTCATTTGGTTGAATTGATGTTTTGTATAAAAATTAATATGTTGGGGTTGCATTGTAGGTATTTGGTACTCGAGATGATGTTTTGCAGTGGGCTCGAACAGTTGCCAATGAAAATGGATTTGTTGCAATGATTATGAGGTCTGACACAGATACCGGTAGCAGAGGAAGAAGTTCATTTGTCTTAATTGGGTGTGAAAGGAGTGGTACGTACAAGTGTAGGAATAAAGAATTCATTAGAAAAGACACTGGGAGTAGGAAATGTGGTTGTCCCTTCAGGCTTCGTGGGAAACCAGTGCATGGAGGGGAAGGTTGGATGGTGAAGTTGATTTGTGGTATTCATAATCATGAATTGGCCAAGTCCTTAGTTGGACATCCATACGCTGGGCGATTGACTAAGGATGAAAATAAAATTATTGCTGATATGACAAAGTCGATGGTGAAACCAAAAAACATCTTACTAACGTTGAAGGAACACAATGCCAACAGTTGCACCATGATAAAGCTAATTTACAATGCAAGAAGTGCATATCGTTCTTCAATAAGAGGAGCTGATACCGAAATGCAACATCTGATGAAGCTTCTCGAACATGATCAATACATTCATTGGCATAGATTGAAGGATGAAGTTGTGGTGCGTGATCTATTTTGGTGTCACCCAGATGCAGTAAAGTTATGCAATGCATGTCATCTGGTGTTTTTTTATAGACAGTACCTACAAAACAAACAAGTACAGACTCCCACTACTTGACTTTGTTGGAGTGACACCAACGACGATGACATTCTCTGCTGGGTTTGCATATCTGGAGGCTGAACGTGTTAATAATATTGTATGGACTTTGGAACGATTTCGAGGCCTATTTTTAAGAAACGATTGCCTCCCTGTTGTTATTGTCACTGACAGAGACCTAACACTGATGAATGCAGTGAAAACTGTGTTCCCAGAGTGTACAAATTTGTTGTGCAAGTTTCATATCGATAAGAATGTGAAGGCGAAGTGCAAATCTTTAATCGGTGAAAAAAATGCGTGGGACTATGTAATGGATAACTGGGGTACTTTGGTTGATTGTCCGTCCGAACACCAGTTCGCTGAGTCGCTTCAGAAGTTTCAAATTGCTTGTTCGCCTTGGCGATTTTCATTGACTATGTTAACGACACATGGATTATCCCCCACAAGGAAAAATTTATTACAACATGGACGAATAAGGTCATGCACCTAGGCAACACAACAACAAACAGGTATTAAGAACTGATTTTATTTGTTAGTAAGGATTATTAATAAATGATATTTAATTGTTGTATATTTTCATGTTTGTTGTGTATTTTAAATGTAGGGTTGAATCAAATCATTGAGCTCTCAAAAGAGTACTACAAAATAGCGTTGGAGATCTATGTAGTGTTTGGGATGCCATGAACAACATGATCATGCTGCAACACGTTGAAATTAAAGCATCCTTTGAAACCAGTACACATGTGGTTGGACATGTATATAAAAAAACCTTATACAAGAGGCTTCTTGGGATGATTTCAAGGGACGCTTTAAATCAGATTGCTTCTGAGGTTGACTGTCTACGTTATCTCGACAACAATCCCTCTTCTTGTGGTTGTGTGATGAGAAGCACGCACGGTCTTCCTTGTGCATGTGAGCTTTCTAGGTATACTGCTGGCAGCATCCCAGTGGAGTCAATCCATATTTTCTGGAGGAGACTTTGCTTTTCAGACCAAGGGTTATGTGAGACGGAAGTCAGCATCAAGGAAGAGATAGAGACCATATCTAAAAGGTTTGATGAACTTGATGTGTCTGACAAAGTAACTCTGAAGAGTAAACTTTGAGAAATTGCATACCCTGATCATAACTCTATGTGCCCTCCTCCGTCAAAGGTCAACACTAAAGGTGCACCGAAGAAACCGATGAAAAGAAGTCAAAGATCCACAAAGCGTGATCCGTCTTACTGAGAGTATGTTGATGCTTTTCATTCTATTCAAAGCAGCAACTCTCCAGTCAAACGTAGTGCATCATGTTCTGAACCGCCTCAGCCAACAAGGATCATCCCGATGTTGGATCAATTTGTGCCATTCATTCAAGGTTTCATTCGTGACGTTGTGGATGTGAAAGCGGACGGTAACTGTGGATATCGGTCCATTGCCGCTTTATTAGGTATGGGGGAAGATTCATGGTTGTTAGTGCGTAATGAATTGATTAAAGAACTTGGCAGGTGGTCGCATGAGTACATGAACCTCTTCGGTGGCACAGAGAGATTTGAACAATTAAAGTTGTCCTTACTTGTTGATGGGTTTTTGAAGGTATGTTTTTAGGTTAATTTTTTTAATAACAAACTTTAAATTACTTACATGTGTATGTTTGGTTGATTCAGGTTAGTGTGGACAAGTGGATGGATATAACGGAGATGGGATATGTGATTGCATCACGGTATAATGTAATCCTTGTATCGTTGTCCCGACAACAAAGCATGACATTTTTTCCTCTTAGAAGTCAAGCACCACCTGATTCTTCTGGGCACTGCATGATATGTGTCGATCACGTGTTTGGAAATCATTTTGTTCAGGTACATTGAATATAGTTAGTATAACAATTATGCAATGACTTCGCTGGTTCATTTGACACGGTCATCGCATGATATAATCTTTGTTCATATACAACAGGTTTATTTGAAAGACCATTGTCCCTTACCGCCTCCAGCGTTGTTGTGGTCAAGCAATTGTTATTCTCAGGCAAAGCAGTGGACAACTCTATATATTAGTAGAATGCAGCAATACACAAGCTTGATATCATTCAAAAGACACTATGTCGACCTAAATGAAGACTAAACATGCATTGTTTATGTAATTGTTGGTCCATATAATTTGTTGTAAGTCATTACTAACCAATTAATATTATTAAGTACTCATTTCGTTAAGCAAAAAAATTGTTGGTCCAACAAAAATCATTTACGCGTGTAGCATACATCATTATCATAATTGACAACACATAATGACATGCATGCGTATTAAAGTTTGAGCGCGACAACACATTGACTGACTTGACTACACATTTTGAAGGAAACATAAACACGAAACATGTTCACGCGTGTCTATTTTTTTGTAAACAAAGTGAAGCAATCGCTCGGTCACAACCATCTATATATATAGCAGACACGGCTAATAAATCACACATTATCTTGCTTTCACATAGTCTCCCAATTGATACACAAAGTATGGCATTTTTAGGAGAAACTAGCAGTCAGACGATTGTTAACTCAAGGTTGGCTTTCATTTTTCCAAATGGATCAATTATTCACAACGATACTGGGGTTTACTTCCAAACTTCAACTCCGGTGCCCATTCGAGTACCAAACAGCTGTGATTTTCAAGCCTAAAAACCAGAATACACAATACCCAACAGCTATCCGACAAACAATTTTTGGATGAAATTCACTACTGGAAGCCATTCATCGATACAGGTAACCAAATTCGCTTTTAGTGTATGAAATTGATAAATGATGACGATGTCAATACAATGTTAATGTGTAATGATCAATTTTCTTGTGTTGGTCCGATTGAGTTATTATGCACCGTTGGAAGAACACCAGATGGAGTAATAAACTTACTTCAATGCACTATTCCCCGTACTTATGACGCGATCCTGTATTACAACGGGAAATGGAACATGCCACCGCAGAACATATTTGTTGGATGTGCGGTCACAGGAAAAAATCCTAAGAAATTTCAAATTCCTTCAACATGTACCATGGATGAACTGAAGAATTTAATAAAGCAAGTTACACCTAAAGGGATTTCCCCTCTTGGAATTCACGAATCATAAACGGTAAGACGATTGTTTTTCCGCCAACCAGATCGCTTTGAGTATTCAGATACGCTTATAAAATATGAAATAAATGAGCTGAAGACCAACGAAGAACTGCTGAAGGTGTTAGTACAATCTAACTACTGGAAAAAATATGGACCAATAGAAATTTTAGCTGTGTTTACTAAATATGTTGTGAAAATCGAAGACGAGGTGATTGCGACATCGCTAAACAACTGAATGCAATGTTTATTTTTTTGCTTTTTCGTTGATGTAACCTTTATCTGTTTATGGCGTGTTTAAATCCCATACTAAATTTCAATGTGTTGTTTCAATGGTCCAAAGATAATTTATTTTAATTGTTTGACCTTAAAACCTTACGCATAATTAGAAGGGTCAGATTCCTATTTTTCTGGATTTTCTGGCTCTTTTTTTAGGTGTAATTTGATGGAATCGGGGAACGGGAATAATTTTTTTGGGTTCTTTGACGTCCAAACATGAGAAATAGCACCCCTCCAATGTCTTACGCCACTCTCACACCCACGGAAAAAAACCACAAACATGGGTACTTGAACATAAAAAAAGGGTCTCATTCCTATTTTTTTTTGGATTTTCGGGCTCTTTTTTTAGGTGTTATTTGATGGAACCAGGAAATAGGAATAATGTTTTTGGGTTCTTTGATGTACAAACATGAGAAATAGTGCCCCTCCAATGTCTTACGCCACTCGCACACCCACGGAAAAAAACCCCAAACATGGGTACTTGAACATAAAAAAAAGGGTCTCATTCCTATTTTTTTGGATTTTCTGGCCCTCTTTTTAGGTGTTATTTGACGGAACCAGGGAACGAAAATAATTTTTTTGGGTTCTTTGACGTCCAAACATGAGAAATAGCGCCCCTCCAATGTCTTACGCCACTTTCACACCCACGGAAAAAAACCCCAAACATGGGGACTTGAACATAAAAAAAAGGTCTCATTCCTATTTTTCTGGATTTTCTGTCTCTTTTTTTAGGTGTTATTTGATGGAACCAGGGAATGGAAATAACTTTTTTGAGTCCTTTGACATCCAAACATGAGAAATAGAGCCCCTCCAATGTCTTACGCCACTCGCACACCCACAAAAAAAAACCCCAAACATGGATACTTAAACATCAAAAAAAGGATCTGATTCCTATTTTTTTGGATTTTCTGCCTCTTTTATAAAAATATTTATTTTTAATATAATTCTTACAAACAAAACTCATGATTTTAGCTTCACTTTTTTTAACAAAAAATTTAAAACACTCCAAAACTTTGCTTAAGGACCACGATCGGAATCAGAATCGATAGTCAGTTAATATCATAAAATAATAAACTGTGCAAAACAAGTCAACTATATTAAACTAAAAAGTGTAACAAATACAAAAATTCATGTCAACTACAAAACAAAAAATAAATACAATAATCAATGCTCTGTGTGCCGTCTCTGTCGAGCCCTGACACTTCCATCAGCACTGGATCCTCCTCTGGCGATCGTCAGGCAATCCTGCATAATATCATATAACTCTATGCCTGCAGTGACCATCCTAAGGTTGAGCACACGCTCCAACCTCTGTGCAATCGCCTCATAGCCGTCATAATCATCCTGTGACAGTCATTAAAAACATTTATTATAAAATTTAAAATAAATAACAACTCATCAAACATTAAACGCGCAAAAAATCTTACCACTGCATGTGGAGAGGGGTCAAATGCCACTGGAACCTGAGGGCTGGGCGGCTGTATGTACTCCTCAGGGTCTGCGGCTGGTGCATCTCTGGGCTGGTCACCTACCTGGGTCGGTATCATGAATGAGTGAGATATGCGGAAAAACTACTCCATGTAATCCGCAGATACCTGCCCAAGCACTAGACAAAGCTTACCCATAGGTAGTACGTGCTCCGCAAAATGCATCCACCTGTCATCTATATCATCATGTGACAATCAAGCACTAACAGGCGGCGGAGGGATGCTCTGAATGTAACTAAACTGCCGTACCTCCTTCTCCGGTCGAGCTGTGACCACCATAGGACCCCATCTCAGCTGACCCTGGAATGATGAAATCAGCTCAAAGGCCCTAACCCCCCGATGCTCAGTGTACGGCAACCAGGACACATCTGTGACGGTCAAAGCATCACAACGTGCCCTGTAAGGTGCTCCTGTGATTCCCTTCATGTACGCCTTCGACGTCAGCCACCAGGAAGCACATGGGGATGTCTCCTGGTATGTATCATCTGTCACGGACTAGTGCACACTAGGAAAGTGCTCATAGATCCAACACTACTAAAAAAATGAGGTTAACATAACATAAAAACATGTTTAAATCATAATCGAACGTAACATTAAAAAACAAAAAATTTACCTGGAATAGAGTCAGGTACCCCGCAATTTGTCGTGTGGTGGTCCTAGAAGCCTCATCTAACTGGTCATACATATGAACCAACGCGACAACTCCCCAAGCATAACCACCACTCTGACCCAGGTCGCGAAAAGCGTCTAGGTGCACCACATGAACGTATGTTGCACTCTTATTAGCAAAAAGAGTGCAACCGACCAGGTGCAGCAGATAAGCACGAGCTGCTGCAATCCACAGCTGGGCCTGACATTTCATCTCATAAATGTCTCGAACTCATCCTAGTCGTATGTATGCCCCACATGTCAGTGCTGTCTCGGCTCTAGCCTCCTCGGCAGACACCTCAAGCAACTCTGTCAGCAAAAATATCGCCTCCTCCATAGAAAGAGCATGAAAGCTGTGCAACGCGCCAGTGATAGGCAAATGAAGGAGTGACGACACATCATCCAATGTGATCGTCAACTCTCCTACCGGAAGGTGGAAGGTGCTGGTCTCGCTGTATCACCTCTCCACAAATGCAGATATAAGTCCAGGATCACCAGTAACAACTGAACAATCAATCAATGAACTTAATCTTGTGGCACCAACCAGTCTTTGAATCTCAGGCATTGGCCTCCCAATCAATGTCACCTTCCTCCCATGTGACACCAACTTCAAATCAGGACGCTCCTGATTTGAAGTACAAATTATACAATTATTAAAAAAAAAATTAATGACAAACAAATCAACAATGATAAATAATTAACAAATTAAAATACCTGTCCACTCCAAACGGCGTGTGCAACATGGTCCGCAAATGATGTCAGCACTGATGGGTCACGTGTTCCACCTGGGAATCCATCAGCATGTGACCCCTCAGCACCATCATGACCCTGTACGTCCGTAGCCATCTGAGGTGCATCCTCAGCCATATCAGGGACATCCTTAGTCATGTCAGGAACATCCTGAGTCATCTGATGAACCCGTTGCCTACGGGCTGATGCAGTAGGCCTACGCCTCTCGGGAAAATCATCAAGGTCATCCTGTCTATCTTTACCTATAACTCTACCTATAGCATGACCTAAACCTCATGTTCTAACCATGATCTGCAAATTATGTGGAACACGTATTATTTTCGGTCAAAACATACACAACTTTCTTTATAAAAATAAAACAAGTTTATTTATAAAAAAAGTAAGACTAATTTAAATAACATTATTTGAAATCACACACAAGATAATTTAAAAAAAATTAAACAACTTCATTTATAAAAAAAACACAACTAATGTAAAAATAATTAATTATCCGCAACTTAATTTTAAAAAAATAAACAACTTCATTTATAAAAAAACATAACTAATGTAAAAATAATTAATTATTCGTAACTTAATTTTAAAAAAATAAACAACTTCATTTATAAAAAAAACACAACTAATGTACAAATAATTAATTAGTAAACATACACAACTAAAATTATATATAAAATTAAAACAAATATGGGAGAAATTTTTTTTAGAACATACACAACTATTTATATCATTTATAACGAAAATAGTATTTAAAAAAAAATTCAAAACACACACAACTTAATTTATAAAAATAAACAACTTCATTTATAAACGAAAAACATAACTAATTTAAAATTACATAATTAGTCAAATACTCAACTAAAACCAAATAAAAATAAACAAAACCAATTAACAAAAATTTCAAAACATACACAACTTAATTTATACAAATAACCAACTTTATTTATAAATAAAATACACTAATTTTAAAAAAAAACAATAAACAAAAACTGACACGACTTCATTTATAAACAAAAAAACAAATAATTTAAAAATTAATATTTAGTAAAAATACACAATTTAAATTATAAAAAAACATCTTTATTTGTCATCAAAAAGCCAAACCTCATTTTTTTTATAAAATCTAAAAAACAAAATAATCATAAAAATATAATAATCATTCATTTTTTAAAAAAACAAAACAATATTTTTAAAAAATAAAAAACAAACTTCCGAAAATCTCAAAGGTCATCCGGAAGAACCCTTCTTCTGGAATTCTTCCGGAAGAAGTAGTTCTTTCGGAAACTTTCCGGAAGAGGTGTTCCGGGAGACTTCCGGAAAACCTTTGGTTTCTTCCAGAAGAACACTTCTTCCGGAATGTTTCCGGAACAGCTTTTTCCGGAAGTTCCGGAAGAACCCCTAATGGATCTTTCGGAAGCCACCACCGTAAGCCCCTTTTCCCCATTTTTTCCGACGTCTTCTACCCTCGTCTTCTGCTCTAAGGTTACTATCCTAAGGTTACACTGCTACAACAATGCTGGATATTAAAAGCAATGGGGAGTTAGGGAGACTAACCTCGAAGCCTCGTTCGCGGAGAAGAAGAAGAAGCTTGGCGGTTGGCTCGCGGTGTCGCTGACGGAGAAGAGGAAGCAAGAACCCGAAAGAACCAAAAGAAGCAACAACAAGTGCTTCTTCCGGAGGAGGAGGCACTTTTTTAAATTTTTTGTTAAAGGGCAAAATGGCCCATTCATTAAAATTGTCGGGTGCACCAGCAATATTGCTGGGTGCACCTAGCATTTCCCGACAGCAGCCAGAAGGAAAAAGTACTGGGTCCAATGGCCCGCAAACAATACTATAGTCATTCTGAATACATGATTTTAGAGACTAACCAACAATCAAGCATCAAAACCATCATGAAATCTTCCCTTATTACTATAACATAAGTATGTCTAATACGCACCATGGTTCCAAGCATAACCCCAATGCTGCTGCTATACCACTTATGAATTATGATATACCCAGAGTCAACATTGGTAATCAAGCAGGCATCATCAATATCAAGAGCAACAGAGTTGGAGTTGTACATCCTCCTCATGATTTCTTCTAATTCAACTTATAAATATTGCAGTTAAACTAGCTTTTTTTTTTTCCAAAAGCTATTCCATCTGAATTACATGTACCAAATGAAATTTATTGCTTCTTAAAATGTAGGATGTCATTATCTTTTAAATTTAAATATACGAAAATGTCCTTAAACTACTTGTTTTATTTTTGCTAACTTAATCTCAAGATGCTAAGATATTCATGGGAACAAATCAACAAAATATATTCAAAACTAATCATGTAAATGAATTATCAGTTTGTGAATTGATAGATGAATTGTGAATTATGATAAATGGCACAATTAACATTTAAATAGCAGGGAAATAAACTACAACTTCACAAGACATAGAAGGACACGAGTTGTATCCTTTAATCAGCAGATTGAGGACAAATTAAAGTGAAAATCTGAATCAAATTCAGAGCAACATACTTTTCTCCATGTGAATGACAAAGCTGCAAGGAAAATGAATGAAAAGTACTGATAGTAAGTTCTTTAGCTATTGCCTTCCCAGTTATAGCTCCTATACGTTCTCTCATTTCAGAAGCAGCTGCTGTAGTAAATGTCATTGCAAGAATGTTTGATGAACTAATGCCCTGCTTGTATTTAGCAAAAAATAGAAATTACAAACAATGTATTGAGCAACAACATTTAACAGGTAAAAACACTTGATTTAGAAAGATAGGTTTAGATGGACAGGGATCAAAGATAAGTAAGTAAAAAGTATCTATCTCTTAGGAACAATTATTTTGCATCACCTCGTTGAGCATCATCAATACATGCCTTACCATTGTTGATGTCTGGTATAAATTGAAAATAAAAATCAGCTCCAATATGAAAATAAAAAACACAAAGGGAAAAGAAAATGTTAACATGCAATGGACCAAGAAGACCCTAAAGTACAAGAATACCTTTCCACTTCTTGGACCAGCTACAATCATTAAAGGGGTTGAAATATCAGTGCAAGCTGCTTCTCTTTGCCTGTCATTTAAAGACTTAAAGTATTTCAAATATTCCTCAAGCATGGTGCTATTGAGTAAATCTCGCCAACTTGAATCCACTTCCTTTTCTCTACTATCTAGCTCAACCCCAGAGCTAAGCAGGTGACCGTTTCCTATACCCTTAGAAACAGTATCAGATTCTGAACTCAGATTAACATCACCAACAAAATTACTATTGCTCGAAACTTCAAATTGTAACAACAAAAGGCATGCATTAAAAAATGTTGTAAAAATAATTTATGGTAAACCGAAAAAATTACTGGCTGAGTTGCGGAATATGTCGCTTTCTTTAAGACGTTTCATGGCACTGCCAAAAATTGTGCAAGCAGACTATCAACCACGAAGTCCCCAGGATAAAACAGCCCAGATCACTGTACAAGATTCCCACTGCACTAAGGGAATCTTTCTAGAATTACACCCTCTTGTATGACTTGAAAAGTCACTCTAAAGCCACCCGGAAATATGACTTGAAAAGTCACTCTAACAGTCAACCGAAAATATGAGTTGAAAAGTCACTCTAATAGCTAACCGAAAAATATGACTTGAAAATTCACTCTAATAGCCAACCGTTAATATGACTTGAAAAGTCACTTTAATAGCCAACCGAAAATTTAGTGCGACAGAAAGAAAGAGGGAGAAGTTTGTCGGAAATGCATCGGCTGAAATATGGGAGGGAGAAAGTAAAGTTGAGGAAATGCTTCTCAACTGGGACAAGAAAAAATGAAGAGAGGGACTCTCTATATATAAGGAGTGAAACACTATTCAAGTGTTTACTCTGAGCGATGTGGGACTTGAAGCTTTTTTTTTTCAAACTTTCACGTATTGTCTCATTTGTTCTAACAATCCCCCACTTGAAATTTGAAAAGAAGATTTTCGAGGATTTCATAAAATTGTACATAAACAAAGGTGTCATACAACTTGAACCTTTGCATAGTAAGTAAGATTCAGATTTTACTAGAGTGACTCGAAGTCTTGAACTCTATCTCCGACATCAAACCACACACAACCTTTTCATAGGTGTATTCTATAAAGCCCGTGTGTTAAAAGCCACGCACGTCTATCCCGGTATAGTGAACGCTCTAGAAATTTTTGCCCAAAATTTCATATGAAGCGGCCCCCACTTCCACATTCACATAGGTGAGTCTATCAAGAGTACTCCTGTAGCCTAGGTACTCCACTCAACATAGAGTATAAATCTCATTAAGAATTAAGAATTTTTTCATAACTCATCTTCTTGTTACTTCAGGAATCATGCTACTTTCACTTATAACAGCATTTTCATCTCATATCACTTAATAACTTGTTATTACCCATTGAACCTAGTTCTTGGGATCTCCAGTCATTTAGGTTGGGTTACCATCATGAATGATCATCACAGTAAGGGCACTAGTCCCATTCTTTTAGAAGTGTTATGGACTTTCTCTCTAGCTAATCCTTTTGTCAAAGGATCTGCTAAATTATCATCAGTGCGTACGTGATCCACTCTAACAGCTCCTGTTGAGAGTAAATCTCTAACAGTGTTGTGTTTACGACGTATCTGTCATTTCTTACCATTGTAATAACGGTTCTCAATTTTTGCAATAGCCGCGGTACTATCGCAATGGATCAACACAACTAGTATCGGTCTTTCCCATAAAAGAATCTCTGCAAATAAGCTTCTCAACCAACTTGCTTCCTCACTAGCAGTTGCTAGTGCTATCATCTTAGACTCCATAGTGGATTGAGCTAAGATAGTCTGTTTCTTTGACTTCCAAGAAACAGTCCCACCAGCTATGCTAAATATATAGCCGTTGGTGTCTTTGGAATCATCTGAAAAAGTGTTACAATACGCATCATTGTATCCTTCAAGTACAGCGAGAAACCTTTTATAATGTAATCCAAGGTTTATGGTTCTTTTAAGGTACCTCATTACCCTTTCAATAGCGTGTCAATGCTTCATATTAGGTCTACTGGTAAACCTGCATAATAATCCCACAACATAGGCTATGTCGAGTCTAGTACAATCAGTGGCATACCTAAGGCTGCCAATGATACTTGCGTACTCAGTTTGTCGTATACCTTCACCCGTGTTCTTAAACAGTTTTACACTTGGATCATATGGTGTACTAGCAGGTTTCCAGTCAAAGTAGTTATATTTCTTTAAGATCTTCTCAATGTAGTGAGATTGATCCAGAGAAATTCCCTCTTTTGACCTGGTAATCTTAATACCAAGGATCACACTTGCTTCTCCGAGGTCTTTCATATCAAAGTTGTTACACAACAATGATTTCACATCGTTCACACATGAATATTTGAACCAATTATGAGAAGGTCATCAACATATACACATATGATAGTGCAAATATTATTTACAGATTTGTAGTAAATGCATTTGTCACTTTCATTCACCTTAAACCCATTCGAGACTATTAAGTTATCAAACTTTTCATGCCATTGCTTAGGTGCTTGTTTTAGACCATACACAAACCCTTCAGGTTGCTCCATATAGATTTCCTCTTCCAATTCACCATTTAAAAAAGCAGTTTTAACATCCATTTGGTGTACCACTAGACTGTGAATAGAAACAAGAGATATTAGCACCCGAATAGATGTTATTCTAGTGACTGGTGAAAAAGTGTCGAAGAAATCCATATTCTCTCTTTGCCTAAAACCCTTGGCTACAAGGCTAGCCTTGTATTTATCCATAATACCATCAGGTTTTAGTTTCTTTTTCAAGATCCATTTACAACCAATTGGTTTGCAACCAGGAGGCAAGTCTACTAAATGCCAGGTCTTGTTAGATTCTAAAGAATCCATCTCATCATTAATGGCTTCTTGCCACAAGTCAGCATCCAAAGAAGACAAAGCTTCTTGGAGGTTTGATGGATCCTCCTCTAATGTATAGGCCATATAACTGGGCCCATAGTTTTTAGAAATTCTTGCTCTCTTACCTTTTCGAGGGTTTATTTCTTGTTCTGGTTGTGCAAGATTTTCACTACTAATAGCATGAAGGTGACTGGATGAAGTACCCCCCCACTATTCCTTAATTTAAAAGGAAATTTATTTTCATATAAATCAGCATTGTTTGACTCTATGATCACTTTTGCATTTAGGTCATAAAACCTATACGCTTTGCTATTAATAGCATAACCAATGAACACACGTTCATAGGCTCTACTTGCGAGTTTAACCCTCTTGGGGTCTGGGATCCTTACATAGGCCAAACATCCCCAAGTTCTCAAATAGGACAAATTTGGTTGTCTTTTCTTTAATATCTCATAGGGAGATGTCTAGCTTTTTGATTTGGGGATTCTATTTAGCACATAACAAACAGTTAATAAAATTTCGCCCCACCAAAAAAATGTTGCACTAGAACTCAACATAGTAGCGACAACTAATTCTGTAAAAGTTTTGTTCTTTCTTTCAGCTTTACCGTTCATTTCAGGTGAATATGGAGCAGTCGTCTCATGATGATTCCATGCTAATTATAAAACTCATTAAACAAACTAGAATCATACTCTGTGCCTCTATCACTTCGAAGTTTCTTAATTTTCTTATTGAATTGATTTTCAATTTTTGTTACATATAACTTAAACATGTCAAGCGCTTCACTTTTATTTTTCATAAGATATACATATGTATAATCAGAGCAGTCATCAATAAAAGTGATAAAATATCATTTTTCATTTTTGGTCAACGTTCCATCAAATTCACATATATCAGAATGTATTAAATGCAATGGCTCAGATTCTTTAACTACTGATTTATGGGATTTCTTAGTTATTTTAGATTGACTGCAAAAAACACATTTTTCAAAGGGATTTGAAGATAACTTTGGAATAAAACCTAAGTTACTCATGTTAGATATGCAATGACTATTTATATGACAAAGTCTAGAATGCCAAATATTAAAATCACACAGCAAGTAAGCAAAAGGAGAAACTTTATTAATATCAAGATTCAATTTGAACATGCCATCAGTGGCGTACCCTTTCCCTACAAATACCCCATTCTTGGTCAAAGTAAATAAATCTGCACCTATGGTTTGAGTAAACCCAGTCATGTTTAAAAGAAAACCAGAAACCAAATTCTTTCTCATCTCTGGAGTATGCATCACATCTTTGTGGATCAAAGTCTTTCCAGAGGTAAACTTCAGTTCAACATCTCCAGTTCCAGCAGCAGTAGTGGTGTGGGAATCACCCAGCAACACTTTCTTATTTTCAACATTCGTGTATGTTTTAAACATAACACGATCATATCAGACATAGCGGGAGGCGCCAGTGTCTATCCATCATTCATCTGATCCTCCAATCATATTGATCTCAGGTATCACAACTATGTATGGCTCTTGAGTCATGTTAGCCTGGGGAGCAGCTATGTTCTTCCTTTTAGTGTTGTTGTGAGACACAGCCAACACTTCATCTTTCTGATCCTGTCTGCGTGCCTCTTCCTCAATGCGCAGACATGTGATCAGAGACTCCAAAGAGAATATTTTGGTCTTGTGTCTGAGAAGGTTTTTGAAATCCTTCCAGCCAAGAGGCAGCTTGTCTATGATGACAACAACCTGAAATTGCTCATCCAAAGCCATACCCTCTGATATGATATCATGAGCAATTTTCTGTATCTCATAGGATTGAGACTCTACTGATTTATCATCAGTCGTTTGATACTTGAGGTAGTGGCTAACAACATACTTTTTAGTTCCAACTTCCTCAGTATCATAATTCTTTTCTAGAACCAGCCAAACTAATTTGGCAGACTTATATGGGCTATAATAATCATAGAGATCATCAGCTAACCCATTCAGAATGAAATTCTTGCATAGATAATTATTTTCATTCCAGAGAGCTAATTCCATAGTCATTTTATCCTTCACTTCCTTCTCAACATCTTTAGGTACCACTGGAATATCAGTGTTCAAAACATAGGCAACTTTCCTCATAGTTAAAGAAAACATAATCTTTTGTTGCCAACGTTTGAAATGATACCCTTCAAACCTAAAAGGTTTGTTGAGGTCATTGTTGTTCGAGCCAGTAATATCTACGGTAGCCATGACAAAACCCAAACCTGTCTTAAAATTGTTGTAAAAATAATTTATGAAAAACTGAAAAAATTACTGGCTGAGTCGCGGAAAATGTTGCTTTCTTTAAGACGTTTCGTGGCATTGCCAAAAATTGTGCAAGCAGACTATCAACCACGAAGTCCCCAAGATAAAACAGCCCAGATTACTGTACAAGATTCCCACTGCATTGAGGGAACCTTTCTAGAATTACACCCTCTTGTATAACTTGAAAAGTCACTCTAAAGCCACCCGAAAATATGACTTGAAAAGTCACTCTAACAGCTAACCGAAAATATGACTTGAAAAGTCACTCTAATAGCCAACTGAAAAATATGACTTGAAAATTCACTCTAATAGCCAAGTGTTAATATGACTTGAAAAGTCACTTTAATAGCCAACCGAAAATTTAGTGCGACAGAAAGAAAGAGGGAGAAGTTTGTCGGAAATGCATCGGCTAAAATATGGGAGGGAGAAAGAAAAGTTGAGAAAATGCTTCTCAACTGGGACAAGAAAAAATGAAGAAAGAGGCTCTCTATATATAGGGAGTGAAACACTATTCAAGTGTTTACTTTAAGCGATGTGGGACTTGAAGCTTTTTTTTTTCTTTTTCAAACTTTCACCCATTGCCTGATTTGTTCTAACAATAAACCATACCGCAAAATGCCTAATTCGTGATAGAATAGTTAATAAGCAAAATATCATTATGAGATATCAGATACGCAAGATTGTTATAAGTATATACTCGATTATCACATAGCAATAAAAAAACTAAAAAATTCTCCAAATACCAAAAACCATGGAAATGTTAAATCTGAGCCATTTGAACGAAGACCACACCACCAATATATATGAGGATCCAATGTTGCAAATGCAATCACAACAAATGCAACAATTATTAGCTACATTAACTGGTCTGTTACCTTTTGCCCTTGCCAATCCATCTAATGAAGCAAAAACATAAGGAAAAATACTCAGAAACCTTATAAATCCAAATAACAATAATGGGAAAATAACTTTATCCGCAGGGCAAAAGCCACCCCCTTTTGACCACGTTGTGTTACTACGGCGAGAACGTTAGATTCTCCTCGCGATGCACCTTTTTATCTTTCTTCCTATTCCTATTAGATCATAAACTCTTTCATATTATATGGGTGTTTGAGAAACATTATTCAAAATTAAAATATAGAAAAAGTACAAATAAAACCTGTGTGTTGCAAGAATTGCTTGAACACGTTACTTTCAGCAATTAAATTGAAGGCAAGCTCATAAACAAACTAGGATAATTAGCAGTCAAATAGATGAGTTATTTGGGATAGGAGTAAATGTAAATTTAATTATGAAGATGCTAAGACTAACAAAATTGAAAATTGAGATGACTAACAGACATTGCGTCCAAATCCGAGAAAACCATTGGCTCCATCAACCGAAATCTGGATCCCTTCCTGCTGAATATTCCCTATTATGGAAAGGGCAGAAGGAGAAGCAACGAATGCAAAATAGAAAGTTCCCACATCATCCGCCGGAATTAAGAAATTTTGAGTCAGGATGGTCAAGATCTGCCCGCCCGAGAAATAAAACAACACTGTGGGCACCCGAATCGTCACAAACCCGTTCAAATCATAACACGTGTTGAAAATGGACACTCCTGGTGCCCGGGGCAGGTTGGTTGTTTGCGCCACAAAGGCGTCCCGGAAGGCACCGTAAGCCACCATCGGAAGTCTCGTGACGGTGATTCCAGTGTCCATCACGGCCCCTTCATCGCCTAAATCTGTCACACGATAAAGATCTTCGGATATGTTAAGCTGCGTGCCTCCAACCCCGAGACCCGAAAGGCCAACGTAGTTGAAGCTGGGGAAGAAGGGGTTGGGGACGAGTGGGACCCACGAAAAAGCCACCCCTTCAGGGCCTTAATCCTATCCTCAAATGACTTCATCGTGTTCGCCACGATGAGCGTCTCGTCCAAATCGAACACAATCGCGAGACATCGCAGGTTCAACATTGCCAAGCACGCGTCGTAGATCCCCAACAGCACCACAAGCACGAGAAATTCTTCCTCTTGCTCGGCATTGAGTTCACTAACATGCTTGTCGCTGTCATAAACCTTGAATGACTCATATCCCTCGCGTGCGAAATGGTTTTGAGAAACCGAAACGACGGCAGTGGAGAAGACGAACTACAACAAGTGCACCCAGCTCGATTTGAATGCCCGCACAATGTGTTTGAGGACTGACCGCGAGAGTGAGCCAACTACAGAGTTAATAATTAGGGTAACTTAAACAAAGATGGTCCTTCAGCCAAACCCGTCTTCGTTTAAGCTTTCCATATTTACAAAAATGTCATGGACTAACATTCTAAGATGGTTCTGTACGACCGTCTTAGAATGCGTGACGTAAAAACAAAAAATATTACTCCTAATTAATAATCATCTTAGAATGTGCATAGTAGAATCAATATTTTCCAGTAGTGTATTTTGAACAACCAATAAGTCTCAAGTCCTCAAATTCAACAACTAGCAAGTCAGCAACCCTCCAATGTTGCAAGTCAATAACCAGTTTTGGGTACACATCAAAGCCTCCAAAGTGTTTGAATTCAACTTACTATAGTGTGAACTCGAAACACAACCACCAGCATTGTAGGCTAACTCTGAAGCAACTATTGAGATAGGAAAATCTAAAAAGTCTCTTGCAATTTTTTGAATAGTTGAGTATTTTAGACCATTTTGTTTCAGAGTCATGTAATGGTCAAATATAGTTACTTGTTACAATGAATATTTGATGAATAACTAATAAACCCATTATAAGTGCTAAGAAAATAGAATGAGAAATTAAACACAAACTTTTGTTGCCAGTGTACCACACTCATCATTTTGTTGCAAGTAACAATTTACGACAAAAAAAGACAAGAAGAAACAAATAGGGAAATAACTGAGTCCCAAATTATATATTGTCAATGATGGAGGATGGGCATAACTTGTAATATCATCCATGACCATTAATTCACAAAAAAATTATCTTTCAAAGAAATAAAGAAAACCCAAATAATCAAAACATGAAAACAAACATGGGTACTGAAAACTAAAATCTGAGCAACCACCTAGCCAAAGAAAATAGAAGATTAAAACTTTCAAATGTAAAATGTAATTCCGAAATGGTCAAGCAAAGCCATGGGGAAAAAAGAAATGAAGGAGATGTGTAGTAAACAAATCCATTGACAGGAAGAAAGTAGCCAACACTTACACTTCAATGTGACTGGCGATGAGTGGTGACAGGACTAGGTGGTGAAGGTGCAGTCTGGGAAAAGTGAGCAACGCAGAGCGGTCTAGGGCGAGAAGTAAAGTGAATGAGTTATTTGAGGGTTTGAGTTTTGAGGGGACCGAGTTGTTACTTGTTAGAATTTCTTTAAATATAAGGGTAATTTTGTAATTTCCTTAGACTGAGGACCCACAGGGTGGGGGGAATGATTCCCATCCCCATCCCCGCAATGCCCGCAGGGAAATATTTATCCCCATCCCCGTGGGAAAAAATCCCCATCTGTGGGGCCCCAAATAGGGCAGTCCTTGCGGGGATCCTTATTTACGGTACAAATTGACACCCTTATGCTGGGTAGAGGAGACCTTATATTTGGTGGTTTCTTAACCAAACCTTATTGTAATGACTTATGTTTCCATTCGTTAAATATATTACCTTTTCACCCATACTAGTCCTATTTTCTATTTGTTCTTAATGGAATCAAATTTAATCACACAATTTCTTCTTCTACTATTTTTTTTTATTTTAACTTAAAGCATTATAACATTTTAGTGCATAAAATTCCCCTTTTATTCTTTGAGGCTGACCTTAGGACCAAAAACATCAATCTTTCAATTTTTAGCACTTATAGAAAGCTTGCTTGATTGGTTAATTTCAAAAAAAAGTTTTCTAACACCTTGGATGAATTTCATTTCATTGCTATGAAATTTAAATCTATGCTATAATAAAATAAAAACTTATAACTTATATTCCTTTTCTTCAACCAAAACCAACACTTGAGACAAGAAATCAAAGCTAAATTTCCATTTGGTTACCATTTAACTTCTTGTAAGCTTGGGGATCAAAACAAAGCCAAATTAAAAAAAATATATATCCCCTTCTCTTTTTTTAACACCAAAATTGATTAAGAGATAGACAAAGTAAAATTTCAATTTATTTTTCATTGAAACACTACATTTTCTGAATCAAGTGTTTTAATGACAATGAATTTAAGTAGTAAATTCTAAGTTCTTTAGACTTGTACTACTTTTGGTTTGCCTTGATTGCTTTAAAATACAAAACTTAATTCAGAAGCATGGAGACAGTGTGAAAGTATATTGGTCAACAATGAAGGTTTTATAACCTTGCGATCTATCCAATTTCAAAAGCAGGACAGTAGAAGCAAAATGGCAATCATGCTTTTTTATATGAAAGTACAAATATTATAAGTTGTATATATGATTGAAAACATGATTTTGGAGGTATATATTAGAACCTATGCATGGCTAAAGGATCATCAGAAGATACATTATAGAAGATGGGAGTGAAGACAAATATGTCTACACTAACTAGAAGCACACACTAGAAGCAATAAAGTTGATGCAATCCTACCCCGCAAGGGCATTGGATAGAAGACTCCAAGTAGATTGGGCTAGAGATCCAAGGGAAGGCCCTAGGGCTCTCATGAGCCTTAGGATAGATTTCGAGCCCATGGGCTAAGTATGAGTCTGCTTATCTTTGTAAATATTAGAATAGGTTTTTTCTTCTTTTGGGCCTTGTATTTTGACCATTCTAGTAGTGTAGGGTTTTAGCTTTGTATTTCAGGGAATTTTGAGTAGTCTTTGTAGTAGGGACTTTTTTTTGTATTTTCATGTATTTTGTCAAGGAGGTGAGCTTAGTTTTTAGATGGGTGTGTGTAGCTAAGCTCTAGCTTCTCAAGGAAGCTTCTCAAGGAGGTGAGCTTAGTTTTTAGATGGGTGTGTATAGCTAAGCTCTAGCTTCTCAAGGAAGTTTTCTCAAAGAAGCTTCTCAAGGAAGTTTTCTTAAGAAAGCTTCTCAAGGAAGCTACCTAGTCTATAAATAGAAGCATGTGTAACACTTGTTGTAACTTTGATGAATGAGAGTCTTGTGAGACACAACTCAAAGTTCAACTTCTCTCCCTTTTTTTCCTTCAATTTCGTGCTCCCCCCTCTCTCTTTCTCTCCCTCTTTCTTTTCCTCCATTGAAGCATCCTTCCAAGCTTCTTATCCAAGGCTCATCTTGGTGGTGAAGCTCCTTCTTCCATGGCTTATTCCCTAGTGGATGGCGCCGCCTCTCACCTCTTCTCCTTTGTCTTCCGCTGCATCTCCATGGTGGAAAATCACCATTAAAGGACCTCATTGAAGCTCAAAGATCCAGCCTCCATAGAAGCCCCACAAGCAAGCTTCCATAACTTGAGGGAACTCAACTCATCTAAGATTCTAGATAAAGGGTCTTTATGACTAGTACCCTTGCCATTAACACTAGATGAATGATGACTCATGTTGGTTCCTAAGTTGTGGTTCTTTCTTGTTGGAGGTTTGAAAACAAAAGGTAAAAGAAACTATGGTTGAAACTAGCCAAATAAACACTAAAAGAGGTGTGAAAGATAAGGTAAAAAACTAATTGGTAAAAGGAAAGCTATCTAGGCGGTTTGACAATGGAAGGTAAAGGAAATAAGCTATGAAAGTAAGCAAGAAATGTAAACTAGGTGAATCCTAAGAGTGTTTGGATGACCACATTCAAGGTTCCCAACAAAACACTCACTATCCTAAGGAAAAATTGCCTAAAATTATTACACACAAATGGAAGTTTGGTAACCTATTGGAGGCTCCCAACACACTTCCAATGAAAGGCCTTTTTGTTACAAAACTTGAAAGCAATGAAGGTAAGTAAATTGCAAATTACAAAATTACAAAATGGTCCTCAATTTTGGTGGTTGCTCTCTCTTTGGTGATTCACTCAATTTGGAGTGCTTCTTAGTCCAATAGCTCTTAAGGTGATTGGCCCCTTGCTTCTGGACTCAAATTCTTCAAGGGATGACACCAATCCTCCTTCCAATTCCCTATATGGCAACCCACAAACAAGGAAACAAAGAGACAAGTAATAACCAAAGACCAAAAAAAATGAAATGAAAGCTAAACCAATGGAGTTTTAACAAGACAATTTTTCAAGGATTATTCAATAATTAAAGCAATTAAAAGGACATAGAAGCAAGCTAGGACTCAAAGAGAAACTTAGAATGGCTCTAGAGTAGAGTAAAAAAACTGAAAAAAAGACTCAACAAACCTCTAGCTTTGGCACTTGTCTTCCCACTAATTTTCAATTCAAATTTCCATTTATAGAATAAATTTTGAGCCAAAACAACAAGCACACTTCCCTTTCACCTTTTTTTGTTCTGGATACTGATTTTCCTGCCAACTTGTGTGATTTTTCGTATTTTTTTCCTTTTATCCAAATCACTTGTTTTTTTTATAACTTTTTTCCAGATGTCTAGAAAATTCAGTAAAAATTTCAGCTCAAAATTCGAAGTAACCAATTCTCAGTAATTTTTACAAGTTTGTATGTCCAAGCTGCCAGCACCAGCGATTTGTTTCTTTAAGCATTGTATATTGATTGCCTTGAGCACGGTATAAAGACCCTGTATCAAGTCTTGATGGAAGCTTGCTTGTGGAGCTTCTATGGAGGCTGGATCTTTGAGCTTCAATGAGGTCCTTTAATGGTGATTTTCCACCATGGAAGAAGGAGCTTCACCACCAAGATGAGCCTTGGATAAGAAGCTTGGAAGGATGCTTCAATGGAGGAAAAGAAAGAGGGAGAGAAAGAGAGAGGGGGGAGCACGAAATTGAAGGAAGAAAAAGGGAGAGAAGTTGAACTTTGAGTTGTGTCTCACAAGACTCTCATTCATCAAAGTTACAACAAGTGTTACACATGCTTCTATTTATAGACTAGGTAGCTTCCTTGAGAAGCTTTCTTAAGAAAACTTCCTTGAGAAGCTTCTTTGAGAAAACTTCCTTGAGAAGCTAGAGCTTAGCTATACACACCCATCTAAAAACTAAGCTCACCTCCTTAAGAAGCTTCCTTGAGAAGCTAGAGCTTAGCTACACACACCCATCTAAAAACTAAGCTCACCTCCTTGACAAAATACATGAAAATACAAAAAAAAGTCCCTACTACAAAGACTACTCAAAATGCCCTGAAATACAAGGCTAAAACCCTATACTACTAGAATGGTCAAAATACAAGGCCCAAAAGAAGGAAAAACCTATTCTAATATTTACAAAGATAAGCGGGCTCATACTTAGCCCATGGGCTCGAAATCTATTCTAAGGCTCATGAGAACCCTAGGGCCTTCCCTTGGATCTCTAGCCCAATCTACTTGGAGTCTTCTATCCAATGCCCTTGCGGAGTAGGATTGCATCAAAAGTAAGATACCATGCAACAATGTATTGAGGCCTACATATCAGAAGACACGACTGATGCTAGAAAAGAGAGCTTGTTATCATCTACAAGTCCTAATCAAAGCAAGGAAAAGAGAAGACAAAAGAAGTGTTCTTAATCATTACCAGTAGAAGAATCACTTCTCTGATGTAACAAACTCATGACTAAGCTGGATAAAGTAGAAATCAAAACAGGTCGGTCGGCCCACCTCGACCCACCTATAAATGGGCAGACCCAACCCAACTCACTTATAATTGAGTCTTGGAAAATTGGTCCGGCTTGACCCACCATGGGTGAGAAATTATCCTTTATCAATTCAACCACTTAATCCAACCCTAAATTAAATTACTAAGCGAAATTTAAGATAAGGCATTCATTATGTGATTAAGAAACACATACACCAATTAATCATGAATGATCATTAAGCATGAACGTGAATTAAGCGCAGAGACAATTAATCAAGCACTAAGCATGCATGGATCAATAGCAACAATTATAGAATAATTGGTGAAGAGGAGAAACTGATCATAATTTAATAGTAATAATAGAACATCAAAGAAAGTTGTGCTTGATCCTCAAGAGAAAACAACGTTGGAGACTTAGCCTTCCATTAATCAGTAGAGAATGAAATTACAGATTGAAGTAGCAAACGAAATTTTATTGCTACATGAATAGTAAAAACTCGAATCGCAAAACTTAAATTTATTCTCTCTCTCCAAAACGAAAAAGTGTCTAAAAAAAGAAGAAGAGAAGCCTAAAACTAAAAACGAAAAAGGAGAGAGAGAGGAGAGCCTAAAACTAGAACCTTGGTGCTGTTATATAGTTCTCAGCCCCGAAGCTTACAAATCTGTTTTAAGTCCAAGCCCATAAATAAAATAAAATCTAGATAAGATAAGATAAGACAAAATCTAGATGAAATAATATCTAGATAAGATAAGATCTAGATGAAATAATATCTAGATGAGATAAAATCTAGATATGATAAGATAAAATCTAGATGAAATAATATCTAGATGAGATAAAATTTAGATAAGATAAGATTTGGTAGAATAAAATAGTCTGCACTCATCAAGTCCAAGCCCAATTCTGGATTCAAGTCCAATTGCTTATAATTCTCTTGAAATTAAATTAAAAACATAAAATTAGTCCAATAGGCCCAAATGATAAAACTACATAATTAATTTGACAATTAAGGCTAATCAGTAATTAAAATGGTGACAAAAAGGGTTAAGAAATAGGAGAAAATGATGACACATCAGAGGGTTAAACAGGTTGGTCCACCAACCCACTTAAAATTAAAAAAAAACCTTTTAAAAAAATAAAATTCAACAGAAAATCATTTTTTAGAAAATTAAATTTTGGATAAATTAGGAAAATATTATTTAAATTAAATCTTTCACTATCCACACATCACACCTACAACAAGATAGAACTATAATAACAAAAATTTAGAAAAATGGAAAAAATTTCATGTTTACATAATAGTCTAGAATAAAATAGTCTAAAACATGACACTAAATAAACAAAATTAAAGTCTAGAACTTTGAGGTCTTAAAACAATATTAAAAAAATACTAAGAGTCTATTTTGTAGGTGGGTTAGGTGTGTCAACCTGGCCCACCACGAGTTCAATTCGGATGGGCCAAGACAAGTTTTTCAATCAATTGCAAATTCTTGACCTTTAAACCTCTCAAGAATCCAACAATAGCCATCTACAAGCTCTATATGAAGGAAAATTTGTTGAAGCCCATTACTAAGAAGAAAATTAGGATAAAAAGGGTAAGATCAAGAAGTCGAGTTGTACATATACATATATATCATTTTGCTTTCAATTTAGTCTTAGTTAGCCCAGTCTTTATAGGACTTTAGAGGCAAATCCACTTAGCCATAGAGTTTCTATAAACATCTCTTTAGTGGAGCCTTACTAATGAGTGATTTTTGAAAGGTGTAATAGGTCACCTGTCTTTAAGCAAAACCCTTTTAGGATAGGTAACTGTAAAAGAACAATTAGGGGATTATTGCTTCTAAAGGTTGAGAGAGCACAATAAAGTGTTGTATGAGTCAAACAGTTGTTGTTACTTTGGGTTTAAGGTCCAAAAAGACTTTTTGAAATAATACTTGGGCAGATCTTGCAGAGGCTTAAAGAATTTTAGGGTGAAGCTTGGAGAAACCTTTTGAAATAATATTTGGGGGAATTTGCAAAAGTTTGGAGAATACCGGTTGTAGGAGCCTGTGGAGACTTCGGAAAAAAGAATACCATAGTTTATGCTCGTGTTAGTGGAAATCCTACATGTGTAAGGACCGAGCATAGCCAAAGGTTGTGGTTGAACCAATATAATTTGAGAAGAAACTTCAGAAGCTATGTTCTCTTTTGCAGAAAAATACATAGTCAATCAAGTATCACTATTCAACCAATCAACCCCTTTTGAGTGACCTTCTAATCCACTTCATCTTCATTATATGTTAAATTTTGGGCATAGGAATCAATACAATCCAAAGTGACACAAAACCAAATTTATTTTCCCTTTTTCTTGGACTAGTTGAGAGCCATGTAAGGAAAAATAAGGTGTTTTTTCATTTTTAAATCACAACACATTACTCAAGTATAGTATGTATTTTCTTGGACATAGTCTACCCTTAATATTTAGACATTCCCAACTGAAAAATAATTATTTTTCTAAAGAGAAAATTTTAGCCACTTCTCAAATACATCAAGAGAAATCAAAACAAGAACTTTGGTAGTGAAGTCACCACTATCAGCATGTAGAAAAGAAAAAATGAAACCATTTCCCATTCCTTCCCGCCTTTTATACCTCTTCACGTGCCAAAAAAGATAGGAGAGTGAGGCTTGCAAGCTTGCAAAAAGACTCATTTTCTTGAAGGAAGAAAGTTCCTTGAGTGGATGTTGAAGATGAAAGGAAGGTGGGTGGATGGGGAAGCTTGTTGTGGAAAAGAAAATTTAAAATTTTAGTGTGTGCTACAAAGTGTTTCATTATCATGAGAGAAACAAGGGAGGAATTTTTCGCTAGGTGTGTTGTTTAAAGAGAGATAATGAGTTTAATAGAAAGAAACAAAATGACATCATGTGGATTATTTCGTGGCATAATTAAGCTTATTATAATATAGTAAACCAATTTAGCAAGTGTTAATTGTGAGAAGGGGGAGACATGCAATCAGCTAGAGCAAAGGCTCCTCTGCTCAAGTCTCTAATCTTGAAGATCTCTATGCAAAATAGTGTTTTAAAACTCAAATCAAACTAATTGATTTGATCAGTTTAAGCGACAACTAGACCTGTATTTGGTCTGGTCACTTTAATGCATTAGAAATGCATTCGACTCGACTAAAAGTAGTAGACTCATACCTAAACTGATAAAAAAATGGTGAACTAGGTAACAGGTTTTAAAGCAAGTTACATGTTATATTGTTTCCACTCTATTCTGCAACACATAACCTAACACATTTTCTTTAATTTAACATGCTTTGAGCAATCCATATGGCAACATGTTGCTTTGATTTGAATAATCTCTAGTACTGGTACACTCATATTTGAGAATTGGTCAGTATATGATAGCAATTATATTTGGTAATTTCAAGGGTTATTGGTTTTTATATTTGAAAACTTTAGGCTCCATTCAAGGTGGTTACCAATTTCATGTATTTTGTTTTAAAAAGCAATTTCGAAACAGAAATGTGTTGGGGAAAAATAACGATGATTTGATTTTTTACTTCATTTCACTACATTTTTAACCTCATTTCATAAACAATGAAAATATGTTTCCTGATTATTATTTGTCGCATTACACTCTTACACTTCTCCATTCATGTCCCTTCTGTAGACAAAGGATCAAGCTGAATGTTTTGATGATGCCAAAGGATTACATGCTTCTCAAAGCTTTATTCAAGATAAAGAAATTAAAGATATTCAAGATGGATGATCAAGACAATCTCTAGAGTCTTAGGAAGGGTATATTAAATAGGAAGGGAATTCCTAATTGAAGTAGCAAAAGGTTTGGCCAAGAAATTTAAGTTAAAAAATCTTTTTCAAGAGATTTATTCTCTGGTAATCGATTACCAGAGGATGTAATTGATTACCGGTGGCCAAAAATGATTTACAACAGCTATTAAAATTTGAATTCAAAATTTGCACTGTGTAATCGATTACACATATATGGTAATCGATTACCAGCAGTTATTGAACATTTTAATTCAAATTTTAAAGCTTGTAATTGATTACACACATACTGTAATCGATTACCAGAGGAGATTTTCAGAAAACATTCTCAACAGTCACATCTTTTCATTTGGTTCTTGAATGGCCATCAAAGGCCTATATATATGTGACTTGAGACACGAATTTGCTAAGAGTTTTCAGAACAAAAAGGTCTTATCTTCTTAAAAAGCAAAATCGTTTTATCCTCTTACAAATTCCTTGGCCAAAACACTTGTGATTCAATAAGGAATTATTTGAGTGCTCAAATTGTTCAATCTATCTTTTTCAAGAGAGATTTCTTCTTCTCTCCTTCTTTATTCTGAAAAGGGATTAAGAGACCGAGGGTCTCTTGTTGTAAAGAAATCTGAACACAAACGAAGGGTTGTCCTTGTGTGGTTCAGATCTTGTAATAGGTTTTTACAAGATAGTGGAACTCTCAAGCAAGTTGCTTGGGGACTGGACGTAGGCACAAGGGTGTGACCGAACCAGTATAAATCTGAGTTTGCAATCTCTCTTCCCTTAAACTCCTTTAATTGCTTATTATTTATTCTTTCTTTTCAGTAAGTTTATCTTGCATATTTTCTTAAGAGTTTACTATTAAGGAATCTAGGGTTACGGGTTAAAATAAAAATAGAATTTTTTAATTAGGAAAAGTTTGTGATATCTTAATTCAACCCCCCTTCTTAAGATATCTGAGGCCACTTGTCCAACAAGTGGTATCAGAGCTTCATTCTTGTATAAAGTTTAGAAGCTTCAAGAATTATGGCCTCATCAAACTACTTGTTTCCCGAGGGAAATTCTATAAATAGACCTCCCATCTTTAATGGAGTGGGTTACCACTATTGGAAAACCCACATGCAAATATTTATAGGGGCAATAGATTTAAATATTTGGGAAGCCATAGAACAAGGACCTTATGTTCCCTCTATAGTGGCCGGTTGTGCAACAATAGAAAAACCTAGAGCAGATTGGACTGAGGAAGAAAGAAGATTAGTACAATATAATTTAAAGGCCAAAAATATTATTACATCTGCCCTAGGAATAGATGAATACTTTAGGGTTTCAAATTGTAAAAGTGCTAAGGATATGTGGGATACCCTACAAGTAACACATGAAGGCACAACAAATGTTAAAAGATCTAGGATAAACACATTAACTCGTGAATATGAACTGTTTAGGATGAATGTAAATGAAAGTATACAAGACATGCAAAAGAGGTTCACACACATAGTTAATCATCTTGCATCTCTAGGAAAAACTTTTCTAAATGAAGATCTAGTAAATAAAGTTTTAAGATGTCTTAATAGAGAATGGCAACCAAAGGTAACAGCCATCACAGAATCTCAAGATTTGTCTAGTATGTCTCTTGCTACGTTATTTGGAAAATTGCAGGAGCATGAAATGGAATTATTGAGATTAAATCAACATGAAGAAACTGATAAGAAAAAGAAGGGAATCACTCTTAAAGCCTCATCTGCAATCCAAGAAGACAGTGATAAAGAAGATTCAATTGACTTGAATAATGATGAAGATATTAGTCTTTTTGTAAACAGGTTCAACAAGTTCTTGAGAGTCAAAGGAAATCAAAAGAGACCAAATTTTAAACCTAAAAGAAGGATAGAAGATTCATCCTCTACTCTAAAATGCTTTGAATGTAATCAACCTGGACATCTGAGAGTTGATTGCCCAATCTTCAAGAAAAGAATGGAGAAATCTGAAAAGAAAAATTTCATTGAAAAGAAGATGAAGAAGGCCTACATCACGTGGAATGACAATGATATGGAATCATCTGAGGATTCAGAGAATGAAGAGATAAATCTATGTCTAATGGCAAAAAGTTATGAAAGCGATGAAGAGGTAACATCTTCAAATAACAACTTATCCATTTCTTTTGATGAATTACAAGATGCATTTGCTGATTTGCATAAAGAATCAATTAAACTTGCAAAGTTAGTTTCATCCTCTAAGAAAACAATTTCAAATTTGGAAAATGAAATTTCAAAATTAAATAAATAATTAGATCATCTTAAAACTGAAGTTTCAAATTCCAAATCAAATGATAAAATTCATGTCTCTACTATTCTTGATGAAAAAGTTATATCTGATTCATGTAAATGTTGTAGCAAGTATGTAAAAGAAATTAAAGATTTAAAAAATTCACTTGCTAAATTTTCTATTGGCAAAAATAACTTGGATGTCATATTAGGAAATCAAAGATGTATTTTTGATAAAGCAGGACTTGGATACAAACCAGAAAAACAACAAAAATTTTATAAAAATTTCTTTTCTTCTTCACAAAAATATAATTCCCCTTTCATTACTTGTTTTTATTGTGGAAGAAAAGGGCATGGCACATCTACATGCTATTTTAGAAGGAATTGTAACAATATTAAAATGATTTGGGTCCCAAAAGGATCTGTTATTCATACTAACACTATAGGATCCAATAAAGTTTGGGTACCTAAGTCACAACTTTGATTTTGTAGGAACCCTTGAGGAAAAAGTGGTACATAGATAGCGGATGCGCAAAACATATGACGGGAGACGCATCAAAATTCACACATATCTCTCCCAAGAAAAGAGGACATGTAACTTATGGTGACAACAACAAAGGTATAATTCTTGGAGTTGGAAAAATAGGTACAAATTCTTCAACCTCCATTGAAAATGTTCTATTTGTTGAAGGTCTTAAACATAGTATGCTTAGTGTGAGTCAATTATGTGACAAAGGCTATCTGGTATCATTTGATTCTCAAAAGTGTGTCATTGAACATGAACATGATACAAATATAAAACATATAGGGTTTAGAGTCAACAATGTTTACATGATAGACTTAAGTCAAAAACTAGATAATAATCAATGTTT
The DNA here is from genome assembly GCF_004193775.1 of Glycine soja. Lineage (NCBI taxonomy): Eukaryota > Viridiplantae > Streptophyta > Magnoliopsida > Fabales > Fabaceae > Glycine > Glycine soja. The sequence continues at coordinate 9,144,442 of NC_041011.1, forward strand.
TCTTAGTAAAGATGATGATCCATGGTTGTGGCATAAACGGATTGCACACATAAACATGGAACACTTAAATAGATTAATATCAAAAGATTTAGTTGTTGGTTTGCCAAAACTAAGATTTGAAAAAGATAGGCTATGTGATGCATGTCAAAAGGGAAAACAAACTAGAGTTTCTTTCAAATCTAAAAACATTGTTTCATCTACGCAACCTTTACAATTACTACATATGGATTTGTTTGGTCCTTCCAGAATCATGAGTTTTGGAGGAAGTTATTATGCTCTTGTTATAGTTGATGATTATTCTAGATACACATGGACTCTTTTTATCACTCATAAGAATGATGCATTTCAAGCATTTAGAAAACTTGCAAAAATCATTCAAAATAAGAAAAATCTCAAGATTATATCTATTAGGAGTGATCATGGGGGTGAGTTTGAAAATAAAGAATTTGAATTATTTTCTGGTAAGCATGGGATTGAGCATAACTTTTCTGCACCAAGAACCCCTCAACAAAATGGTGTTGTTGAAAGGAAAAATAGATCTTTGGAAGAGATTGCTAGAACTTTATTGAATGATACTCCTCTTCCAAAATTCTTTTGGGCTGAAGCCGTTAACACTGCATGCTACATTTTAAACAGGGCTTTAATAAGACCCATTTTAAAGAAAACTCCATATGAATTGTTCAATGGCAGAAAACCAAACATCTCACATCTTCATATCTTTGGTTGTAAATGTTTTGTATTGAATAATGGAAAAGATAACTTAGGAAAATTTGATGCTAAGTCAGATGAAGGTATTTTTCTTGGATATTCTCTACATAGTAAAGCTTATAGAATATATAATAAAAGAACAATGACAATTGAAGAGTCTATACATGTTTCCTTTGATGAGTCTAATGCCATTCTTCCAAGGAAGGATTTTTTAGATGATATTTCAGATTCCTTAGAAGATACACATATTCATAGAAATGACTCTAAAGAAAAAGATGAAGGAAGCAATGAGGATTCTCAAGATAATGGAGTTAGAGCAAATAATGAACTTCCAAGAGAATGGAAAGCCTCAAGAGATCATCCCCTCGACAACATTATTGGTGATATCTCAAAAGGGGTAACAACTAGACATTCTCTTAAAAGATTTTTGTAATAACATGGCTTTTGTGTCTATAATTGAACCTAAAAATTTGAATGAAGCCATAATAGATGATAATTGGATAATTGCTATGCAAGAAGAACTAAATCAGTTTGAAAGAAACAATGTGTGGAAATTAGTAGAAAAACCTGAAAATAATTTTGTCATAGGAACAAAATGGGTTTTTAGAAATAAATTAGATGAACATGGCATAATTATTAGAAATAAGACTAGGTTAGTAGCAAAAGGGTATAATCAAGAAGAGGGAATAGACTATGAAGAAACATATGCTCCAGTTGCAAGATTAGAAGCCATTAGAATGCTCTTAGCATATGCATCCATAATGGATTTTAAGCTCTATCAAATGGATGTTAAAAGTGTTTTTCTAAATGGCTTAATTCAAGAAGAAATATATGTTGAACAACCCCCAGGTTTTGAAATCCTGGATAAACCAAATCATGTTTATAAATTGCAAAAGGCTCTTTATGGTTTGAAACAAGCCCCTAGGGTGTGGTATGAACATTTAAGCAATTTTCTCCTAGAAAAAGAATTTTTAGAGGAAAAGTGGATACCACATTGTTCATAAAGAGAAAGTATAATAATATTTTGTTGCTTCAAATATATGTTGATGATATAATTTTTGGATCCACTAATGATTCATTGTGCAAGGAGTTTTCCCTTGATATGCAAAGTGAATTTGAAATGTCAATGATGGGAGAACTAAATTACTTCCTAGGATTACAAATCAAGCAAACTCAAGGAGGTATATTCATTAACCAAGCCAAGTACTGCAAGGAATTGATCAAAATATTTGGGATGGAAAGTGCAAAACACATGGCTACACCGATGAGCACTAGCTGTTACTTAGATAAAGATGAATCTGGTCAGTCTATAGACATGAAACAATATCGAGGTATGATCGGATCTCTTCTCTATTTATCTGCTAGTAGACCTGATATTATGTTTAGTGTATGCATGTGTGCTAGGTTTCAATCCAACCCCAAACAATCACATTGAGTGCAGTAAAGAGAATCATGAGATATCTATTAGGTACAATCAATTTAGGATTATAGTATCCTAAACTCAACATGTAACTTAATAGGATATTTAGTTTTCCTGATTATTATTTGTCGCATTACACTCTTACACTTCTCGCATTCATGTCCCTTCTGTAGACAAAGGATCAAGCTGAATGTTTTGATGATGCCAAAGGATTACATGCTTCTCAAAGCTTTATTCAAGATAAAGAAATTAAAGATATTCAAGATGGATGATCAAGACAATCTCTAGAGTCTTAGGAAGGGTATATTAAATAGGAAGGGAATTCCTAATTGAAGTAGCAAAAGGTTTGGCCAAGAAATTTAAAGTTAAAAAATCTTTTTCAAGAGATTTATTCTCTGGTAATCGATTACCAGAGGATGTAATTGATTACCGGTGGCCAAAATGATTTACAACAGCTATTAAAATTTGAATTCAAAAATTTGCACTGTGTAATCGATTACACATATATGGTAATCGATTACCAGCAGTTATTGAACATTTTAATTCAAATTTTAAAGCTTGTAATTGATTACACACATACTGTAATCGATTACCAGAGGAGATTTTCAGAAAACATTCTCAACAGTCACATCTTTTCATTTGTTCTTGAATGGCCATCAAAGGCCTATATATATGTGACTTGAGACACGAATTTGCTAAGAGTTTTCAGAACAAAAAGGTCTTATCTTCTTAAAAAGCAAAATCGTTTTATCCTCTACAAATTCCTTGGCCAAAACACTTGTGATTCAATAAGGAAATTATTTGAGTGCTCAATTGTTCAATCTATCTTTTTCAAGAGAGATTTCTTCTTCTCTCCTTCTTTATTCTGAAAAGGGATTAAGAGACGCGAGGGTCTCTTGTTGTAAAGAAATCTGAACACAAACGAAGGGTTGTCCTTGTGTGGTTCAGATCTTGTAATAGGTTTTTACAAGATAGTGGAACTCTCAAGCAAGTTGCTTGGGAACTGGACGTAGGCACAAGGGTGTGACCGAACCAGTATAAATCTGAGTTTGCAATCTCTCTTCCCATTAATACTAATCGTCTTTAATTAATTCTTTAATTATTTATATCATTTAATTGCTATTATTTATCTTTCTTTCAGTAAGTTTTATCTTGCATATTTTCTTAAGAGTTTACTATTAAGGAATCTAGGTTACGGGTTAAAATAAAAAATAGAATTTTTTAATTAGGAAAAGTTTGTGATATCTTAATTCAACCCCCTTCTTAAGATATCTGAGGCCACTTGTCCAACAAGTGTATCAGAGCTTCATTCTTGTATAAAGTTTAGAAGCTTCAAGAATTATGGCCTCATCAAAACTACTTGTTTCCCCGAGGGAAATTCTAAAATAGACCTCCCATCTTATGGAGTGGGTTACCACTTTGGAAAACCCACATGCAAATATTTATAGGGGCAATAGATTTAAATATTTGGGAAGCCTAGAACAAGGACCTTATGTTCCCTCTATAGTGGCCGTTGTGCAACAATAGAAAAACCTAGAGCAATTGGACTGAGGAAGAAAGAAAGATTAGTACAATATAATTTAAAGGCCAAAAATATTATTACATCTGCCCTAGGAATAGATGAATACTTTAGGGTTTCAAATTGTAAAAGTGCTAAGGATATGTGGGATACCTACAAGTAACACATGAAGGCACAACAAATGTTAAAAGATCTAGATAAACACATTAACTCGTGAATATGAACTGTTTAGATGAATGTAAATGAAAGTATACAAGACATGCAAAAGAGGTTCACACACATAGTTAATCATCTTGCATCTCTAGGAAAAACTTTTCTAAATGAAGATCTAGTAAATAAAGTTTTAAGATGTCTTAATAGAGAATGGCAACCAAAGGTAACAGCCATCACAGAATCTCAAGATTTGTCTAGTATGTCTCTTGCTACGTTATTTGGAAAATTGCAGGAGCATGAAATGAGATTATTGAGATTAAATCAACATGAAGAACTGATAAGAAAAAAGAAGGGAATCACTCTTAAAGCCTCATCTGCAATCCAAGAAGACAGTGATAAAGAAGATTCAATTGACTTGAATAATGATGAAGATATTAGTCTTTTTGTAAACAGGTTCAACAAGTTCTTGAGAGTCAAAGAAATCAAAGAGACCAAATTTTAAACCTAAAAGAAGGATAGAAGATTCATCCTCTACTCTAAAATGCTTTGAATGTAATCAACCTGGACATCTGAGAGTTGATTGCCCATCTTCAAGAAAAGAATGGAGAAATCTGAAAAGAAAAATTTCATTGAAAAGAAGATGAAGAAGGCCTACATCACGTGGAATGACAATGATATGAATCATCTGAGGATCAGAGAATGAAGAGATAATCTATGTCTAATGGCAAAAAGTTATGAAAGCGATGAAGAGGTAACATCTTCAAATAACAACTTATCCATTTCTTTTGATGAATTACAAGATGCATTTGCTGATTTGCCATAAAGAATCAATTAAACTTGCAAAGTTAGTTTTCATCCTCTAAAGAAAACAATTTCAAATTTGGAAAATGAAATTTCAAAATTAAATAAATAATTAGCATCATTTAAAAACTGAAGTTTCAAATTCCAATCAAATGATAAAATTCATGTCTCTACTATTCTTGATGAAAAGTTATATCTGATTCATGTAAATGTTGTAGCAAGTATGTAAAAGAAATTAAAGATTTAAAAATTCACTTGCTAAATTTTCTATTGGCAAAAATAACTTGGATGTCATATTAGGAAATCAAAGATGTATTTTTGAATAAGCAGGACTTGGATACAAACCAGAAAAACAACAAAAATTTATAAAAATTTCTTTTCTTCTTCACAAAAATATAATTCCCCTTTCATACTTGTTTTTATTGTGGAAGAAAAGGGCATGGCACATCTACATGCTATTTTGAAGGAATTGTAACAATATTAAAATGATTTGGGTCCCAAAAGGATCTGTTATTCATACTAACACTATAGGATCCAATAAAAGTTTGGTACCTAAGTCACAACTTTGATTTTGTAGGAACCCTTGAGGAAAAGTGGTACATAGATAGCGGATGCGCAAACATATGACGGGAGACGCATCAAATTCACCACATATCTCTCCAAGAAAAGAGGACATGTAACTTATGGTGACAACAACACACAGGTTGGTCCACCAACCCACTTAAAATTAAAAAAAACCTTTTAAAAAAATAAAATTCAACAGAAAATCATTTTTTAGAAATTAAATTTTGGATAAATTAGGAAAATATTATTTAAATTAAATCTTTCACTATCCACACATCACACCTACAACAAGATAGAACTATAATAACAAAAATTTAGAAAAATGGAAAAAATTTCATGTTTACATAATAGTCTAGAATAAAATAGTCTAAAACATGACACTAAATAAACAAATTAAAGTCTAGAACTTTGAGGTCTTAAAACAATATTAAAAAAATACTAAGAGTCTATTTTGTAGGTGGGTTAGGTGTGTCAACCTGGCCCACCACGAGTTCAATTCGGATGGGCCAAGACAAGTTTTTCAATCAATTGCAAATTCTTGACCTTTAAACCTCTCAAGAATCCAACAATAGCCATCTACAAGCTCTATATGAAGGAAAATTTGTTGAAGCCCATTACTAAGAAGAAAATTAGGATAAAAAGGGTAAGATCAAGAAGTCGAGTTGTACATATACATATATATCATTTTGCTTTCAATTTAGTCTTAGTTAGCCCAGTCTTTATAGGACTTTAGAGGCAAATCCACTTAGCCATAGAGTTTCTATAAACATCTCTTTAGTGGAGCCTTACTAATGAGTGATTTTTGAAAGGTGTAATAGGTCACCTGTCTTTAAGCAAAACCCTTTTAGGATAGGTAACTGTAAAAGAACAATTAGGGGATTATTGCTTCTAAAGGTTGAGAGAGCACAATAAAGTGTTGTATGAGTCAAACAGTTGTTGTTACTTTGGGTTTAAGGTCCAAAAAGACTTTTTGAAAATAATACTTGGGCAGATCTTGCAGAGGCTTAAAGAATTTTAGGGTGAAGCTTGGAGAAACCTTTTGAAATAATATTTGGGGGAATTTGCAAAAGTTTGGAGAATACCGGTTGTAGGAGCCTGTGGAGACTTCGGAAAAAAGAATACCATAGTTTATGCTCGTGTTAGTGGAAATCCTACATGTGTAAGGACCGAGCATAGCCAAAGGTTGTGGTTGAACCAATATAATTGAGAGAAACTTCAGAAGCTATGTTCTCTTTTGCAGAAAAATACATAGTCAATCAAGTATCACTATTCAACCAATCAACCCCTTTTGAGTGACCTTCTAATCCACTTCATCTTCATTATATGTTAAATTTTGGGCATAGGAATCAATACAATCCAAAGTGACACAAAACCAAATTTATTTTCCCTTTTTCTTGGACTAGTTGAGAGCCATGTAAGGAAAAATAAGGTGTTTTTTCATTTTTAAATCACAACACATTACTCAAGTATAGTATGTATTTTCTTGGACATAGTCTACCCTTAATATTTAGACATTCCCAACTGAAAAATAATTATTTTTCTAAAGAGAAAATTTTAGCCACTTCTCAAATACATCAAGAGAAATCAAAACAAGAACTTTGGTAGTGAAGTCACCACTATCAGCATGTAGAAAAGAAAAAATGAAACCATTTCCCATTCCTTCCCGCCTTTTATACCTCTTCACGTGCCAAAAAAGATAGGAGAGTGAGGCTTGCAAGCTTGCAAAAAGACTCATTTTCTTGAAGGAAGAAAGTTCCTTGAGTGGATGTTGAAGATGAAAGGAAGGTGGGTGGATGGGGAAGCTTGTTGTGGAAAAGAAAATTTAAAATTTTAGTGTGTGCTACAAAGTGTTTCATTATCATGAGAGAAACAAGGGAGGAATTTTTCGCTAGGTGTGTTGTTTAAAGAGAGATAATGAGTTTAATAGAAAGAAACAAAATGACATCATGTGGATTATTTCGTGGCATAATTAAGCTTATTATAATATAGTAAACCAATTTAGCAAGTGTTAATTGTGAGAAGGGGGAGACATGCAATCAGCTAGAGCAAAGGCTCCTCTGCTCAAGTCTCTAATCTTGAAGATCTCTATGCAAAATAGTGTTTTAAAACTCAAATCAAACTAATTGATTTGATCAGTTTAAGCGACAACTAGACCTGTATTTGGTCTGGTCACTTTAATGCATTAGAAATGCATTCGACTCGACTAAAAGTAGTAGACTCATACCTAAACTGATAAAAAAATGGTGAACTAGGTAACAGGTTTTAAAGCAAGTTACATGTTATATTGTTTCCACTCTATTCTGCAACACATAACCTAACACATTTTCTTTAATTTAACATGCTTTGAGCAATCCATATGGCAACATGTTGCTTTGATTTGAATAATCTCTAGTACTGGTACACTCATATTTGAGAATTGGTCAGTATATGATAGCAATTATATTTGGTAATTTCAAGGGTTATTGGTTTTTATATTTGAAAACTTTAGGCTCCATTCAAGGTGGTTACCAATTTCATGTATTTTGTTTTAAAAAGCAATTTCGAAACAGAAATGTGTTGGGGAAAAATAACGATGATTTGATTTTTTACTTCATTTCACTACATTTTTAACCTCATTTCATAAACAATGAAAATATGTTTCCTGATTATTATTTGTCGCATTACACTCTTACACTTCTCCATTCATGTCCCTTCTGTAGACAAAGGATCAAGCTGAATGTTTTGATGATGCCAAAGGATTACATGCTTCTCAAAGCTTTATTCAAGATAAAGAAATTAAAGATATTCAAGATGGATGATCAAGACAATCTCTAGAGTCTTAGGAAGGGTATATTAAATAGGAAGGGAATTCCTAATTGAAGTAGCAAAAGGTTTGGCCAAGAAATTTAAGTTAAAAAATCTTTTTCAAGAGATTTATTCTCTGGTAATCGATTACCAGAGGATGTAATTGATTACCGGTGGCCAAAAATGATTTACAACAGCTATTAAAATTTGAATTCAAAATTTGCACTGTGTAATCGATTACACATATATGGTAATCGATTACCAGCAGTTATTGAACATTTTAATTCAAATTTTAAAGCTTGTAATTGATTACACACATACTGTAATCGATTACCAGAGGAGATTTTCAGAAAACATTCTCAACAGTCACATCTTTTCATTTGGTTCTTGAATGGCCATCAAAGGCCTATATATATGTGACTTGAGACACGAATTTGCTAAGAGTTTTCAGAACAAAAAGGTCTTATCTTCTTAAAAAGCAAAATCGTTTTATCCTCTTACAAATTCCTTGGCCAAAACACTTGTGATTCAATAAGGAATTATTTGAGTGCTCAAATTGTTCAATCTATCTTTTTCAAGAGAGATTTCTTCTTCTCTCCTTCTTTATTCTGAAAAGGGATTAAGAGACCGAGGGTCTCTTGTTGTAAAGAAATCTGAACACAAACGAAGGGTTGTCCTTGTGTGGTTCAGATCTTGTAATAGGTTTTTACAAGATAGTGGAACTCTCAAGCAAGTTGCTTGGGGACTGGACGTAGGCACAAGGGTGTGACCGAACCAGTATAAATCTGAGTTTGCAATCTCTCTTCCCTTAAACTCCTTTAATTGCTTATTATTTATTCTTTCTTTTCAGTAAGTTTATCTTGCATATTTTCTTAAGAGTTTACTATTAAGGAATCTAGGGTTACGGGTTAAAATAAAAATAGAATTTTTTAATTAGGAAAAGTTTGTGATATCTTAATTCAACCCCCCTTCTTAAGATATCTGAGGCCACTTGTCCAACAAGTGGTATCAGAGCTTCATTCTTGTATAAAGTTTAGAAGCTTCAAGAATTATGGCCTCATCAAACTACTTGTTTCCCGAGGGAAATTCTATAAATAGACCTCCCATCTTTAATGGAGTGGGTTACCACTATTGGAAAACCCACATGCAAATATTTATAGGGGCAATAGATTTAAATATTTGGGAAGCCATAGAACAAGGACCTTATGTTCCCTCTATAGTGGCCGGTTGTGCAACAATAGAAAAACCTAGAGCAGATTGGACTGAGGAAGAAAGAAGATTAGTACAATATAATTTAAAGGCCAAAAATATTATTACATCTGCCCTAGGAATAGATGAATACTTTAGGGTTTCAAATTGTAAAAGTGCTAAGGATATGTGGGATACCCTACAAGTAACACATGAAGGCACAACAAATGTTAAAAGATCTAGGATAAACACATTAACTCGTGAATATGAACTGTTTAGGATGAATGTAAATGAAAGTATACAAGACATGCAAAAGAGGTTCACACACATAGTTAATCATCTTGCATCTCTAGGAAAAACTTTTCTAAATGAAGATCTAGTAAATAAAGTTTTAAGATGTCTTAATAGAGAATGGCAACCAAAGGTAACAGCCATCACAGAATCTCAAGATTTGTCTAGTATGTCTCTTGCTACGTTATTTGGAAAATTGCAGGAGCATGAAATGGAATTATTGAGATTAAATCAACATGAAGAAACTGATAAGAAAAAGAAGGGAATCACTCTTAAAGCCTCATCTGCAATCCAAGAAGACAGTGATAAAGAAGATTCAATTGACTTGAATAATGATGAAGATATTAGTCTTTTTGTAAACAGGTTCAACAAGTTCTTGAGAGTCAAAGGAAATCAAAAGAGACCAAATTTTAAACCTAAAAGAAGGATAGAAGATTCATCCTCTACTCTAAAATGCTTTGAATGTAATCAACCTGGACATCTGAGAGTTGATTGCCCAATCTTCAAGAAAAGAATGGAGAAATCTGAAAAGAAAAATTTCATTGAAAAGAAGATGAAGAAGGCCTACATCACGTGGAATGACAATGATATGGAATCATCTGAGGATTCAGAGAATGAAGAGATAAATCTATGTCTAATGGCAAAAAGTTATGAAAGCGATGAAGAGGTAACATCTTCAAATAACAACTTATCCATTTCTTTTGATGAATTACAAGATGCATTTGCTGATTTGCATAAAGAATCAATTAAACTTGCAAAGTTAGTTTCATCCTCTAAGAAAACAATTTCAAATTTGGAAAATGAAATTTCAAAATTAAATAAATAATTAGATCATCTTAAAACTGAAGTTTCAAATTCCAAATCAAATGATAAAATTCATGTCTCTACTATTCTTGATGAAAAAGTTATATCTGATTCATGTAAATGTTGTAGCAAGTATGTAAAAGAAATTAAAGATTTAAAAAATTCACTTGCTAAATTTTCTATTGGCAAAAATAACTTGGATGTCATATTAGGAAATCAAAGATGTATTTTTGATAAAGCAGGACTTGGATACAAACCAGAAAAACAACAAAAATTTTATAAAAATTTCTTTTCTTCTTCACAAAAATATAATTCCCCTTTCATTACTTGTTTTTATTGTGGAAGAAAAGGGCATGGCACATCTACATGCTATTTTAGAAGGAATTGTAACAATATTAAAATGATTTGGGTCCCAAAAGGATCTGTTATTCATACTAACACTATAGGATCCAATAAAGTTTGGGTACCTAAGTCACAACTTTGATTTTGTAGGAACCCTTGAGGAAAAAGTGGTACATAGATAGCGGATGCGCAAAACATATGACGGGAGACGCATCAAAATTCACACATATCTCTCCCAAGAAAAGAGGACATGTAACTTATGGTGACAACAACAAAGGTATAATTCTTGGAGTTGGAAAAATAGGTACAAATTCTTCAACCTCCATTGAAAATGTTCTATTTGTTGAAGGTCTTAAACATAGTATGCTTAGTGTGAGTCAATTATGTGACAAAGGCTATCTGGTATCATTTGATTCTCAAAAGTGTGTCATTGAACATGAACATGATACAAATATAAAACATATAGGGTTTAGAGTCAACAATGTTTACATGATAGACTTAAGTCAAAAACTAGATAATAATCAATGTTTTCTTAGTAAAGATGATGATCCATGGTTGTGGCATAAACGGATTGCACACATAAACATGGAACACTTAAATAGATTAATATCAAAAGATTTAGTTGTTGGTTTGCCAAAACTAAGATTTGAAAAAGATAGGCTATGTGATGCATGTCAAAAGGGAAAACAAACTAGAGTTTCTTTCAAATCTAAAAACATTGTTTCATCTACGCAACCTTTACAATTACTACATATGGATTTGTTTGGTCCTTCCAGAATCATGAGTTTTGGAGGAAGTTATTATGCTCTTGTTATAGTTGATGATTATTCTAGATACACATGGACTCTTTTTATCACTCATAAGAATGATGCATTTCAAGCATTTAGAAAACTTGCAAAAATCATTCAAAATAAGAAAAATCTCAAGATTATATCTATTAGGAGTGATCATGGGGGTGAGTTTGAAAATAAAGAATTTGAATTATTTTCTGGTAAGCATGGGATTGAGCATAACTTTTCTGCACCAAGAACCCCTCAACAAAATGGTGTTGTTGAAAGGAAAAATAGATCTTTGGAAGAGATTGCTAGAACTTTATTGAATGATACTCCTCTTCCAAAATTCTTTTGGGCTGAAGCCGTTAACACTGCATGCTACATTTTAAACAGGGCTTTAATAAGACCCATTTTAAAGAAAACTCCATATGAATTGTTCAATGGCAGAAAACCAAACATCTCACATCTTCATATCTTTGGTTGTAAATGTTTTGTATTGAATAATGGAAAAGATAACTTAGGAAAATTTGATGCTAAGTCAGATGAAGGTATTTTTCTTGGATATTCTCTACATAGTAAAGCTTATAGAATATATAATAAAAGAACAATGACAATTGAAGAGTCTATACATGTTTCCTTTGATGAGTCTAATGCCATTCTTCCAAGGAAGGATTTTTTAGATGATATTTCAGATTCCTTAGAAGATACACATATTCATAGAAATGACTCTAAAGAAAAAGATGAAGGAAGCAATGAGGATTCTCAAGATAATGGAGTTAGAGCAAATAATGAACTTCCAAGAGAATGGAAAGCCTCAAGAGATCATCCCCTCGACAACATTATTGGTGATATCTCAAAAGGGGTAACAACTAGACATTCTCTTAAAAGATTTTTGTAATAACATGGCTTTTGTGTCTATAATTGAACCTAAAAATTTGAATGAAGCCATAATAGATGATAATTGGATAATTGCTATGCAAGAAGAACTAAATCAGTTTGAAAGAAACAATGTGTGGAAATTAGTAGAAAAACCTGAAAATAATTTTGTCATAGGAACAAAATGGGTTTTTAGAAATAAATTAGATGAACATGGCATAATTATTAGAAATAAGACTAGGTTAGTAGCAAAAGGGTATAATCAAGAAGAGGGAATAGACTATGAAGAAACATATGCTCCAGTTGCAAGATTAGAAGCCATTAGAATGCTCTTAGCATATGCATCCATAATGGATTTTAAGCTCTATCAAATGGATGTTAAAAGTGTTTTTCTAAATGGCTTAATTCAAGAAGAAATATATGTTGAACAACCCCCAGGTTTTGAAATCCTGGATAAACCAAATCATGTTTATAAATTGCAAAAGGCTCTTTATGGTTTGAAACAAGCCCCTAGGGTGTGGTATGAACATTTAAGCAATTTTCTCCTAGAAAAAGAATTTTTAGAGGAAAAGTGGATACCACATTGTTCATAAAGAGAAAGTATAATAATATTTTGTTGCTTCAAATATATGTTGATGATATAATTTTTGGATCCACTAATGATTCATTGTGCAAGGAGTTTTCCCTTGATATGCAAAGTGAATTTGAAATGTCAATGATGGGAGAACTAAATTACTTCCTAGGATTACAAATCAAGCAAACTCAAGGAGGTATATTCATTAACCAAGCCAAGTACTGCAAGGAATTGATCAAAATATTTGGGATGGAAAGTGCAAAACACATGGCTACACCGATGAGCACTAGCTGTTACTTAGATAAAGATGAATCTGGTCAGTCTATAGACATGAAACAATATCGAGGTATGATCGGATCTCTTCTCTATTTATCTGCTAGTAGACCTGATATTATGTTTAGTGTATGCATGTGTGCTAGGTTTCAATCCAACCCCAAACAATCACATTTGAGTGCAGTAAAGAGAATCATGAGATATCTATTAGGTACAATCAATTTAGGATTATAGTATCCTAAGAACTCAACATGTAACTTAATAGGATATTCTGATTCTGACTTTGCCGGATCTAAAACTGATAGAAAAAGCACAAGTGGAACTTGTCAATTAATTGGATCTGCTCTTGTCTCATGGCATAGTAAGAAACAAAACAATGTTGCTTTATCCACTGCTAAAGCGGAATATATCTCTGCCGGCAGTTGTTGTGCACAGATTTTATGGATGAAGCAACAATTATCTGACTATGGTATCCTTCTTGATCGCATACCTATTAGGTGTGATAATACTAGTGCCATAAATCTATCCAAAAACCCTATACAACATTCTAGAACGAAACATATAGAAATTAGGCACCATTTTCTAAGAGACCATGTTCTAAAGGGAGATTGTTTGCTAGAGTTTGTTGATACAAAGAATCAGCTTGCTGATATCTTTACAAAACCTCTCCCAAAGGATATATTATTTTCAATAAGAAGAGAATTAGGCCTTTTAGACCTTAGTGATTTGGATAGGTAAAGTTTATGATTGATTGATTGTGTTTTGATTAAGTATGACACTTGTTTCTGTTTAATTTATTTTACTTTTCTTGTTTGTATAATTAACTCTTAAGATAGTATAAGTTTTTAGACTTAGAAATAAGTTTTCTTTTGGGAAAAGGCTATTTTTTTGTTCTGGTAATCGATTACATGAATACTGTAATCGATTACACTAGAACAGTTGACCTGTAATCGATTACAGTCTTCATGTAATCGATTACCAGTAGGCTGCCTCCACCTGTAATCGATTACCAGTACTTGTAATCGATTACAATGCGTCTTGGTCTATATATACCACGTTTTTCAGAAACCCCTGCGCAGCCTCTTCCTCCTTGCGACGTCCCTCCATTCCCAAACCTTCAAACCTTTCTACCTTACTCATTTCTTCATCAAATCGACTCCCGTAACTTGCAACCTTCTTCTTTTTTTTTCATTTTTCTTTTGATTTCACCGATTACAATCTGCAAAAACTCCATCATATGGCAGAATCATCAAAGAAACGTAAGGGTTCATCCACATCCGCTTCGGCTTCAAGACCTCATCGTTCCAGAGCCACCAGCGCATCCACAGCACCAATTCCACCCTTCTTATCCTCTTCCACATTGTTTTCTTCCGAAGAACAGCAGATACGGTACTCAAACCTTTTCTCATCTTGTTCCATTATCGACCCTAAGTTCATAGATATGGATTTCTTTTCTGCTGAAAGTTTTGATTGCATTCAAGCATTTCAGAACTTAGGTCTCATACCTTTCATGTCATTACAATTGCCTGTTTATTCTGAATTGGTTAAAGCTTTTTATTGTAACCTTGAAATTCAGGAAAGCACTTTGATTTATGAGGTTTTTGGGATAAAAATGGTCATTGACCAATCCCTTTTCCATAACTTAACCCAATTGTCCAGTGACGGTGTACCATTTGAATGACGATTGGAAATTTGATTTCTCTGCATATGATGCCCGCCAGTTGGTTTTCACCAACCATGCGGATATGATTGGACGCCTTCTTGCCGGTTCATTGGCTTTTGAAAGTCATATCCTTCATTATCTCATTGTGCATATTTTGCTTCCACGATCTTCCAACCTTGCCCAGGTTTCTGAGGAAGATCTTGTTATCATGTGGGCCTTTCATATCGGGCGTCAACTTGACTGGGCACACTTAGTCAGATATCGCATGCATAAGGCATTGCGATTAAATGCTCCATTGCCATATCCACACCTTGTCACTCTCTTTCTTCGCCATTTTCAAATTCCTCTTCATTTTGAACCTTATGTTCCAATCAAGAGATCCTTTTTAATTGGTGCTGCTGTGATTGCCTCCTTTGGTTACCACAAAGAGCATGATGGCTCTTGGGTCAAAAAGGGTGCTCAACCCGCTGATGATGAAGGCAACCTACCAGTTGAAGATAATTCCTCTCTTCTTCAAAGGCTTTTGGACAAGTTCGATGGTCTTCGGACTTTTGTTGGTGGCAAGTTTGATGCCATGGAATTGCAAGTCGACATGCGGTTCGATGCCATGGATTCAAGGATCACCAAGGTTGAAGAAGATGTCTCCTTCATCCGTACTTGCTTTGATCCACCACCACCGCCTTCATCATCATCTTAGCTTATTTTTTTATTATGATTAAGTATTATTAGTACTTTGTTTTATCGCCGTGTATTTGGCTTTTTGTTGCTCTAGTTATCCTAATCTTGCACTTCTATTATAATTCTCGACTTTGCTTTGGTTGGTTATGACAATGTATGGACTTATTTTGGTTTAATGTTTGGCTCTGTTTAGATATTGATTGTTTTGCTTAGTTCTTTTTTATGTTGCCAAAGGGGGAGAGAACTTGGGTTAGAAATCAATGAACATCAATTAGAAATCTATCATTAAAAATCAATCCTTAAAGTTAGGCATACATGCCAAAAGATAGGGGGAGTAAGGGTTGTGTGAACGTGCTATCATCTTGTATATAGCTTGTCTTGATTTCAGGGATTGTCATCATCAAAAAGGGGGAGATTATAGACAAAGGATCAAGCTGAATGTTTTGATGATGCCAAAGGATCACATGCTTCTCAAAGCTTTATTCAAGACAAAGAAATTAAAGATATTCAAGATGGATGATCAAGACAGTCTCTAGAGTCTTAGGAAGGGTATATTAAATAGGAAGGGAATTCCTAATTGAAGTAGCAAAAGGTTTGGCCAAGAAATTTAAGTTAAAAAATCTTTTTCAAGAGATTTATTCTCTGGTAATCGATTACCAGAGGATGTAATCGATTACCAGTGGCCAAAAATGATTTACAACAGCTATTAAAATTTGAATTCAAAATTTGCACTGTGTAATCGATTACACATATATGGTAATCGATTACCAGCAGTTATTGAACGTTTTAATTCAAATTTTAAAGCTTGTAATCGATTACACACATACTGTAATCGATTACCAGAGGAGATTTTCAGAAAATATTCTTAACAGTCACATCTTTTCATTTGGTTCTTGAATGGCCATCAAAGGCCTATATATATGTGACTTGAGACACGAATTTGCTAAGAGTTTTCAGAACAAAAAGGTCTTATCTTCTTAAAAAGCAAAATCGTTTTATCCTCTTACAAATTCCTTGGCCAAAACACTTGTGATTCTATAAGGAATTATTTGAGTGCTCAAATTTTTCAATCGATCTCTTTCAAGAGAGATTTCTTCTTCTCTTCTTCTTTATTCTGAAAAGGGATTAAGAGACCGAGGGTCTCTTGTTGTAAAGAAATCTGAACACAAAGGAAGGGTTGTCCTTGTGTGGTTCAGATCTTGCAATAGAGTTTTACAAGATAGTGGAACTCTCAAGCAGGTTGCTTGGAGACTGGACGTAGGCACAAGGAAGTGACCGAACCAGTATAAATCTGAGTTTGCAATCTCTCTTCCCTTAAACTCCTTTAATTGCTTATTATTTATTCTTTCTTTTCAGTAAGTTTATCTTGCATATTTTCTTAAGAGTTTACTGTTAAGGAATCTAGGGTTACGGGTTAAAATAAAAATAGAATTTTTTAATTAGGAAAAGTTTGTGATATCTTAATTCAACCCCCCCCCCCCTTCTTAAGATATCTGAGGCCACTTGTCCAACACCTTCACCTCGATCGCCCTCTATTGCCTTGCTATTTCCCAACACCGATCATCCACCAAAGCATTGTCAATGTCATCGTACCTTGCAACTTTGCCAACATCCTCGCCGCCTACCACCACCGCACCACCATCATCCTCCCCTTTACCATATTTGTTCACCCAAGCAAGGTGTTTAATCAATGTCCTCTATCAGAAACCATTGTTTGCAATGCTATGATGGTCGAGTTCTTGAGGAACCAACAACACAAGGAGGTTTTAGGAATTTCATAATTCCTAATTAATTAATTAATATGGGCAACACATTATATTATAACATTAATATTAGTTATTTACATTTTTTATGAGCACAATATAAGTGATCTAATTTGATGAGCGTATTAGATTATCAACAAAAAATTGATATGGGCATAATGAGCGGAAATCCGTTTGGCTCATTAAGGAATAATGGGAACCCTAATAGGTTTAAAACCTGAGGCATGATTATGGTCCTCAAGACACCAAATCATAAATAGTTTTCTCCTTTCCCTATCTGAAAAGAAAACGAAGGTCCCATAAGGAATAAGGAGATTTGGTTGAGGAAGGCCATCAAACCAATTGTTCGTGACTGTTTTCCAGATTCCACTGCATTGATCAATCATTATGAATCCAGGTTGGTATTCCTAAAATTCTTCTGGATAATCTAAAGTAATGTGTTCCAGGTGGTTATTGGTATTTTATAAGGATCCCTTAAAATTCCAACAAGAAGTTCCCAAATGGGGTCATGCAATATAGAAATTGGTACTTATATGAGTTTGTTTGCTCTCAAGGCCTCCACCAGCATGTTGGATGATGAGGTTGGCATGGATATTGTAAAGACTATTGTAACGACCCGTCTCGTCGCTATGATATCACCATTCTAATCTTCGAGAATTTCAATTTTTAAATGAAAACTCCCTTAATTTGCTTATGAAAAATAAAAGTAATTTTTGTCTCGACATACATTCACCAAACAAAACACCATTACTTAAGTGAATACATACATACATACATACATATATATATATATATATATATATATATATATATATAACTCGGTACACGTCATACACATGATGGAAATTAAACTTGTTCATACATATAATTAAATTTGTGATTTACATCTTTAGTTCAACAAAAGAATCATGAACCAACTATGGAGGAGTTGATTAACAATGTGGAAGCAATGCCTTCCAAGGTTATTTTGATGATGCCAAAGAATCAAGAGTTAAGCAAAGTTTCAAGCAAAGATTCAAGAATCAAGTTTCAAGATTCAAGACTCAAGAATCAAGATTCAAGAATAATCAAGATCAAGATTCAAGACTCAAGATTCAAGAATCAAGAAGAAGACTCAATCAAGATAAGTATTAAAAAGTTTTTCAAAACATTGAGTAGCACAAGAAGTTTTCACAAAATCATTACCAAAGAGTTTTACTCTCTGGTAATCGATTACCAGAAGGTAGTAATCGATTACCAGTGTTTTTAAAACGTTAAGATTTTAAATTTCAAAAGTTACAACTTGTGTTTAAACATTTTCAACTTGTGTAATCGATTACACAATACTTGTAATCGATTACCAGAGCTTCTAAACGTTTTAATTTTCAAAATTTAAAATGAAGAGTCACATCTGTTGATGTGTAATCGACTACACCTTAATGGTAATCGATTACCAGTGACTGATTTCAAAAAATACATTTCCAAAAGTCACAATTCTTCAAGTGACTTGTTTCTGAAGATTCTTACAAAAGTCATAACTTTTTAAGTGACTAGTTTTAAAGAAATTGCCAAGAGTTACAAGCTTTGACTTTGATTCATGAAGAGATTATAAATATGTGACCATGGCATAATTTAAAGATATAAAAAAAATCTAAGAATCTATCTTTCAATCTTCTCTCAACATCATTCAATATCTTTCAACTCTTTCTACAAAATTTTCTGATTCATTTTTCTTCATCTTTCTAAAAGTTTTTGTTCAAACACTTTCTTTTCCAAGAAAAGTCCTTTGTTCAAAAACTTGTGTTATTCATCTTTTTCATTCTCTTCTTCCTTTGCCAAAAGAACGAAGAACTAACCGTCTGAATTCTTTTGTGTCTCTCTTCTCCCTTACAAAAGATTCAAAGGACTAACCGCCTAAGAATTCTTTTGATTCTTAAATCTTGTGTTTGTCTTCTTCTTCCCTATACTCTTTAATTTCTGCTGTGTACTTTTAATTATCGCTTTTACTTTTGGTTAAGTTTTTATTTTTGTTCTTTACTTTCTTAACTTAGTAGTAAAAGCCTAATTGAATCTAGTAACATTAAGAATGATAGATTTATAATTAGTCAAGACACGTTAATAATTAATTCACCCCCCCCTTCTTAATTATACTGAGGCCACTTGATCCAACAAACAAAACACAACTCTCTCCCAAAATAATCCCAATGTCATTACGTAGGCTCGGTGGCTCCCCATCAGAATCTCACTTCCCGCACCCTACTGCTGTCATTCTACTCCCACGAACAAGTATCAACCACATGATACAAAATTGCAAGGGTGAGTTCATTATAAAAAGAACTAATACTAAATTCAAATAACCACAATTAGTAAGAAAACATAGGCAAATATCATGAGCTTACACAACATTCATTAATCAACACACACACTCAACAAATATTCATCACTCGTACATAGTTCCAATCAATTATGCTCAGAATAATGTATGCACCTGACCTCAACTCTCAGATGCAATGTGGTACCATCCCCAAGGAAATAGCCTAAGCGTGTCCACGCGACACTCTCACTTAGGAAAACTAGGCAGTAACTGTCGAGGTCACCCTATCGTGCACAGGCAACTCCCCCCCCCCCTCCACGGTGATCAGCCTGAGTCACAGGGAGTTCCAAACCGAGTGACACACCCCCTAGTGCAAGTATTCCTCCTCGCAAGGAACTACAAGTACTTACTGGAAAAGTTTATACTATTTCCGTGTCATATGAGGTATGAAACATGGGCACCATCAAGTACAATGACCATGGATGAATTAAAAATCCTAAGCCATCCCCTCTAGAGATGCTTAAACTCTTTAACCACTTTATTTCCCCCCACCAAGGACATCCGACAAGGTCAATGCACCCCCCCCCCCCACGAACATACATAACATCCAACGTACGAAACATGGGCACCATCAAGTACACTGACCATGGATGAATTAAAGGTCCTAAACCATCCCCTCTGAGATGCTTAAAACTCTTTAACCACTCTATCTTTCCCCACCAAGGACATGCGACAAGGTCAATGCATCCCCCCACGAACATACACAACATCCAACATATGAAACATGGGCACCATCAAGTATACTAACCATGGATGAATTATAGATCCTAAGCCATCCCCTCCAGAGATGCTTAAACTCTTTACCCACTCTATTTTCCCCCACCAGGGACATTCGACAAGGTCAATGCACCCCCCAATGAACATACACAACATACATCATCACAATGTATTTTCAACATCATCAACATTTCATTTCAATATCGCTTTCAATATCAACATCTTCTCATCTCAATGACATTATCAACAACAACAACATCATTTTATATTAACATAATCATCAATAACAACATCAACTCATGTTAACATGATCATCATTAACAACATCATCTCACATCAATATCATCATAAATATCAACCTCACCACATGTCAATTAAAGTCATCAATAAGTCACATTCCGCATATATATATATATATATATATATATATATATATATATATATATATATCATACCTGAGATTCACACTCCAAGGTCTTCGGACAACACAAGTCTAATAAAGACAATAATGTTATTCATCAATAATAGATATATCGCATCTCATTAGTTAAAAACATTGTTGTCAAGAAACATTAGCATGCAACAGGGACAGACATATATTCCAATAGTTAGGTTCCCTGAACATAACTATGGTATTAAAAACGGTAAATTTATAATAAAGTCCACTCACTTATCGTGAGATCTCCGTCAGTTCCTCTTTGCGTCACTCAAAGGTCTCCCTCGTTCACGCTTGTTAGTCCAAACGCAAGTCTCTATATGCCAAATTGAAGAAAATTTAATATAGGTTTCATAAATAAAGTTAATAACAATATTCGGAGTCAAATACCCCTGTCAAAACATAAAGGGCTGAGGGGTGTTTTGGATTTCTACAAAAAGGAAACATCATTTTGAAATTCCGGTCACGCCAATGTGATTGGGGTTCAGTGAAAGTCACAAAAAATAACATCAATGTTGTAAAAAGATAACTTTTACAATATCTCATTCTCTAAGGTTTTTCAAAGGAAGTGCAAAACACCCTATTACAGTACCCAACACACAAGAGACACTAAGAGGAACTCAAACTAATTAGGAGAAGGGTTTAGAAATCAAGATTACCTCAGAGAAGCTATGAAATGGAGGATTGGGGGATTTTCTCTACCGAATCCTTGAGGAGAATTCTGAGGATTCCATTCCCATTAAAGTGTTCCTCTGGTGTGGGGGTTCAATGGCAAGCAACGACGGCTCGTGGCGGCCACCGGTGGTGGAAAAATGAGGTTTTAGGGTTTGGGTGGCGTTTTGGAGAAGAGGAGAGTGAAAAATCGTATTTTTCATGCTGAGAAACGTATTTATAATCTGCAGATCTCGCTTAGCGAGTTCATCTCGCTAAGCCGGAGTCCACTTTTCGTGCTTAGCACAAGAATTTGGACTTGGCGCAACTCCCCATGCACTAGGGCTCGTTTAGCGGGCCGAAACTCGCTCAGCGCAATTCCCTCTCGAGTTGGAATTGCACTTAGCACGCCATTCTCGCTTAGCGAGAGACCAAAAGTTGTTATTTTCAAAACCCAATTTTCAAACTATGGAAACATGTCTTAAGAAGCTCCAAACAAAATTCTAGGACGATCCAACGGTTAACGAATCCGAGATCGCAATTTTACTGAACTAGGTTTAGGTAAAATTTGAAATCTCATAATTTCAACTTATCTCAACAAAACTCCACATAACTCAACATCCACATCAAGAATTTCACACATGACTAATTCAAGCCTTACCTCAACTCATTCAAGTCTACCATATAGTCAAATAACATGATAAATACAATTAAACATCAATTTATAACTTGTAATATTTCAGGGTGTTACAACTATTGTTAGAATGGGGTTTCCTTTGCATGATGGGATGCTGAAAAAGGATGTTGTATGAAGGAATTCGATCATTGTCGGAAAAATATTTTGAAGTTCTTTTTCTATTTTTCCATGGGTTTTGAAATTAAGAACTCAATACTAAAAAAGGTATTGATTTTACAAAATTTCAAAACTAAAAACAGAAAGCGACCCCAAACAGGGCCTTAATAAAGGGTCATTATGTTTTAGAATTTCAAGAGTTAGAAGATAATAAAGAGTTTCCCCTCCTGCCACCTTCTTATGGATTGCTCCAAAGAACCAATTAAGATTAAAAGTTGTGGTCCTCTTCCTACAAGTTTATATCTAGCCACCAATTTCAGCACCCCCTTCCATGACTTTCTCGATTCCCTCTCCCTTGTCATAATTAGCCCTAAGCACTCTCTACCATAATGAGTTATGCTCTCTTTTATACACTATCACCATTTTTATAATAAAGTCAAATTAAATGCTCTAAAATTTCTTATTCCTAAACTTCATTATTTTATTCCCATACAAACTTTGTCCTACACAAGAAAGTAAAATAATCTAATCAACTTTTAAATTCATATAAGGCTTAAATATATTTTTAGTCATTCAAATTTGAGTCACTTTTACTTTTGGTCTCTAAATTAAAAATTTATTCTTTTTAGTCCCTCAAATTCATATAATGTTGTATTTAATCCCCTAGAGTGAATTTGAGGTACCAAAAAGAGTAGATTTCTAGTCCTCCAAATGACGTTGAGAGACTCAAAGCAACATTCCATGAATTTAAAGGACTAGAAAGAACCTATTTTAATTGAAGGACCAAAACTAAAAATACTCCAAATTCAAGGAATTAAAACATATTTAAATCTTCATATAAAGTTTTCTATTATTAAAAGATTAATTTCTTACAATATATATTTTAGGAAATAATGTGATAAGTTCCATTCTTCCATTATATATATATATATATATATATATATATATATATATATATATATATATATATAAAATGCTAATGCATTCAGTTTTTTTCTAGTATGAGTGCCTTAACAACCAACACCATAAATTTTGGACAAAAAAATCAATAAGATTTTTTATTGTAATGACTTTAGCTTAAGGATATTATAGTACTTTACAATTCAATTTACATAATCATTTCTATCCCTTCTCTAACCAACATTAATTTTTTAAAACACTATTTCCTCTCTCATAAACATTAAATTTCCAATCCAAAAGAACATTGTGTCAACATGCCTTTGGGCCCACTTAAGTGTTGGGGCCATTCTAATCCAAACCCAATAAACAATAATGTGGCCCATTTGTTCTAGGTTTTCATCTTTGGGACACTTGATTAGTTGATCTCTCTATTCGCTTTCAACCTTCAACACTCGGCGTTTATGATGAAATAGAAACCATCACTCACCTCAATCTCAAAGCTCCGTTCCAATGACATTCATGTTCTAATTAGCCGAAGGCTTTCTTGAGCTCAAGGTTCGTTCAATACGGAATGCTATTGATTCTCGCCCCTTTCCCTAAACCCTAATTCCCCTCGGCCATGGTAAGATCCCTAATTCGCACTTTCATTTCATAGTTTGAAATTCGCGTCGTTTTGGACATATGATTATCCAATTAGGCTCTCAAAGCTCTCCATTTGTTCCTTTCCATTTATTTATTTTTTTACTTTCAAGAGCTTCTTAAAACTATATTTATCACAATTTTTCCTTATAAAGATAAGGCAAAAAAATTATATCAAACATTATCCTTAAAAAAGTTGAGATGCCTTATTTTTTAGTTTGATTATTGTAACATAATTTTACTTGCCATTGGTAATTTTTATAATTTACATCTCACACATTAGCATAAGCATCCATTTTGTTTTTGCCAGAACAGTACATTGACAATGACCATTTTCGGTAATTTGGGTTCTTTTTTTTCTCAAGTTTCAACACCATTTGCAACATTTTGACATTCCATATTCTCTAGTTGAATAACCAATGAACATTGTTTTTATATCAAATTTTCAGCTTGTTCTGTGAGTTGTTGTAAAGGCTCTTCATACCTGTGTTTGACTCCTACGGGAAAAAAAAAAAAAAAAAAAAATCAAATTTCCGGCATGGATAATTCAAAGTTCAGCATGATGGAGGTGAGGGAAGATTTCATGGTTTCAGCAACTGGTGACAGTGAACCAACTTCGAGAAGTGCTTATTTTCTGAAACCCCTTGCAAATTCCCTTGATGGACCAGTTTCTGAGGTAATTTCATCTTCTATGGCTATGCCACTGCCACCTGTGTTTGATCCAAAGCAGTGGCCTATGGTGGTTCGTTACAATGGATGGCACCACCCAAAACCGAAGTGGGTTGAATGGGTGGATACCCTTCAAGTTAGATATCAATCACTGTGGAAGAAAGTTGGCATCTTTGATGCCATTATGAGCACCAAGTGCAGCATAGCGAAAAACCAAAACTTGTGTGTTGGGATTGCTGAGAGGTGGTGTCCTGACACAAACACCTTCTTGTTTCCATGGGGTGAGGCAACAATCACCTTGGAGGATGTAATGGTGTTGGGGGGTTTTCCTGTTGTTGGTGATCCTGTCTTCACCACACTTCAAAGCCAGGAAATGAGAAAGGTGGAGGAAAAATTGAGTCTTGCAAGAATGGAACCTTGGAGGGAGAAAAAACATAAGGTTACTACATCAGCATGGATGGATGCTTTTGTCAACAGTGGGACGCGGAGCGAAATAGAGCATGAAGCATTCCTTTCAACTTGGTTGACAATGGTTGGCTTTTCTCACAATGGCTTGGTGAATGAGTGTGTTTTCCCTATTGCCATTCTTCTTGCTAGAGGGTATCCCATTGCTTTGGGACCAGCAGTGTTGGCTAGCATATACCATGATTTGACTTTGTTGAAGAAAACAATAGTTCGTTTGGCGGAAAAATCAGTACTTGATGATAAATTGGAATTGGTGACAACTCTTCAGTCTCCCTTTTACTTAATTCAAATTTGGGTGTGGGAAAGGTTCAAAAATTTGCAGCCACAGCCCAAACTGATCAACCATGAGGACCCTGTGTTGTTTAGATGGCACAAAGTTAAGGCCTTGGAAATTGATAATGTAAGATTGGCAGTGGAATCGGCTATGGATCATTTTCGATGGCGCCCTTATGTGCAATATGCTGGCACCGGCAAGTTCAAGGTGTATTATCCAGAAAATGAAACTTTGGTAATACTTGATACAGATTTGGATAAAGAACCTACAGGAATACTAGCCTCTTTTGTTGCATGCTTGAAAGTTTCTCTGCTTGTTGGAATTCAGTCTAATATAGAGCTGTATCTGCCGCATAGAGTTGCTATGCAATTTGGAATGGATCAAGATGTTCCAAGTTGCGTGCCTATATTCCGCGGGACTAAAGAAAATGCTTGGAAAAATTACTGTCGGCCAATATCTGATACACATTTGTATTTTCCTGCTAGGCTTTTTGAAGGAGACGTAACAACACGCTATGCAACGTGGTGGAAGCAGTTAGTACCGAGTTGTCATCGTGATTTTGTGAAGAATATTGTGAGGCGAAAGAGAAGTCTGATGTCTCATGTATCAAAAGCAAACAAAAATTCTGGTAATGATGCTGATGTTCCACCTGGTTTTTCTCCTTCCAAAACTCTTCCTTCTGGAAATTCTGGTCAAGATGATTTGCAAGCTAATGAAAATATTGATGCTGACATTCCAACAAGGTTTAAGAGTTTGTCGAACCCAATTTCTTCAGCTTCTACTGCAGATTATGAAAAGGCTAAGAGGATATCATCACTGACAAAACCAGCTGCAGAAGATACCCCTGAACCATTGATGAGTGGTTTGGATGAGCAGTTTGAAGATGCAAATGGAAGAAAAGAATCAAGGCCTAGTGAAAGCTGTAGTTGTGCATCTAGAGTAAATTTAATGGATCTAGAAGAGAGAATTAACAGGCTGGAGGAAGTGACTAAAAAATTAAAGATGAAAACTTTTGGTCATTGTTGAATAATTATTAGTGTATCAAACGAAATGCTTAGCACTTGTTAATACTACAGTGTTTACAACTACTACATGATCTTGTAGGATTTTAGTGCTGGTATTTTTTTGTCTAGGTTTCACAGTATTACCCACCAACATGTTTATAACTTAGTAGCTAATTTGTAGAATGCAGCTTAGCTATTTGGATCTTTGCTTATGGAGGTTCAAGGAATGCTAGCAAAACTTACTTCAATAAGATATTATCAGAGTGTAATTCATATGAGACCTTCTATGTGCGTGATTGAGTATGCGCTAGGTTGTTTCAAACATGGATTTTTAATTTTAACTAAATTTGGGCCAATATTTAGTTCATGTGGTTTTGCTTTTTTTGCTCTCTGCAGCAGGATTCTAATGCCAAACTTGATTCTGGTAGGAAGCAAGAAGCTTGTTGTTTATGCAATGAGTTGGTCCAATTTTATGCTTCTGAACTGTATTTTTTCTTCTCATTCTTATTTTCTCCTCCCTTTTCATATTTTGCATGATGTCAATTAGAGGTCCACATTTGCTTTGTCTTCTCTCACTTCTAGGTTCTTTAAATCTCAAATTTTTCCTTCACTTGCATTTCATATACTGCTTTGTATATTGATTAACTGGAATCAAATGGATTATTTTTTCGGATCAACAAGGATTACTACCGTGTGCTTTTGTAACTGGTTGAACTGTATTTTCAATTTTATTTTCTTAGTTTCTGTAAATTGTAGTGCCATTTTCTTTGTCTAAATTTCTGTAAGCAGTAGTGCAAGTTTCATTATCTAAATTTCATTGGTAAACAGATGCATTCAGTAACACATGCTATTGTTAGTTTTAGTTTAAGGTTAAGGTTTAATCTATCTATGCTGTTTTACCTTCCAATCGCTGGTTTAGCTTTGCTGTTGCTATAGTTGCATGAACTAAACCAGAAATAAAAGAAATCTGGCATCTGTAGATAGACACAATTGAGCATCAATCTAGCTTTTTAGGCTGAAAGAAACTAAATCTGGATTGAGAAAATGAAAAATATATCTTGGATAATGGAATGGGAAAGTGCCTCTTAATCTAGCCAACTGCAATGCCATGGTGGATTTTACAGGTTCTAAAGTGTTTCTATTCATTGCACTTTTTTGACAGGACAGGGGCATTTATTTTTGGTATTTTTATTTAATATTTTAAATGCACAAATTACAAACTTTCAAAATATTTTATTTTTTATTAAAATAAATCATAAAATTTTGTATAAAATATTACCCACCATTGGTCATTGGATGGAAAATTAATTGCATCTTGTGAGGTTCAGTCTTGAATGAAGAATGGGTCTAAAACCTTGTAAAAGATACAATTTCCATTATAGATCAAAGATATCCAACTGATGAAGGAAAACGTATATGGCCAAGGAGACAAACAAAATTCCAGAGAATCCAAGGTGTTAATAATAAACAAACTTACGCTATGTTTAATTTTCTTTTCGGGCGATTAAAATTCAGTTTGAAGAGTATATTATCTTATAGAAGTTCGATGTAACTATTATTAGAGTATTTGAATACTAGGTATTGAGAATCTTAATCTTATTTTGATATATAAAAGATTAATGAAAGTATATAATCTTCTATTATGTTTCGAGACTTATCCAACTTATTTTTATCATATATTCTTGTGTACATTTAATGATCACATAATATCCTCTGAAAGACTTTATTACTGTTCTATTGAATTGAGATAAAAAAAAATGGCCTTGGTAAAGATGCTTACTAAGATACAATAGATTTCTATTAGTTAAACTTTTTTTCCCTTTAGAAGGAATGTGAGGAGAGGTAAGATGATGAATTTTAACGAGGAGGAACATTGAACACTTATTATAAATTAATAATGTTAGAATAAGATAAATTTATTAATTTAGAGAGTTATTAATTCATCGATAAATTAATAATTATTAATTTAAAGAGTTTTTAAGTGATTATACTATACATACCAAACAAAAAGATAAATTAGTCTATGTTTTTTAGAATTACGTTGTAGCGAATCTTGGGACTCAATGTAAACTAGTAACTAGTGTATTCATATGCATTGGAAATCAATAATAACTTTTGAAGTACAAGAAATGTAAACAAGAGGAACAAATATGTTCAATGTATTCATTGTTCAAATGAGAGTGTAATATTTCTTTTTCAGTTTTTATGAATTATTAATTTATGATTTTTTTGGGACCAAAAATTATAAAGGGATCTCACGAAAAATTATTATCTTATTATTTTATTGAGTTTTTCAATTTTTTATATTGGCCCATGTCAAGACCGGACAAATTTATTATTTTAGAAAGTTTATTAATTTACCGAGTATTAATTTAAAGAGTTTTTAGTGTATTTGGTTCACAATAAAAAGGGGAAAATGAAGAAAATAATTTTATTGAGAAAATGAAAGATATATCTTGGATAATGGAATGGGAATGTGCCTCTTAATCTAGCCAACTGCAACGCCATGGTGGATTTGACAGGTTCTAAAGTGTTTCTATTCATTGCACGGCTTTTGTTTTTTTAAAGGAAAGGGGCATTTATTTTTGGTATTTTTCTTTTGGGTGGTGGATTTCAAATTAATTACGGAAAAGAGATAAGTAATAATAGAATAATAGGTGTTATGATTTCTTATAATTTTTTATAATTTTAAAGTCGTAATTAATTTTTTTTCTTGTAGACTTCAAAGTCTTAAAAGTTTTTTTTTTTTTATTATTTTGGTACTACAAATTCAAAGTCGTAACACTCTTTTTTATTAAAAAAAAGTTACAAATGTTTTCATAAAACCTTTTTTTTTATAAAAGTTCTAAATTTTTTTACGGTTATTTTATTTTGTTTTATTTTCTAATTTTTTAAATTGCAAAATAACTTATTTATCTAATTATTAAATAAATAATTTAATTTTACTTATTAATATTTTTATTTGATATGATGTATATTTTTTATGGCTTTATTTAATATATCATATATTTTTTAATGTTTTATTATTTAAAATATATTATATATCTTTAATATTGTTTAATTAAAATATTTTTACTTATTTAAAATTTAGATAATCTATTTATAAAAATAGATACTAATTAAAAGGTGATACTAAAATTTTAAAATAATTTAATTTAAAAAATTGATGACATTTAAATATTAATGTTTCTCTTTAATTTGTATTATTTATTTTATATTAATGCATTATATTAATTTTAATTTTAGTATTTATTTTTATTAATAGATTATCTAAATTTTAAATAAATAAAAATATTTGAATAAAACAAATTTAAAAACATATAATATATTTTAAATAATAAAAAATAAAAATATATATAACATATTAAATAAAACCATAAAAAACATACACCATATTAAATAAAACTATTAACAAATAAAATTAAAATTATTTATTTAACAATTAAATAGATAATTTTTTATAATGTTAAAAAATTAGAAAATAAAATAAAGTAACCGTAAACAAATTAAAACTTTTATGAAAAAATGGTTTTACAAAAATATTTATAACTTTTTTTTAAGAAAAAAGTATTAGAATTTGAAGTCGTAATAAAAAAAATAAAAAATAAAAAAGCTTTTATGACTTTAAAGTCGACTTCAGTTAAAAAACATTTCTAATAGGTGTTACCACCCTGACCCATGAGTCGATCGTAACACCTTTGGGTAATTAATTTGAAACCCACCCGAAATGAAAAATAATAATAAAAAAAAACCCGTTTGCGGTCAAAAAGACTTCATTGCATATTGTTAGAATGCAACATGCTGAGTAATTGAGTAGCTTTACTCATTGCATGTAGATTTTTGTATTTGTACTCATTAATAATTAGAAAATACACATTGTTATATCTATGTCCGATATCGGTGTTTTACTTTTTCGTTATCGAAGCTGATTAGAATAATATGTTAAAATTAATAGTATAATATTTTAAAAAATTGATTATTAAATACTTACTAATTAGGAATAAGTCAATGTCTAAATTATAATTATCTCCATATCGAATATGGTCATTAATTTAAAAAATATGATTATTTCTATATCGTAATAGAATATTTAAAATTGATTGTTAAGTATCTATTAATTTGAAATGAAAATTAATAAAAATATGAATAAAATATGCTTATTAATTAAACGTTAATAGATTGACAATGATTACGGCAAAAACAAATACAAAATTGAAGTTGTTTAAATAATGTTAAAATTGATACTGTAATATTTAAAATTACTTATTAAGTACCTACTAATTAAGAATAAATCATCGACTAAATTATTATTATTTTCATATCCTAATATAATATGGTTATTAATTTGAAAATTATGATTATTTCTATATCCTAACATAATATTTAAAATTGATTGTTAAGTATCTATTAATTTGAAATGAAAATTAACAAAAATAAGAATAAAATATGCTTATTAATTAAACATGAGTAAATTGACAATGATTACGGCAAAAAAAATACAAAATTAAAGTTGTTTTAATAATATGTTAAAATTGATACTTTAATGTTTAAAATTGATTGTTAAGTACATACTAATTAGGAATAAGTCAACGTCTAAATTATCAATTATTTGGATATCTTAAGAGAATATGGTTATTAATTTGAAAATTATGATTATTTATATATCCTAACATAATATTTAAAATTGATTAAGTACCAATTAATTTGAAATGAAAATAAATAAAAATACGAATAAAATATGCTTATTAATTAAACATTAATAAATTGACAATGATCACGGCAAAAATAAAGACAAAATTGAAGTTGTTTTAATAATATGTTAAAATTGATACTGTAATATTTAAAATTGATTGTTAAGTACATACTAATTAAGAATAATTCAACGTCTAAATTATGATTATTTCGATATCCTAAGAGAATATGGTTATTAATTTAAAAATTATGATTATTTCTATATCCTAACATAATATTTAAAATTGATTGTTAAGTACCTATTAATTTGAAATGAAAATTAACAAAAATACGGATAAATTATACTCATTAATTAAACGTCAACAAATTGACAATGATTATGAAAAAAAACAAATACAAAATTGAAGTTGTTTTAATAATATGTTTAAATTAATATTGTAATATTTAAAATTGATTATTAAGTACCTACTAATTAGGAATAAGTCAACGTCTAAATTATGATTATTTCGATATCCTAACAGAATATGGTTATTAATTTGAAAATTATGATTATTTCTATATTATTAATATGGTCTCCTTCCCCAAGGGAATTAAATAATGACATCCAAAAATTAAATACAAAACAAAGTTACATAAATTTTTTGGCAACAAACAATTGAAAAAAGGTAATGGATTTTGGACTTCAATATTCACTTGGACTCCTCTTCATCCCATAACATCTGCTTTTTGAAAACAAAAATGATGGAAAACGAACTGATCTTAGTTTGGTTTTTTAACAACTAGACTCCTCTTCATCCCACAACAAACAAAAGACCAAAGAAGGCAGCACAACAAACGAATGATGGAAAATGAAGGTGTAAACGGACTAAAAACAAAAATAAAAAATCATTTCAACAAAAAATGACCAATGGACAACAAAGATTTAACCTTTTATATTTTGAGTTTTCAGAAAACCTAAAAAAGATGTACCAAATGATGCATATCTAAGATGAAAAACACTTCCAAACAAAAAAAGATTTATGCATGTTTGTTTCAGAAAGTCACAACACCAAAATAGGCACCGAAAGATAAAGATGAAAACAGACTCAAAACTAACAAATGAAGAAATGGGGAAGAAATGGTATAGAAAACAAACCTATAGTTACGGTTGGGGGATACCTATGACTGGTGTTCTTTTTGAGAGTTGTCGTTCTCAGATTGTTTGTTGTTCTCGGCCAAGAACATAGCACAAGTGCAGTCAGTATATAGAAAAGTTAAAGATGGTAAAGCAAACAAAAGAAGAACATGCAACAAAAATAAGGGAAACATAAGGATCTGACAGGCAAAAATCCCAGGAACCGAAAAAGGACGATAACACAAAAAATTGGGTATAGGAAACAATGAGCACGTTGGAGAAGGCTCATGAACACAAAAAAGTTTAAACTTTTGTATTGCGAGAAGTCAGGAAACAAAATAAAGGCAGAACACCCAAAAAAATTTAAGCTTTTGTGTTTACAAACCTGTACTCATAGAGTTTTTGAGATAAAAATCGCAGTTTTAGTGCGTTCTTCCACCTTTTTTGTATTCATAAAAAAAATCAACATGCCAAAAAATATATTGAACCATTAGACCACCAAAAAAGGACGAACACACAAAAAGATGGGTATAGGAAACAATGAGCACATTGGAGAAGGCTCAGGAACACAAAAAAGTTTAAACTTTTGTATTGCGAGAAGTTAGAAAAGAAAATAAAGGCAGAACACCCAAAAAAAATTAAGCTTTTGTGTTTACGAACCTGTACTCATGGAGTTTTTGAGATAAAAATCGCAACTTTAGTGTGTTCTTCCACCTTCTCTGCATTC
Source organism: Glycine soja (assembly GCF_004193775.1). Lineage (NCBI taxonomy): Eukaryota > Viridiplantae > Streptophyta > Magnoliopsida > Fabales > Fabaceae > Glycine > Glycine soja. The sequence continues at coordinate 9,177,050 of NC_041011.1, forward strand.
ATAAAAAACATCAACATGCCAAAAAATATATTGAACCATTAGACCACCAAAAAAGGACGAAAACACAAAAAGATGAGTATAGGAAACAATGAGCACGTTGGAGAAGGTTTAGGAACACAAAAAAATTTAAACTTTTGTATAGCGAGAAGTCAGAAAACAAAATAAAGGAAGAACACCCAAAAAAATTTTAGCTTTTGTGTTTACGAACCTGTACTCATGGAGTTTTTGAGATAAAAATCGCAGTTTTAGTGTGTTTTTCCACCTTCTCTGCATACAATAGCGATTAATAAAAAAAATCAACATGCCAAAAAATATATTGAACCATTAGACAAAGGCAGAATACCCAAAAAAATTTAATCTTTTGTCCTGCGAAAAGTCATAACACAAAACAAAGGTAGAAGACGCAAAAAAATTGAAGCTTTTGTGTTGCAAAGGAAGAACAATAGTCAGCCACGTCAAATAAGCCCGAGGAACACACCAAAATACAATTTTTTGGACCGTCAGAACCACAAACCAAAGGAGAAATCAAATACATCACGCAGAAGGATAAGATAGAAAAGAACCCAGAAATCATTTTTTGACCAAGCAAAAAAGCTTCAGCCTTTGGGTTTTCCTCACGGGAGAGAAAACAACGGCTTTACCAAGCAACAACCTTTCGGTTTTTTGGCCAAACCAACCAAATGAAAAAAGAAAACCCAGCAGGATAGGAGAGAAAAGAACCCAGAAGAATGGAGAGGAACAGAGGGTTCAAAAGAATGGAGAGGAACGAAAATGGGAAACGAAGAGTTGAGAAGCAATGGGAAATAGAGAGGGTCAGAAGCAAAATTCAAAATGAAACGTATGTTGGAAAATGCAAAAGCCTTAGGGAACAAAATTAGTGCATCGATAACTGTGCAGCACGTTGGAAATGTAAATGCTTGGGGTGGGTGTCAAATATTAATAATAATAGTAATATTAATAATAATAATAATTAATAATTAAAGTTTTTAACACTATGCCATGATTAAGACGTTTTTGGGCGAGAATTTGGGAGCCTGAATGGACGACATGTAAGCAAAAAATGTCACATCAACCAAGGACAAGGCCTTATTTGTATAATGATAGATGATGGTCAATTCTGCATCTTACTTAATGCTGGTATGTTATGCATGTTCCTATAAGAAAAATTGCCTATCCAAAACCAATAACATTGGTTGTGGATAAGCATGGATTTCATGCATCCAATTGTCAGATTATGCTTCTCAACGCATGGTGTTGCCTGAGTTGCAAAAAACACTAATATGGGAACTAATTGGTTGGGAGAAACAATTGGACTAACAGCCAGCAGTGTTCAATTTTTTCTTGAAATTGTATTAATTTAAGGAATTACTTTAAAGAACTTGATGACTTTCAAAAAAAAAATAGAACTTAATGATTCACTCTATCCAAAATGACTTTGCAAATTAAACCCCGACAATATTATATATTCACAATTCACTGGTGTTTACCCATGCACATAAATGTGGGACTATATTTTTGACATCGTCACAACTCTGGTAAGTGTTTCTGAATTCTGAAATGGACGATCTATTTTGAAAGGAAATTGTTATTTGTCCCAATCATCTATCTTTATACAAATAAGGCCCTGACAATGCTGACGTGGTCATGACAGTGCTTACATGTCGCAATATTACGCAACGCAATTCCCGCCCAAAAATGTCAACGTCACGCTGCCTTTATTAATTTTTGTATTTTGTATTTATTGGGCATCAGTTACCGATGTCGTCACACTGCCTTTATTAATTTGTCTTTTGTATTTATTGCGCTTCAGTTACCGATGCCGTCACGCTGCCTTTATTAATTTTTATCTTTTGTACTTATTGCGCTTCAGTTACCGACGCCGTCACGCTGCCTTTATTAATTTTTGTCCTTTGTATTTATTGCGCTTCAGTTACTGATGCATTTCTGTTTCCAAGAAGGTTGTATTTTCAATGCGCTCCTGTGATCGATTGGGTGTGGGGTTAGAGCGACATTTCCAATTCCCTCCTGTGACCACTAACCCAGTTCCATTTCCCTCCTGTGACCACTAACCCTAGCTACACTTGCCTTTTGTTTTCGAAAACAAGAAGGAAGCCAAGGGATACTGATCGAAGAATCCAGCAAGCGGAGTACATGTTTGTTTTCTTTCTTTGAATGATGAAATAACTAACCCCCAACGCTAGGTAAAGGTTGCTTTGCTTTACTTTGCATAGCAAAATTTTGCGATTTCTCAGTTTGTTACCAGCAACCTCAGTAAAGGTTGGTTTTCTTTGGAGGAAAAACAAGAAGGTGAAATAGGTATCCCTAACCATAAGTACAGGTTCGTTTTCTATACCAAACTTCGTGATTTCATAAGTTTTTATTTGTAATGGTGCGATATTTTTGTTTTGCTACCCTTTTCAGCTCAAATCTACATCATTGCCTTCATTTTTTATTTTATGTGTTTCCGAAATGTTTATGCTGAAATCTTTTTGGTGTGGTGGCTTCGTTTGTTTACTTTATGGTCTATATTATTTTCTATACCAAAGTTCGTGATTTCGTAATTTTTTTTTGTAATGGTGCAATATTTTTGTTTTGCTGTCATTTTCAGCTTAGTTCTGCATCATTGGCTACATTTTATTTTTATTTTATGCGTTTCTGAAACGTTTATGCTTAAATTTTTTTGTTGTAGTTGCTTCGTTTGTTTACTTAATGGTCTTTATCATTTTCTATACCCTAACTGCACTTCCCTTTTGTTTTTGGCCGAGAACAAGAAAGAAGCCGAGTAATAGGTATCCCCCAACCCTAAGTACAGGTTCGTTTTCTACCAAAGTTCGCGATTTCATGATTTATTTTTTGTAATGGTGCGATATTTTTGTTTTGCTGCCATTTTCAGCTCAGTTATGCATCAATGGCTACATTTTTATTTTATTTTATGTGTTTCCAAAACATTTATGCATAAATCTTTTTGTTGTGGTGGCTTTGATTGTTTACTTTACGGTGTTTATTTTAGTTTTGAGCTCATTCCATTACTTGAAATGGCAAATGTTTGGCTACATAGGTTTATGCTTAGATCTTTGTGTAATAGTAGTGCCCTAGTTCTTCTTCTTCTTTTTTTTTTACATGTCCTATGTTGTTTGCAAAGTGTTCTGCCTCAGACCTTTGGGTTTCATAAACTTTTGTCTACATTTTTGTTTGCCTACATTTTTTACCATTGTATTTCTTCCGAAAGGTCTATACTTAGATATTTGTGTCGTTTTGGCAACACAGACTGAGGTCTTTTCATATTCCCTACTATCTATTTCAAACTTTGTATATGCATACTGTGTTGTGTTTCATAAATTTTTGTCTACATTTTTGTTTGCCTACATTTTTTATTATTGTATTTCTTTCGAAAGATTTATGCTTAGATCTTTGTGTCGTTTTGGCAACACAGAGTAAGGTCTTTTCATATTCCCTACTGTCTGCTTCAAACTTTGTATGTGCATACTGTATTGTGTTTTATAAATTAATCTTATCTATTTATAACAAGAATATTGTCATTTATTTGTAGTGATGTCTCGGAAGGAAAACCTCATATCTAAATTGCATACCAAGAAAGGGACTTGGAAGATAGTAGTGCGAATCATTGATATGTGGCATGTTAACAAGCACAATGGTAGGCAAACCATTGAGATGGTGTTGATGGACCAAATGGTGATTTTTATGTTCTTCAATTTCATTGGTTTTCGTAATTGGAAATTTTCACGACTTTCATTCGTAACTGTTGCAGGGTGCAAAGATTGGCACCACTCTATGGCAAGAATTGTTCCCTGAATTTGAGCCAAAGTTGCATTGTGGTTGTGCATATTTGATTCAGAACATCAAAGTTGTTGACAATCATTCTGAATACAAAGTGAGTACAATTCCATTTTTGGTTTATTTGGTCAAAACTACGTCTATGAAGGAGGCTGCATGTCCTGAGAAGAAACCATTTTAGATATATACCATTAGAATTGTCTTCTTTTGTAATATTTTTAATTTTTAATTTAATGTTCAACTCTATATGTTTTGTTCTGTTATAGTGATGTTGAGATCATCATGACCGTGTGGGAGGAATATGCTCTTCATCTTGATGATGCTATCGAGAAAAACCATTTTGTTAGGAAGCCATTGGTGGTTATGTTAACACTTGCTAAGATCAAAGATCCTAAAGGTCATTTTGTTAGGAAGCCATTTTGTTACCAAATCACTTGAATTTCTAATTTTATGCCTATAATTGATATTTACTATCAATGTACTACATGCAGGATGAACCAAGTATAGGGAAGTCACCAGCTGTTGGTGCTGAAACTTCATCACAGGATTACCAACCTACGGTAGGCTTTTTTTTTATCATATTTTATTTACTAAGCCATCAAAAAAAGATTATAAATAATGTATTTGTATTTGCTAATAATATTTTTAATCGTCACAGTCAGCTGATTATGATCTTGGAAAAATTGTGTTTGTCGCTCCTACCAAAAGAATGTATGATCAGCAAGGCAATAGTGAATTTGAGTTTGACGAATACACATCATATCAGCTATTGACGAATAAGCATATCAAAGCTGAGTAATTAGTTGCTATTTCATATAAATATTGTAACTCATTTTAATATGTATGTCATGTTTTACATGTGGTATATCCTTTTGATACTAGCAAATAGGTCCAAATTAACCTGTGTTTTGTGATCCGGAACAATTACAAATACCCATGTATGAACACATATGTATCGAGAGTAATAAGTATCATTAAATTTGATATCATTAATGTTTCCAGCAAATAACTACAATACATATAATTAATTTGTTATTGGACAATATAATAAAGATACAAACATTGGTTTAGAATTGACCAAATATAACATGACCAAAAAGATTACCACATATGGGCAAAGTTTAATGTGTTTTAATTTGAAATCCAAACACACACAAAATATCCTGCATAAAATTGGATGAAAACATTTGAAATGCATTTTATTACATTTTTGTAGTCGTGTAAAATTTGTGGGGTCATTTGTTCGATACAATTTTTTCCTTTTATATTTGTAAATGCTATAGTAATATTAATATAAAATTTAGTAGCATTTACTTGTGGGTTGAAAAGTCACATCCAATCTTCAGCAAAACTGCCCTTCTTATTACGGTAATGTATATTCGTCTACAATCTCTGCATATGATGTTCATTGGAATTTGAGCCAAGGCAGGTACCATTATTATTATTATTATTTTATACTTTATTATTTGTGCTATTATTATTAGGTTATAATCTTACTAGATATTACATATTACAATATATATTAGATATTACACTAGATATTAGGAGATATGTAATTAATAGACTAGAAGTGACATGAACAACAATTTCCCAATTTCCAATATATCGAAATGCCCAATAATTGTGTGCCAATTACATCAAGGGTCATATTGGAAGTCTAATAGGCGTGCAGTTATACAAATAAATATTGTTAGTGCTTAGCTTTACTGAGTTTTAAAAGGTTGGCTAAAATTTTGTTAAAACATAAGCACTTAGACAATGAAGGAAAGCTGGAGTTGCTGCACATGATGTCCAACGTTATGTCAAGGAATCAGATCGGGCTGCACAATGCACAAGGCAAGATAAAATGTCAAATGAAGAATTGAAGCTGCAGAATCCACGATGTCGGATACAATGTCCAGGACATCCTGCCCGAAAATACTGGACACATAAATCTGTTATATCTTTAACAGATTGTGCAGGATCCACGATGTCGGATACAATGTCCAGGACATCCTGCCCGAAAATACTGGACACATAAATCTGTTATATCTTTAACAGATTAATGTGCAGTTAGCAACAGATTTGGCGATCTATCTTTAGGAACGAATTAAAAGATAATTAAAGTTTGAATTACAAACTTGAATAGTTCGTTCATGGATTAGAGATTAAAGATAAAAACTAAAAGATCAAACTTTATCTTTTAGTTCTTTAAGTGCAGATTTTCAGGAGAATGATAGATCTCATCCAGCACAAGTAGTTGCAGCCCAGATACGCACACTGCTATATAAACATGAAGGCTGCACGAGTTTTCGACCAAGTCCGAGATTGAAGAGTTATTTTGTGAGTTTTTGGGACTTGAGTGTTTTGTGAGCCACCTTGATGTTAACCTAACATCAAGTGTTGGACCTGAGTGTGTAGAGTTGATCTCTATTGTTCAGAGAGCAATCTCTGGTGTGTATTTGATTTAATTGTAAACACGGGAGAGTGATTGAGAGGGAGTGAGAGGGGTTCTCATATCTAAGAGTGGCTCTTAGGTAGAGGTTGCACGGGTAGTGGTTAGGTGAGAAGGTTGTAAACAGTGGCTGTTAGATCTTCGAACTAACACTATTTTAGTGGATTTCCTCCCTGGCTTGGTAGCCCCCAGATGTAGGTGATGTTGCACCGAACTGGGTTAACAATTCTCTTGTGTTATTTACTTGTTTAATCTGTTCATACAGTCAAATACAATCTCCATGTTCTGAAGCGTGATGTCGTGACATCTGGTACGACATCTGACCTCTGTATCAGAATTTCAATTGGTATCAGAGCAGGCACTCTAAATCACTGAGTGAGATCTAGGGAGATAAATTCTGATGAACATGGAGAAAGAAGGAGGACCAGTGAACAGACCACCAATTCTGGATGGAACCAACTATGAATACTGGAAAGCAAGGATGGTGGCCTTCCTCAAATCACTGGATAGCAGAACCTGGAAAGCTGTCATCAAAGGCTGGGAACATCCCAAGATGCTGGACACAGAAGGAAAGCCCACTAATGAATTGAAGCCAGAAGAAGACTGGACAAAAGAAGAAGACGAATTGGCACTTGGAAACTCCAAAGCCTTGAATGCTCTATTCAATGGAGTTGACAAGAATATCTTCAGACTGATCAACACATGCACAGTGGCCAAGGATGCATGGGAGATCCTGAAAACCACTCATGAAGGAACCTCCAAAGTGAAGATGTCCAGATTGCAACTATTGGCTACAAAATTCGAAAATCTGAAGATGAAGGAGGAAGAGTGTATTCATGACTTCCACATGAACATTCTTGAGATTGCCAATGCTTGCACTGCCTTGGGAGAAAGGATGACAGATGAAAAGCTGGTGAGAAAGATCCTCAGATCTTTGCCTAAGAGATTTGACATGAAAGTCACTGCAATAGAGGAGGCCCAAGACATTTGCAACATGAGAGTAGATGAACTCATTGGTTCCCTTCAAACCTTTGAGCTAGGACTCTCGGATAGGACTGAAAAGAAGAGCAAGAATCTGGCGTTCGTGTCCAATGATGAAGGAGAAGAAGATGAGTATGACCTGGATACTGATGAAGGTCTGACTAACGCAGTTGTGCTCCTTGGAAAACAGGTCAACAAAGTGCTGAACAGAATGGACAGGAGGCAGAAACCACATGTCCGGAACATCCCTTTCGACATCAGGAAAGGGAGTGAATACCAGAAAAGGTCAGAAGAAAAGCCCAGTCACAGCAAAGGAGTTCAATGCCATGGGTGTGAAGGCTATGGACATATCAAAGCTGAATGTCCCACTCATCTCAAGAAGCAGAGGAAAGGACTTTCTGTATGTCGATCTGATGATACAGAGAGTGAACAAGAAAGTGATTCTGACAGAGATGTGAATGCACTCACTGGGAGATTTGAATCTGCTGAAGATTCAAGTGATACAGATAGTGAAATCACTTTTGATGAGCTTGCTATATCCTATAGAGAACTATGCATCAAAAGTGAGAAGATTCTTCAGCAAGAAGCACAACTAAAGAAGGTCATTGCAAATCTGGAGGCTGAGAAGGAGGCACATGAAGAGGAAATCTCTGAACTTAAAGGAGAAATTGGTTTTCTGAACTCTAAACTGGAAAACATGACAAAATCAATAAAGATGCTGAATAAAGGCTCAGATTTGCTTGATGAGGTGCTACAGCTTGGGAAGAATGTTGGAAACCAGAGAGGACTTGGATTTAATCATAAATCTGCTGGCAGAACAACCATGACAGAATTTGTTCCTGCCAAAAACAGCACTGGAGCCACGATGTCACAACATCGGTCTCGACATCATGGAACGCAGCAGAAAAGGAGCAAACGAAAGAAGTGGAGGTGTCACTACTGTGGCAAGTATGGTCACATAAAGCCCTTTTGCTATCATTTACATGGCCATCCACATCATGGAACTCAAAGTAGCAGCAGTGGAAGGAAGATGATGTGGGTTCCAAAACACAAGACTGTTAGTCTTGTTGTTCATACTTCACTTAGAGCATCAGCTAAGGAAGATTGGTACCTAGATAGCGGCTGTTCCAAACACATGACAGGAGTTAAAGAATTCCTGGTGAACATTGAACCTTGCTCCACTAGCTATGTGACATTTGGAGATGGCTCTAAAGGAAAGATCACTGGAATGGGAAAGCTAGCCCATGATGGACTTCCTAGTCTGGACAAAGTGCTGCTGGTGAAGGGACTGACTGCAAACTTGATCAGCATCAGTCAGTTGTGTGATGAAGGATTCAATGTAAACTTCACAAAGTCAGAATGCTTGGTGACAAATGAGAAGAGTGAAGTTCTAATGAAGGGCAGCAGATCAAAGGACAACTGTTACCTATGGACACCTCAAGAAACCAGTTACTCCTCCACATGTCTATCCTCCAAAGAAGATGAAGTCAAAATATGGCATCAAAGATTTGGACATCTGCACTTAAGAGGCATGAAGAAAATCATTGACAAAGGTGCTGTTAGAGGCATTCCCAATCTAAAAATAGAAGAAGGCAGAATCTGTGGTGAATGTCAGATTGGGAAGCAAGTCAAGATGTCCCACCAGAAGCTTCAACATCAGACCACTTCCAGGGTACTGGAACTACTTCACATGGACTTGATGGGGCCTATGCAAGTTGAAAGCCTTGGAGGAAAGAGGTATGCCTATGTTGTTGTGGATGATTTCTCCAGATTTACCTGGGTCAACTTTATCAGAGAGAAATCAGACACCTTTGAAGTATTCAAGGAGTTGAGTCTAAGACTTCAAAGAGAAAAAGACTGTGTCATCAAGAGAATTAGGAGTGATCATGGCAGAGAGTTTGAAAACAGCAAGTTTACTGAATTCTGCACATCTGAAGGCATCACTCATGAGTTCTCTGCAGCCATTACACCACAACAAAATGGCATAGTTGAAAGGAAAAACAGGACTTTGCAAGAGGCTGCTAGGGTCATGCTTCATGCCAAGGAACTTCCCTATAATCTCTGGGCTGAAGCCATGAACACAGCATGCTACATCCACAACAGAGTCACACTTAGAAGAGGGACTCCAACCACACTGTATGAAATCTGGAAAGGGAGGAAGCCAACTGTCAAGCACTTCCACATCTTTGGAAGTCCATGTTACATTTTGGCAGATAGAGAGCAAAGGAGAAAGATGGATCCCAAGAGTGATGCAGGAATATTCTTGGGATACTCTACAAACAGCAGAGCATATAGAGTATTCAATTCCAGAACCAGAACTGTGATGGAATCCATCAATGTGGTTGTTGATGATCTAACTCCAGCAAGAAAGAAGGATGTCGAAGAAGATGTCAGAACATCGGGAGACAATGTAGCAGATGCAGCTGAAAGTGCAGAAAATGCAGAAAACTCTGATTCTGCTACAGATGAACCAAACATCAATCAACCTGACAAGGGACCCTCCATTAGAATCCAGAAGATGCACCCCAAGGAGCTGATTATAGGAGATCCAAACAGAGGAGTCACTACAAGATCAAGGGAAATTGAGATTGTTTCCAATTCATGTTTTGTCTCCAAAATTGAGCCCAAGAATGTGAAAGAGGCACTGACTGATGAGTTTTGGATCAATGCTATGCAAGAAGAATTGGAGCAATTCAAAAGGAATGAAGTTTGGGAGCTAGTTCCTAGACCCGAGGGAACTAATGTGATTGGCACCAAGTGGATCTTCAAGAACAAAACCAATGAATAAGGTGTTATAACCAGAAACAAGGCCAGACTTGTTGCTCAAGGCTACACTCAGATTGAAGGTGTAGACTTTGATGAAACTTTCGCTCCTGTTGCTAGACTTGAATCCATCAGATTGTTACTTGGTGTAGCTTGCATCCTCAAATTCAAGCTGTACCAGATGGATGTGAAGAGCGCGTTTCTGAATGGATACCTGAATGAAGAAGCCTATGTGGAGCAGCCAAAGGGATTTGTAGATCAACCTCATCCAGATCATGTATACAGGCTCAAGAAGGCTCTCTATGGATTGAAGCAAGCTCCAAGAGCTTGGTATGAAAGGCTAACAGAGTTCCTTACTCAGCAAGGATATAGGAAGGGAGGAATTGACAAGACTCTCTTTGTCAAACAAGATGCTGAAAACTTGATGATAGCACAAATATATGTTGATGACATTGTGTTTGGAGGGATGTCGAATAAGATGCTTCGACATTTTGTCTAACAGATGCAATCTGAATTTGAGATGAGTCTTGTTGGAGAGCTGACTTATTTTATGGGACTCCAAGTAAAGCAGATGGAAGACACCATATTCCTCTCACAAAGCAAGTATGCAAAGAACATTGTCAAGAAGTTTGGGATGGAAAATGCCAGCCATAAAAGAACACCTGCACCTACTCACTTGAAGCTGACAAAAGATGAAGCTGGCACCAGTGTTGATCAAAGTCTGTACAGAAGCATGATTGGGAGCTTACTATATTTAACAGCTAGCAGACCTGACATCACCTATGCAGTAGGTGTTTGTGCAAGATATCAAGCCAATCCCAAGATAAGTCACTTGAATCAAGTAAAGAGAATTCTGAAATATGTAAATGGCACCAGTGACTATGGGATTATGTACTGTCATTGTTCAGGTTCAATGCTGGTTGGGTATTGTGATGCTGATTGGGCTGGAAGTGCAGATGACAGAAAAAGCACTTCTGGTGGATGCTTCTATTTGGGCAACAATCTTATTTCATGGTTCAGCAAGAAACAGAACTGTGTGTCCCTATCTACGGCAGAAGCAGAGTATATTGCAGCAGGAAGCAGCTGTTCACAACTAGTTTGGATGAAGCAGATGCTTAAGGAGTACAATGTCGAACAAGATGTCATGACATTGTACTGCGACAACATGAGTGCTATTAATATTTCTAAAAATCCTGTTCAACACAGCAGAACCAAGCACATTGACATTAGACATCACTATATTAGAGAGCTTGTTGATGATAAAGTGATCGCACTGAAGCAGGTTGACACTGAGGAACAAATAGCAGATATTTTCACAAAGGCATTGGATGCAAATCAGTTTGAAAAACTGAGGGGCAAGCTGGGCATTTGTCTGCCAGAGGATTTATAGCAATTACTGTTATCTGAACGTGCTCAAACGTTAATAGCGCGTTCTCTACTGGGCCAAAACAAATTCGACCGTTGCTTCACACGTCCCTTTACATTCCTCATTCAAACTTATATTTTCGTGGTAATCCCGTTTTCAGCATTCCCCAACAGCTCTCAGAAATTCACAAAACCATTCCAAAGGCTCTGCTTCTCCATGGCTACCTCACCAAAAGAAACTTCAGCTCCTGGTTCACCCTCTGTACCATCATCTCCATCATCCACCAAAGCACCATCACACCAGGAACGACCTGAATTCAATATCCAACCCATACAAATGATTCCTGGTTCAGCCCCTGTTCCTGAGAAACTGGTCCCTAAAAGACAACAGGGAATGAAGATTTCTGAAAACCCTAGCCTTGCAACAAGTCCTAGGGAAGTAGACACGGAGATGGACAAGAAGATCCGCAGTATTGTGAGTAGCATTCTGAAAAATGCTTCTGTCCCTGATGCTGATACAGATGTTCCAACATCTTCCACCCCAAATGTTTCTGTCCCTGATGCTGATGAAGATGTTCCAACATCTTCCACCCCAAATGTTTCTGTGCCTGAAGCTAATAAAGATGTTCCAACATCCTCCACCCCAAATGCTGAAGTCCTCTCTTCATCCAGTAAAGAGGAATCAACAGAGGAAGAGGAACAAGCCACAGAGGAGACCCCTGCACCAAGGGCACCAGAACCTGCTCCAGGTGACCTCATTGATCTAGAAGAAGTAGAATCTGATGAGGAACCCATTGCCAACAAGTTGGCACCTGGCATTGCAGAAAGATTACAAAGCAGGAAGGGAAAAACCCCCATTACTAGGTCTGGACGAATCAAAACTATGGCACAAAAGAAGAACACTCCAATCACTCCTACCACATCCAGATGGAGCAAAGTTGCAATCCCTTCCAAGAAGAGGAAAGAAATTTCCTCATCTGATTCTGATGATGATGTCGAACTAGATGTTCCCGACATCAAGAGGGCCAAGAAATCAGGGAAAAAGGTGCCTGGAAATGTCCCTGATGCACCATTGGACAACATCTCATTCCACTCCATTGGCAATGTTGAAAGGTGGAAATTTGTATATCAACGAAGGCTTGCTTTAGAAAGAGAACTGGGAAGAAATGCCTTGGATTGCAAGGAGATCATGGACCTCATCAAGGCTGCTGGACTGCTGAAAACTGTCACCAAGTTGGGAGATTGCTATGAAAGTCTAGTCAGGGAATTCATTGTCAACATTCCCTCTGACATAACAAACAGAAAAAGTGATGAGTATCAGAAAGTGTTTGTCAGAGGAAAATGTGTTAGATTCTCCCCTGCTGTAATCAACAAATACCTGGGCAGACCAACTGAAGGAGTGGTGGATCTTGCTGTTTCTGAGCATCAAATTGCCAAGGAAATCACTGCCAAACAAGTCCAGCATTGGCCAAAGAAAGGGAAGCTTTCTGCAGGGAAGCTGAGTGTGAAGTATGCAATTCTGCATAGGATTGGCGCTGCAAACTGGGTACCCACCAATCATACTTCCACTGTTGCCATAGGTTTGGGTAAATTTCTGTTTGCTGTTGGAACCAAGTCCAAATTTAATTTTGGAAACTATATTTTTGATCAAACTGTTAAGCATTCAGAATCTTTTGCTGTCAAATTACCCATTGCCTTCCCAACTGTATTGTGTGGCATTATGTTGAGTCAACATCCCAATATCTTAAACAACATTGACTCTGTGATGAAGAGAGAATCTCCTCTATCCCTGCATTACAAACTGTTTGAGGGGACACATGTCCCAGACATTGTCTCGACATCAGGGAAAGCTGCTGCTTCAGGTGCTGTGTCCAAGGATGCTTTGATTGCTGAACTCAAGGACACATGCAAGGTGCTGGAAGCAACCATCAAAGCCACCACAGAGAAGAAAATGGAGCTGGAACGCCTGATCAAAAGACTCTCAGTCAGTGGCATTGATGATGGTGAAGCAGCTGAGGAAGAAGAAGAAGCAGCTGAGGAAGAAGAAGAAGCAGCTGAGGAAGAGGAAGATGCAGCAGAGGATACAGAATCAGATGATGATGATTCTGAAGCCACCCCATGACCATCAGACCTTTATTTTTGCTTTTTACTCTTACTAGCTATAGGGGCATGTCCCTTTGAACAATTGATTGCTATTGGTCTGTAATATTTGCATGCATTCTACTTTTGTCAAATTCTATCTAAAAAGGGGGAGTAATAGTATTATGCATGATTTATGATTTTGAGTAAGTAGGATACGATGTATGCATGATTCATGATTTTGAGGGGGAGTTGTATGTATATGGTTTTGAGGGGGAGACTGATGTAAGCTGATAGAAGATGCTGCAGTAAGGGGGAGCAGAACGCTGATGTCACATAAGATGTCTTGACATCCTGGAAAAGACTAGTAGCTGATAGAAGATGCTGCAGTGAACTGCTTCACAGCAGTAGGAGCATGGAGACAGGGGGAGCAGAAAGCTGATGTCACGTGAGATGTCTTGACATCCTGGAAACGACTTGCAACTTGCAGAATTTTGCTGTCGCCACTACCAATTCCGCTGTGCTTGATTACTCTGATAATGAAAGTTGCTGATCCCACTTGCATAACTGCTCGTACCTGCTCAGGAAGTGTCTAAGTATGTTTTAGACAAAATTTGCCAAAGGGGGAGATTGTTAGTGCTTAGCTTTACTGAGTTTTAAAAGGTTGGCTAAAATTTTGTTAAAACATAAGCACTTAGACAATGAAGGAAAGCTGGAGTTGCTGCACATGATGTCCAACGTTATGTCAAGGAATCAGATCGGGCTGCACAATGCACAAGGCAAGATAAAATGTCAAATGAAGAATTGAAGCTGCAGAATCCACGATGTTGGATACAATGTCCAGGACATCTTGCCCGAAAATACTGGACACATAAATCTGTTATATCTTTAACAGATTGTGCAGGATCCACGATGTCGGATACAATGTCCAGGACATCCTGCCCGAAAATACTGGACACATAAATCTGTTATATCTTTAACAGATTAATGTGCAATTAGCAACAGATTTGGCGATCTATCTTTAGGAACGAATTAAAAGATAATTAAAGTTTGAATTACAAACTTGAATAGTTCGTTCATGGATTAGAGATTAAAGATAAAAACTAAAAGATCAAACTTTATCTTTTAGTTCTTTAAGTGCAGATTTTCAGGAGAATGATAGATCTCATCCAGCACAAGTAGTTGCAGCCCAGATACGCACACTGCTATATAAACATGAAGGCTGCACGAGTTTTCGACCAAGTCCGAGATTGAAGAGTTATTTTGTGAGTTTTTGGGACTTGAGTGTTTTGTGAGCCACCTTGATGTTAACCTAACATCAAGTGTTGGACCTGAGTGTGTAGAGTTGATCTCTATTGTTCAGAGAGCAATCTCTGGTGTGTATTTGATTTAATTGTAAACACGGGAGAGTGATTGAGAGGGAGTGAGAGGGGTTCTCATATCTAAGAGTGGCTCTTAGGTAGAGGTTGCACGGGTAGTGGTTAGGTGAGAAGGTTGTAAACAGTGGCTGTTAGATCTTCGAACTAACACTATTTTAGTGGATTTCCTCCCTGGCTTGGTAGCCCCCAGATGTAGGTGATGTTGCACCGAACTGGGTTAACAATTCTCTTGTGTTATTTACTTGTTTAATCTGTTCATACAGTCAAATACAATCTCCATGTTCTGAAGCGTGATGTCGTGACATCTGGTACGACATCTGACCTCTGTATCAGAATTTCAAATATTAACCGATGTATAATAGATAATCAATATAAATAATAAATAATAAATCAATCAAATTTATTGGGAAAGTAAAAGTCATTCAATTTGTTGGGTTGTGACCTAAATCCATAAGGAAGTTTATTCTGCTATTTTTTCTGTTTTTGTCCTCTACCTATATAAGGCAAGGATGCCCTGTATTTTTCAGAGATAAGCTTCCATTTGTATACTGCAACCATAATAAGAAAAGCTTTCCGTTTTCCCTCCCGTGGATGTAGCCTTGATCAAGGTGAACCACGTAATTTTGTGTGTTCTTTCTCTCTTTTCTTCTCTTTCACCTTTGCTGCAAAATTCTGTGTGTATGACATTTCTGGTCTGCTGCATTTTCTGTTGCTTTCTTGTTTGTTCTTCATCACTTTCATAACAAACTGGTATCAAGAGCTCAAGTTGCAATCAAGGGAATTCAAGATTCTCGCTTGAATATAAAGATCAAGCTGTGGGAGTCTTGTTTCTGGTTCTTTCGCTGCTTCTTGGTGATCAAGAACACTCAAGAAATTATGTCAAACACAATCAGGATTGAGAAATTCAATGGAAAGAACAGCTTCAATCTGTGGCGCATCAAGATGCGTGCTTTGTTGAAGGAACAACGTGTTTGGGCTTCTGTTGCTTCTGCATCTATGAAGAAAGAAATGGCTTCTGAATCCAAAGAAAAAGCCTCTGTTTCAAAGACTGAAGAACTTGCAGAACAAGAAGAAAAGGCTCACTCACTAATCTTGCTTTCTTTGTTTGATGAAGTTTTATATGAAGTTGCAAATGAAGAAACTGCAAGTGGCTTATGGCTCAAGTTGGAAAAGCTGTATATGACTAAGTCAATCTGCAACAAGCTCTTCTTCAAGAGGCGTCTATTTGGTTTACACATGAAAGAAGGTACATCTCTTAAAGATCATCTTGATGAATTGAATTCTATTTTGATGGAATTAAGAGATATAGATGTTAAGATAGAGGATGAAGATGCTGCCATGATTCTGTTAGCCTCTTTACCACCATCATATGAGAGCTTTGTCAATTCTCTTAGTGTTGGTAAGGAATGTGTTACCATGGAGGAGGTGAAATCCAGCTTATACTCAAGGGAACTTCAATCTAAAGCACCTGGAAATTCTGAAGAATCAAATGGATCTGGTCTTACTGTCTCTAACTCTAACAAGAACATCAAGAAAAAGGTGTTTAAAGGAAAGAAGAAGACTCATGTCAATCCAAAGGATATCTGTAACTACTGCAAGGAGCTAGGTCATTGGAAGAAAGATTGTCCTAAGAAAAAGGGCAAACCATCTGCTGCTGTTGCCAAGGAAGGTTCCACATTTGAAAATGAGCTTGTTCTCTCAGTTGCCGATCATCACCAACATTCTGGAAATCAGTGGATATTAAACTCTGGTTGTTCCTTTTATATGTGTCCTAACAAAACCTGGTTTGACACCTATGAAGAGAAATCAGGTAGAAATGTGTTCATGGGAAATGATGTCTCATGTAAGACAATTGGAATTGGCACAATAAAAATCAAGATGCATGATGGAATTATCCGAACACTCACTGAAGTTAGGCATGTTCCAGAGCTGAAGAATAACCTAATCTCTATAGGTATTATGGATGGAAAGGGGTTCAAATGCAGCACTAAAAATGGGGTCATGAAAATTCAAAAAGGCTCTACAATAGTGATGAAGGGTATAAATGTAGAAGCAAACTTCATGATGAATCAAGATTGATTCAAAGAGTTTTGATGATAACAAAGATGATGACAAAAAAACTCAAAAGTCAAGAATACTTCATGATAACAAAGATGATGATCTCAAGAATCAAACAATGAGTTCAAGATTGAATCAAGTACAATTCAAGTATCAAGAGGAAAGTTGAATTCAAGAATCAAGAATCAAGTTTCAAGATTCAAGTTCCAAGAATCAAGATCAAGATTCAAGAATAAAAAAAAGACTCAGTCAAGATAAGTATTAAAAAGTTTTTTTCAAAAAACTGAGTAGCACATGAATTTTTCTCAAAACCTTTTACTCTCTGGTAATCGATTACCAGATTATTGTAATCGATTACCAGTAGAAAATTGGTTTTCAAAAAACTTTCAAACTGAATTTACAACGTTCCAATTAATTTCAAAATGCTGTAATCGATTACAAGTATTTGGTAATCGATTACTAGTGTGTTTGAACGTTGAAATTCAAATTTAATTGTGAAGAGTCACATCCTTTCACAAAAAAGCTTTGTGTAATCGATTACATTGATTTGGTAATCGATTACCAGTGATAGTTTCTGAACAAAATCAAAAGATGTAACTCTTCCAATAGTTTTCAAGTTTTTCTAAAAGTTATAAGTTTTTCAAATGGTTTTTAAGTTTTTCTAAAGGTTATAACTCTTCTAATGGACTCTTGACTAGACTTGAAGAGTCTATAAAAGCAAGGCTTTGATTTGGATTTTATTAATTCATTCTTTAGACAACAAACTTTTGCCAATTGATTTCTGAATCTCTTTGAACTCCTTCTTCTTCTTCCTTTGCCAAAAGCTTTCTAAAGTTTTCTGGTTTTCCAAACCTTGAAAACAAAACTTGTGCTATTCATCTTTTTCATTCCTTTATCCCTTTGCCAAAAAGAATTCGCCAAGGACTAACCGCCTGAATTCTTTTTGTGTCTCTCTTCTCCCTTTTCCAAAAGAACAAAGGACTAACCGCCTGAATTCTTTTGTGTCTCCCTTCTCCCTTGTCAAAGAATTCAAAACGACACAGTCTGAGAATTCTTTTGATTCTTCCCTTTCCCATATACAAAAGATTTCAAAGGACTAACCGCCTGAGAATTCTTTTGTATCCCCATTCACAAAGTTTCAAAGGTTTAACCGCCTGAGAACTTTGCCTTAACACATTGGAGGGTACATCCTTTGTGGTACAAGTAGAGGATACATCTACTTAGGTTGTTGACTGAGAACAAGAGAGGGTACATCTCTTGTGGATCAGTTCTAGTGGAGGGTACATCCACTAGGTTGTTCAAAGAGAACAAGGGAGGGTACATCCCTTATGGATCTTTGCTTGTAAAAGGATTTTTACAAGGTTGAAAAGAAATCTCAAGGACTGCAGGTCTCTTGGGGACTGGATGTAGGCACGGGTTGTTGCCAAACTAGTATAAAAATTGTTGGATCGAGTGGCCTCAGAATAATTAAGAAGGGGGGGTTGAATTAATTATTCCTAAACCTTTACTAATTAAAAATTACTCTTTTAAGGCTTTTACTAAATTGTTAAGAGAATGAGGAGTAGAAGAGAAAACTTAACATAAAGTAAAAGCAGAAATTAAATGCACAGCGGGAAGTAAAAGAGTAAGGAAGAAGGAAAGAAACACACAAGAGTTTTTATACTGGTTCGGCAACAACCCGTGTCTACCTCCAGTCCCCAAGCGACCTGCGGTCCTTGAGATTTCTTTCAACCTTGTAAAAACCTTTTACAAGCAAAGATCCACAAGGGATGTACCCTCCCTTGTTCTCTTTGAACCTAGTGGATGTACCCTCCACTAGAACTGATCCACAAGAGATGTACCCTCTCTTGTTCTCAGTCAAACCCAAGTAGATGTACCCTCTACTTGTGCCACAAAGGATGTACCCTCCAATGTATTAAGACAAAGATCTCAGGCTGTTACACCTTTGATACATTGTGAATAGGGATACAAAAGAATTCTCAGGCAGTTAAACCTTTGAACACTTTTGTATTAGGGAATGGGAAGGATCAAAAGAATTCTCAGACTGTGTCATTTTGAATTCTTTGACAAGGGAGAAGGGAGACACAAAAGAATTCAGGCGGTTAGTCCTTCCTTCTTTTGGAAAAGAGAGAAGAGAGACACAAAAAGAATTCAGGCGGTTAGTCCTTGGCAAATTCTTTTTGGCAAAGGGAGAAGAGAATGAAAAGGATGAATAGCACAAGTTTTCAAGGTTTAGAAAACCAGAAAACTTCAGAAAGCTTTTTGTACAAAGAAGAAGAAGAAGTTCAAAGAGATTCAAAGCTTGTAAAGGATTGATTAGAAAAGTGTTCAAGATTTGGAATGATTGATTCAAAATGCAAAAAAAAGCCTTGCTTTTATAGACTCTTCATGTCTGGTCAAGAAGGCCATTCAGAAGAGTTATAACTTTTAGAAAAACTTAAAAACCATTTGAAAAAGTCAAAACCCTTTTGAAGAGTTACATCTTTAGATTTTTCAGAAACAAACACTGGTAATCGATTACCAAATATGTGTAATCGATTACACAAAGCTTTTGAGTGAAACAATGTGACTCTTCACTTTTAAATTTTGATTTCAACGTTCAAGGACACTGGTAATCGATTACAACCAAAACATTGTAATCGATTACAGCCTTTTGAAAATATTTGGAACGTTGTAAATTCAGTTTGAAAACATTTTCAAACTCATTTTGCTACTGGTAATCGATTACAACAATATGGTAATCGATTACCAGAGAGTAAAAACTCTTTGGTAAAGGTTTTGTCAAAAACTCATGTGCTATTCAAAGTTTTGAAAAACTTTTTAATACTTATCTTGATTGAGTCTTTTCTTCATCTTGAATCTTGAGTCTTGATCTTGAGTTTTGATTCTTGATTCTTGAATCTTGATCTTGATTCTTGAGATCTTGAATCTTTCTTTGTAGGCTTTCTTCTTGAGTCTTGAATTCTTCTTGATTCTTGAACTTAAATCTTGAATCTTGATTCTTGATTCTTGAGATGGATGTTCTTTGATTCACTTGAGTTTTTCTTTGATCTTTTGAGCTTTTTGTTCATCACCTTTGTCATCATCTTTTGTTGTTATCATTGTTATAATCAAAACTCATTTGAATCATTGTTGATTCATCATGAAGCTTTGCTTCCACAAAAACTCTTGTGTATTTGTCTCCTTCTTCCCTACTCTTTTAATTTCCGTTGTGCACTTTAATTCCTGCTTTTACTTTTGGTTAAGTTTCTTTTCTATCCTTTGTTTTCTTAACAACATAGTAAAAGCCTAAGAAGAGTAATTTTTAATTAGTAAAGGTATAGTAATAATTAATTCAACCCCCCCTTCTTAATTATTCCGAGGCCACTTGATCCAACAATAAAGAGGGGTAATCTCTATATACTTCAAGGTGCAACATGTATTGATGATGGTCTAGTAGTTGTTGCATCAAGATCAAATAAGAGCATACCTGACTTAACTCAATTGTGGCACATGAGGCTAGGTCATATGAGTGAAAAAGGTATGATGATACTTCAAAAACAGCAGCTGTTGGGAAATCAGAAACTGGATGAACTAAAATTCTGTGAGCATTGGGTTTTCGGCAAGCAACATAGGATTAAATTTCCTAAAGCAATTCACACCACCAAAGGAACTCTTGATTAAATTCATGCTGATTGTTGGGGGCCTACAAGAGTACCTTCACTAGGTGGTGGAAGGTATTTTCTGTCCATAATTGATGACTACTCAAGAATGACATGGATCTACATCATGAGTCAAAAGAGTCAAGCTTTCAAATGCTTCAAAGAATGGAAAGCACTGACTGGAAAACAAACTGAAAGGAAAGTTAAAAGACTCAGAACTGATAATGGCTTGGAGTTTTGCTCAACAGAATTTAACAAATTCTGTAGAGATGAAGGGATTGCTAGACAGCTTACTGTTAGGAACACTCCTCAGCAAAATGGAGTTGTTGAAAGAATGAACAGAACACTCTTGGAAAGAACAAGATGCTTGTTATCCAATGTTGGTCTCAACAGAAGTTTTTGGGGAGAAGCTATCAATACAGCTTGTTTTCTAATCAATAGAACACCCTCTACTGCTATAGGACTTAAAACTCCTATTGAAATCTGGAATGGCAAAACAACAAACTACTCAAACCTAAGAGTATTTGGCTGTAATGCTTATTATCATGTCAATGAAGGAAAACTGGTACCTAGATCAAGAAAGGGTCTGTTCATGGGTTATGGTGATGGGGTGAAAGGCTATAGGATCTGGTCACCATCCGAAAAGAAAGTTCTACTCAGTAGAGATGTAATTTTTGATGAATCACATCTGTTTCATCCCAAGCTTGAGGTTCCAATTGCTGGAACACAGAGCTGCCACTCTCCTCAAGAAAATGATGTAGAATCTACAGCCAAAGACTCAAAAAAAAGGGGGTCATTCCGAAACATCTCCTGTAGTTCTTCAAGAAGGTGAGAAATTAGAAGATTTCAGTGCAAATGAGTCTCATTTGACTGCTAAACCTGATCCTCCACAGCTCAATTCTGGAATCAATCAGAGACCAAAAAGGGTCACTAAACCTCCCGAAAGATACGGATTTGAAGACATGGCTGCCTATGCATTATATGTAGTTGAAGAAATAGATTCAAATGAACCAGCCACTTACCAAGAAGCTATCAATCATCCTGAAGCTGAAAATTGGTTGTTAGCTTTGAAAGAGGAAATGGAATCTTTGTATAAGAATCAGACCTGGAAACTTGTTGAACTACCTGAAGGAAGACATGTGGTAGGTTGCAAGTGGATATTCAAGAGGAAACCTGGTCTTTCAGAAAAGGAAGGGATAAGATACAAGGCTAGGTTAGTTGCCAAGGGATTCAACCAGAAAGAAGGAGTAGATTTCAACGAAATCTTTTCACCTGTGGTCAGACATACATCTATCAGGGTTCTGCTTGCTATAGTGGCAAACCAAGATCTGGAACTTGAACAACTTGATGTCAAAACTGCTTTTCTCCATGGAAGATTGGAAGAAAATATTTTAATGAAACAGCCTGAAGGGTTTGAAGTTCAAGGAAAAGAAAGGTATGTTTGTCAACTGCAGAGGTCATTGTAGGGTTTGAAACAATCTCCAAGGCAATGGTACATGAGGTTTGACAGCTTCATCACCAGCCAACGATTCAAGAGAAGTCTCTATGATTGCTATGTTTATCACAACAAGGTGGAGGATGGATTAATGATCTATCTTCTACTCTATGTAGATGACATGCTTATTGCAGCAAAAAGCATGTGTGATATACAAAATCTGAAGATCCTCCTGAATGGTGAATTTGATATGAAAGATCTAGGGGCTGCAAAGAAAATCTTAGGAATGGAGATCTATAGGGACAGAACTCAGAAAAAACTATTTTTGTCTCAAAATGACTACATTCAGAATATACTTGTGAGGTTTGGAATGACTGACTCTAAACCTATCAGCAATCCCCTTTCAGAAAAAGAGAAGTTGTCTACTGTGATAAAGGTTCAAGCTCAGGCTGATCAGGACTATATGTCAAAGGTTCCATACTCAAGTGTTGTTGGCAGTCTCATGTATGTCATGGTCTGCACCAGACCTGACCTTGCTTATGCTGTTAGCATGGTCAGTAGGTTCTTAAACAAACCTCAGAAGGAACATTGGAAGGCTGTGAAGAGAATTTTTAGATATCTTAAAGGGACCGCAGATGTAGGTTTGATCTATGGATCTCACCCAGATTGCTGCCTCACTTGTTATTCTGATGCAGATTTTGCTGCTGATCTGGTCAAGAGAAGGTCACTAACAGGGTATGCTTACACCCTTGGTGGCTACTTGGTGAGCTGGAAGGCAACACTTCGACCTTCTGTTGCCCTCTCAACTACTGAGGCTGAATATATGGTTCTTACTGAAGCTGCAAAGGAAAGAATTTGGAGGTCTGATAAATGATCTCGGAATTAATCAATAATATGCTAACATCTACTTTGACAGCCTTAGTGTTATATGCTTGGCCAAGGATCAGGTTCATCATGATAGAACCAAGCATATAGATGTTAGATATCACTTTATTCGGTCAGAAAGAAGAATCAAAGTCCATAAAATCAGCACTCTGCACAATCCTGTTGATATGTTCACAAAGCCAGTTCCAAAGAGCAAGTTTGATCACTGCTTAAGCTTGCTCAATGTTGACTGCTGGGGTTAAGATCATGTGTGTTTGGAGGGTGCAGTTTGTGTCCTATACGGATGTTAGTTCAAGGTGGTGAATTGTTGAGCTGTGACCTAAATCCATATGGAAGTTTATTTTGTTTTTGTCCTCTACCTATATAAGGCAAGGATGCCCTGTATTTTTCAGAGATAAGCTTCCATTTGTATACTGCAACCATAATAAGAAAAACTTTTTGTTTTCCCTCCCGTGGATGTAGCCTTGATCAAGGTGAACCACGTAATTTTGTGTGTGTTCTTTCTCTCTTTTCTTCTCTTTCACCTTTGCTGCAAAATTCTGTGTGTATGACATTTCAGGTCTGCTGCTTTCTTGTTTGTTCTTCATCACTTTCATAACACAATTAATATACATATTACAACAAATTGTAATTAATATTATTAATATCGATTAATAAATAAGAAGGATTATGGGAAGAGTAAAAGCCTTGCAATTAGTATACACAAATATCAATTAATAAATAAGAAGGATTACGGGAAGAGTAAAAGCCTTGCAATTATTATACAAGAATATTAATTAATAAATAATTAATAAGAAGTATTATGGGAATAGTAAAATTCTTGCAATTATTATACATAGTACAATTAATATCAAGAGACTAAAACCCGTGTACTTAGTAAACATAATGTATTTATTATTACGAAGTAAGATTATTATATATTAATTAATATAGTCGATGTTAATTAACTAATTATCGAGAGTCTAAAATTCATGCAATTATGAATTTATATTATCGCAAGTCTGATAGACATGCAATTATTATAGTCAATGAATATTAATTAATAAATAATCAATAAGAAAAATAAACCTGTGTAAAAGCCATTGAATTATTATACATAGTGCAGTTATTATCGGGACACTAAAATCCATGTAATTATTATACATAATATAGGATATGATAATTAATTAAATTTTCGAGAGTCTAAAAGCCATGTAATTATGATTCTAAATTATCATAAGTCTAATATGCATGCAATTATTATAGTTATCGTGAATTGCTATTAGGTTATTAGAATATTACATTATTCGACTAGACTTGACATGAAAAACAATTTTCCAATACACATTAATTGCTACGACAGTTACATCATGTACATATTGTCTACTGTGTAAAAACCATTCAATCATACACATTGGTATTATACACATTGGAAGTAGTAATTAGGAAAACCTCCATTACTCTCTCCGTCTATGGAAACCAAAAGCAACCATTTTCAACAAGTATCAATTCATCCTGCCCAACAACACCAGTCAAGCACTATCACCATGAGTACACAGTCATCAACAACTTCCAATGTTGTAAGTTTCTTTCACTTTTCAATCCTTCCTCTTTTGTTTCCAATGTGTATATGATCGTTATAGTTTCCTCATACGTCCTCATGTTTGTCATTCTGTATATGATAATGATTTACTTTACATACTGGATTTTCGTCAATAAATAATCTAACATTGTAGATGATCATTTTCCAACTCATTCCCCCTGAAATACTAATATGCATTTGACTAGCATAATAACATTTGCATACTTCACATCTGCATAAATTGATCTTTGCATGTAAATGAACAAGAAATCTCAATTTTTATGTTAATAATAAATAAAGTTGATGATTACCATCTTTTGATTGCAATACAGACAACTATATTTGCCGGTTATTTTGTCTCCTATTATTAATTGTACTATGTATAATAATTGCAAGGCTTTTATTATTCCTGTAATACTTCTTACTAATTATTTATTAATTAGTATTCTTGTATAATAATTGCAAGACTTTTACTCGTCTTGTAATCCTTCTTATTTATTAATTGATATTTATGTATACTAATTGCAAGACTTTTACTCTTCCCGTAATACTTCTTATTAATTATTTATTAATTAATATTCTTGTATAATAATTGCAAGGCTTTTACTCTTTTTGTAATCCTCCTTATTTGTTATTTATTAATTGATATTCGTGTATAATAATTGCAAGGCTTTTACACTTCTCATACTAATAATTAAGTTAAGTTCATTAATTGCATGAGTTTTAGTCTCCTGATATTAATTGCACTATATATAATAATTGCAAGGCTTTTATTATTCCTGTAATCCTTCTTAATTATTATTTATTAATTAATATTCATGTATAATAATTGCAAGACTTTTACTATTCCCGAAATATAATTACAATAAGTACATTAATTGCATGATTTTTAGTCTGCCGATATTAATAATATTAATTACAATTTGTTGTAATATGTATATTAATTGAATGACTTATACTTTCCTGATAAATTTGATTTATTTATTATTTATTAATTAAATTGATTATCTATTATACATCGATTAATATTTATTTGTATAACTGCACGCCTATTAGACTTCCAATATGACCCTTGATGTAACTGGCGCATAATTATTGGGCATTTCGATATATTGGAAATTGGGAAACTGTTGTTCATGTCACGTCTAGTCTATTAATTACATATCTCCTAATATCTAGTGTAATATCTAATATCTATTGTAATATCTAATATCTGGTAAGATTATAACCTAATAATAATAACACAAATAATATAGTATAAAATAATAATAATAATGGTACCATCCTTGGCTCAAATTTCAATGAACATCATATGCTGAGATTGTAGATGAATGTACATTACCGTAATAAGAAGGGCAATTTTGCTGAAGATTGGATGTGACTTTTCAACCTGCAAATCAATGCTACTAAATGTTATATTAATGTTACAATAGCATTTACAAATATAAAAGGAAAAAATTGTATCGAACAAATGACCCCACAAATTTGACACGACTACAAAAATGTAATAAAATGCATTTCAAATTTTTTCGTCCAATTTTATGCAGGTTGTTTTGTGGGTGTTTGGATTTCAAATTAAAACACATTAAACTTTGCCCATATGTGGTAATTTTTTTGGTCATGTTATATTTGGTCAATTCTAAACCAATGTTTGTATCTTTATTATATTTTCCAATAAAAAATTAATTATAAACCAAAAATGGAATTGTACTCACTTTGTATTCAGAATGATTGTCAACAACTTTGATGTTCTGAATCAAATATGCACAATTGCAATGCAACTTTGGCTCAAATTCAGGGAACAATTCTTGTCAGAGTGGCGCCAATCTTTGCACCCTGCAACAGTTACGAATGAAAGTCGTGAAAATTTCCAATTATGAAAACCAATGAAATTGAAGAACATAAAAATCACCGTTTGGTCCATCAACACCATCTTAATGGTTTGCCTACCATTGTGCTTGTTAACATGCCACATATCAATGATTCACACTGCTATCTTCCAAGTCCCTTCCTTGGTATGCAATTTAGATATGAGGTTTTCCTTCCGAGACATCACTACAAATAAATGACAATATTCTTGTTATAAATACATAAGATTAATTTATGAAACACAATACAGTATGCACATACAAAGTTTGAAGCATACAATAGGGAATATGAAAAGACCTCACTCTCTGTTGCCAAAACGACACAAAGATCTAAGCATAAACCTTTCAGAAGAAATATAATAATAAAAAATGTAGGCAAACAAAAATGTAGAAAAAAATTTATGAAACTGAATACAATATGCATATACAAAGTTTGAAATAGATAGTAGGGAATATGAAAAGACCTTAGTCTGTGTTGCCAAAATGACACAAAGATCTAAGCATAAACCTTTCGGAAGAAATACAATAATAAAAAACAAACGAAGCCACCACGACAAAACTATTTCAGCATAAACATTTTGGAAACACATAAAATAAAATAAAATAAAGGCAATGATGCAGATCTGAAAACAAAAATATTGCACCATTACAAATAAAAACTTACGAAATCGCGAAGTTTGCTATAGAAAACGAACATGTACTTATAGTTGGGGGATACCTATTTCACCTTCTTGTTTTACTGTAGAGAAAACCAACCTTTACTAAGGTTGCTGGTAACATTTTGAGAAATCACAAAATTTTGCTATGCAAAGAAAAGAAACCTTTACCTAGCATTGGGGGTTACTTATTTCATCGATCAAAGAAAGAAAATGAACCTGTACTTCGCTTACTGGATTCTTCGATCAGTATCCCTCGGCTTCCTTCTTGTTTTTGGCCAAAAACAAAAGGCAAGTGGAGCTAGGGTTAGTGGTCACAGGAGGGAAATGGAAATGGCGCTCTAACCCCACACCCAATCGGTCACAGGAGCGCATTGGAAATACAACCTTCTTGGAAATAAAAATGCATCAGTAACTAAAGCACAATAAATACAAAAAACAAAAATTAATAAGGGCAGTGTGACGACATTGATAACTGAAGTGCAATAAATACAAAAGGACAAAAATTAATAAAGGCAACGTGACAGTTTCAGTAACTGAAGCGCAATAAATACAAAAAGACAAAAATTAATAAAGTCTGCGTGACGTTGACATTTTTGGGCGGCAATTGTGTTGTGTAATATTGCAACACGTAAGCACTGACATGGCTACATCAGCATTCTTAGGGCCGTGTTTGTATAAAGATAGATAATGATGTGTCAATTTTTTTTATATAATATATATTTATATTTTCAAATTGTTGTGATCCTGATTGTGACAAATCTATTACAATCAGGGTTGTGACACAAATACTTAAATATAAAATGACTCAAGTTTATGATTTTGCCTAGGGTCTATACAATTTGATGATCGTCCCTACTTCTTCAAATGCATTATTATATCTACCTTCTTCCCTCTTCTATATCTTTTTTGTTTTTTTTTTTTTTGGACAGAAACAAACTCATAGAATTTCATTCATAATCAAATCATCAATAGAAGAAGGAAGGAATATGATTAAAGTAATGAAAACTGAGAAAGATGGGGCCACTCTTGCAAGAGCATGAGGAACACCATTGTCTTATCTTCTTACAAAACCTAATTTAAAGGTTGCATTAGAAAGATGAAGTTGTTTACAATCATAGATAGAAACTCCAGCTTCCGACCCATCTCTCAACTGGTTTATTATCCATTTCAAAGAGAACATTAATATTGTTGTGTCCAGATTACACTACGAATTGGATAGTTGTAAATAGATTTATGGTTCAAATAATTATCAATATGTAACTCCATCCACTATTAATTTAATTTGGTATCTTTGTTATATTAGAAAGAAAAAAAAGTCTCTTTCATTTTTATTCCTTTTCTTTTACAATTTTTAATTCATTTCATTTATCATCTTTAATCTTCAACTTCACTTCTTTCACTGCCTAACATTTTTAATTTCTTTAAATTATAATGAGTAAATGTATCTTAAAAAAATATTTAAACTATTTAATTAATTTTAAGTTAAAAAAACCATTTAAAACCAACATAATTTTCCAATATTATTACAAAAATATTAGAATAAATGACACAGACCTTGGAAGTTTGAACTTGTTACACCCCAACACCTATCTACTTTTTATCCCTACAAAAAATTATTTAATTTTTCACCAATGGCTACACCTGCCCCCCCTGCCCCCCCCCCCCCCCCCACCTTTACACTATTTAAATATTTGACAAAGACGAAAGATATGTGTGTTGCACATGAGATTTAACGAATTTTTCTTTCCTAAAATACCTTCTTCCTAGAGCTAGCAAAATAGACCGAACTAGCTGGGCCGAGTTGGACTAGGAAAATGTTAGCCCAAATAGAACTAAGCAATTTTGGGTCAGTTTGATGAGCCCATCAAGCTAGGTTGGACTCAATAAATTTAGGGACAAATTCAACCGGACCTATTTTGGCCTAATATGGGCCGAGCTGGACCTATTTTTTTTCTTCTTTAGAGTTTATATAAATTTAGACAAAAAAGTAAAATGGGCCATCAGGTTTGGCTGGACTTCAAAAAATGAGGCCCACGTCGAATATGGATGCACTCTGTGGAGCGACCATGCCAACAAATTCATGTTGTGATTGAAGGAAAATCTGGATTTAAGTCCCATTGTATTATTTTAACTCAAATCAAGGTTAAGCTGCCACAAGGTATGCTTTCATGGTGGTTTTTTGTTTTTTCCTGTTCGATGTTTAGTGTTGGGCATTAGTTTCACGTTTTGTTTGTTGGCTGGTCCAAGTTGGTTTTGCGTTGTGCTCTATTTTTCTGTGATGTAGCTCGAAATTCATTTTTGGGTTTTGAGGTTGGGTATTGGGCTTTGATTTTTTAGAAGTTTGATCTCAGGATTCTAGGGTCGGAAGTTACATCTTTAGGGTTTAGGTTTTGGGTCTTTTTTCTAGTATTTGATGGTGTCTACCGATTCTTACTAATTTTGTATGATTTCCTTCCCTATATTGAGGTGTAATTTATGGGGATTTGGTAAGTCAATTTAGAGACTTGGTTTTAGGTTTGCCTACTGGGATTTTAGGTTTGCTTTATGGTATTTTAGGTTTGGTTTTAGAGACTAGGATTTTAGGTTTGCTTTATGGGATTTTAGGTTTCATTTTAGAGACTGGGTTTTAGGTTTTCATTATGCCATAGTTGGAATCTATTTTTCTTTTATTTGTTTTTAACTTCTTGCTTTTCCCCCACCTTTGTAATCTTTGGTATATTACAATTGTTCATGGATTAATCATCTCTAACTTACTATATGAATGAAAGTTGCTCATCAATTATGAAGTTCCTAATTTCTCCATCTACAAAGAGAGGTATGGTCTTATTTGGGATTAAATCTTATTTCACCTTTAAGTTGTTTTATTAATTTGTGTGTAGGTTGAGCTCTCCATGTTTGGGTGAACCATCAAATGTTAGTCAGCCCCTCAGTATAAGGCAATACTCTCAGGGTTCTGACTTTTCGGAGCTTGATTGCTTTTTGTACAAGTCGAAGGTTCTCAATATTTTAGAAATTTGTGATGCTCTTGATGTATGTTATTGTTTGATGCAAATTTTAAACTCATTATGTGTTATGATATTTTGCTACCTTTTAAATTATTTTGTTGATGAGCTTTTTTTTTCTTAGTTGTTTTTGTTTTTAAAATCTTGTGTTTTGTTTCAATGTTCATCAGGGTACTAATTTCTGTATGATTGGGACTACTACCAAGTTGATAGTTGGGAAGGGTCGATGGTTTTATTATTCCTGTGGCAGGTGCACTAAAGTAGATCATAAAGATGTGGCTTACACATAATTCAGACTGGAGAAGGTGAACCTAAAAACTTTCCTCACCCTCTTGATAAAATGTTTGGTCTAATTGTTGTGTTAAGGTGCAAGTATCAATGCAAATTCAATTCCTCTTCTATGATGAAGATGTCAAATGATGTTGATATTATTAAAAATATCACAAAGCAAATATATGCTCAATAGGTCTTTGAAATTTCAATACTCCTTAATTTTTTTATTTATGTTTTCTTTGTGTATTGACTTTTAAATACAATTTTAATTTATTATTTCTTAGTATGTTCATTCTCTAATATTGTTGAATCTCTGTCTTGATTGCTCAGCAGGGTGTAGCTGATATTACCGAGCCATCATGTTATAAAACTCAGGCAAGTAAGCTAGAGTTATCCCAAATTGAAGACTTCGGGCAGTTTGATAAAGTAAGAAAAAATTTTGTTGTTTTTTAATTGTATGGATATCAATAAGTTGGGAGTGTGATTACTCATTTTTATTTTATTACCATAGCAATCCTTATCAAGTACAACTGATCATGATCCAGATCAAGATACAATAGTTTACCCCATAAAGAGATTATCTTTTGAGTTATGCCTGGCAACCCACCATCTAAAGAAGTTCCATCTGCACAGTTATTTGCCACAAAATTACCAAAACATATTAAGACTAAATGAAGAACAAGATAGGGAAATTATGTGTTTTGTTTGGTGTAAATTATTATGTAATCCTCACTGATATTTTTTTGTTGAGCAAACTATTTTACAAATGTTATTTTGTTGTTGATGTCAAGTATTATTTTCAAACATTTATTAAATTTCTAGAGTTTACCTCACATGAGGCCAAAGTTTACCTACATATATCAGGTTTAATTCACTAGCAGTAAGCAGGATAAATGAAATTTAATAATTTATTTTAAACGAAGTAATTCTCCTTACAAATGAAGCATTTAATGAAAAGCTATATCCAATTAAGAAGTTTGGTTGCCATCTTATTTTTAATCTAATTCAACTAATCCAACTAACTCTCATTTTCATACAATGGTAATCATATTTTTTTATTAACCCACAATTAATTTTGTTCATGTTGCACGAATCTAAAAAAATCATCTCCACAAATAATCACACTCAATACGTCATATACCCCACGTAAATTGTTAGGAAAAGTAATCATAACTGATCAATCATGTTGGACCTTGTGGCCTCAATAACTTACGAAGGGGTGAATTAATTTTCCACTAATAAACTTTTAACCCCCTTCTAAAAGAGATAGGCTCAGAATACAGAAGACGCAACAGTCAATTTAATAATGTTCTTTAAACATGCAAGACACAATTGATTGCAAAAAAATAAATAAGATAAGGGAAGAGAGAATGCAAACACAATTTTATACTGGTTCAGCAAATTTCGTGCCTACATTCAGTACTCAAGCAACCCACTTGAGATTTTTCACTCCCTTTGTAAAAATCCGTTTACAAAGTCTGAACCACACAGGGACAACCCTTCCCTTGTGTTCAGCATTCCTTACAACTTAAGAGACCCTTGGTCCCTTAAACAATCTCTTTGAATGAGAAGAAAGAAAGAAGAATTCTCTCTTGAAGAGAAGGATATTACAATTGATGTCCATGGATGAACTCTTAATGAATTTGCAGGTGTTTGCCCAACAGTTTCTTTTGAGAGAGCATTTGAAAATGAAGTTCTCTCGGAATCTCTCTCATTTTCTTTTGAGAGGATAAGACATTCTGGACCAGCAAAACTCTCTCCCAATTTCGTCCCAAGTCACACACATATATAGGCCTTTGATGGCCATTCAAAATCCAAATGATAAGATGTGACTGTTGGCGATATTCCTTGAAAATCTTCTCTGGTAATCGATTACAACATCAGTGTAATCGATTACACACTTTCAAACCATTGGTAATCGATTACATGTATTGGTAATCGATTACATGTGCCTTGGATGACTTGAAACCTTTCGTTTTTGAGGCAATGCTTGATCTTGAAGAAATATTGAATCAAGTCTTTGTTTGTTGAAACAATATTGTATTAATCTTGAAGCAAATGAGCCTTGCTTGATTCTTCTTTTGGCATCATCAAAATCATGTATACATA
Organism: Glycine soja; assembly: GCF_004193775.1. Taxonomy (NCBI): domain Eukaryota; kingdom Viridiplantae; phylum Streptophyta; class Magnoliopsida; order Fabales; family Fabaceae; genus Glycine; species Glycine soja. Next base: position 9,209,337 of record NC_041011.1, read on the forward strand.
CATTCACAAATCAAAGCCTACTAACGTAGCTGTCCAACAAGTGCACAAGGACCATCAGTCTAAAAAGTTGTGCGATTGAAACTCTTGATTTAACATCAATTGTACTACATGTCTATAACTCTATTTTTACATTACACCACCTTGCACTATGATTTCGAATAGATAGTAATGGAAAATGAAAATAGAGCAAATAAGGATGTTGCATTTCAAGCAAGGATCAAGAGAAAACTTTTGTTGAAAGAAAAAAAAGATTTGTTGAAACAAAGCACCTACAATGTCCACAATCCTCTCCCTGAATTATGCAACCAATCAATACTTCTATAACACATATCAGTTCCAACACTCTGTTGTGGAAAGGAAGTTCTACAAAATTATTCATTGTTCAGCCTATTGACTTGGGCAAAATATTTGGACAAACAACTGATCGATTACATTTTGTGTCATGATGTTTGGGGGTTCAACATCTTGATTAGTATACCATATTGAATCTGGTATTCAACACCAACTTTCCACGGGTAACAAAAACATTGTTAGATATTTAACCATTTTGTTTTACTACTCTATCTTATTTTGTGTATCATATATTAGAATTCTATGCTTCAACTTCAAACTCTTATGACGATGAATCATGTAACACCGTAGAAGATGAACATATTTTAGAGCACATAGTAATAGAGGGTACAACCAGAGACAAAAAAACATGTTGCAGCTGAAGCAAGGTTGGAACGAAGGTGTAGATGAAAAAAAGAAGAAAAAAAAGCATGTTGAGAGAAAATACTCACACCATCAACAATCCTCATTTCATGTGATCCAGTCAAACAATACTCCTATAACACATATTAAATCCAACATTTTCTTCCAGCAGGGAACTTCCTCTAAGACAATACACCTACAACCTCTTTACATGAACAAGAGGTTTAATCTTTCAATTTAATTTTTGTGATAATGTTTAGGGCTCAACATCTCAACCTGCACACCATAATGATTCTACTATTAAGCAACAATTTAATGTAGGTAACCAGAATAATGTTCCACAAGTAAACACGTTGTCTTAATGCTTCACTTGACTTTGGTTTTATAATATATTAGGATTCAAGTATGTTTCAGCTTCAAGCTCTGATGAAGATGAACCATCTAACATTGAAGAAGGTTATATTCATCATTTGTTTTTTAGCTACTAATATTTTAAGTCCTACTTTTAAATTTGATCTTTGTGCAATTTTTTATACCTGATGGGAAGTACATTTTAGCAACGAATTTGACAGAATATTTTGACATAGGCAAACCACTCATACAATGTACATACAGCAGTGCAAACATGTGGTATTAGGAAATGATTCATAGGCATAGAGACACTACAAACCTAAAATTCCAACTATGTTGTGGCAATGGAAAGGTTCAACTGCTATTCTTGAAACCACCTCCACCATTTCTCTAATAACTATTGTGTGACAACAAAGTAGTCAATAGTAGGAATTATCAAAAGAGCATCCACTTTTAGAATATGATGTTTTCTTTCAATTCAACTGGAGCAAAATTTGATGGTTCAATGATGGGTAATAAAGGCCCACCAAAAATTCGCATCCAAGGTCAGACCTGCCATAGAATTGGCAGCTTATTGCCAACAGAAGGAAAACTGTCAAAGTATACACAACTATAAATTTATGATCCAAAGAATGGAATTGGTAACAAAATTCTATCAGTAGGGTGGGATCACGATCATGTTTTATATATTAATTGTCTAGTATTAATTCCACTTACAATTTAATCATTCTTTGCAACTACAGGACCAACCATAGACATATACATGAGGAAATAGTTATCAGATTAACAAATATGTTGGATGAACATAATATTCATGCAAAATATTTTTGTATGGCTAGAGACATATTGAGGAATAAATCGGTTCATGATCCAAAATTAAGGCTTATTTCATTACAGGATGGAAAGATCTATAGCATACCCCATGTATCTGAGGTTGCTGCACTAATTCCAACTGATTTTGATCTTGCATCCAAAAGAGATATAAATTTGGAAAGTCAAACTAGAAAGCTACAACGGATTGAAGAATTGCACACGAGTTAATTGGCTTATTAGTATCCACTGTTTTTTCCCTATGGGGCAGATGGATACCAGCATGATGTTCTTCACAGGGCTGAACGTTGCTTCAATGTTAGCAATAGGAATAAATTGACAATCATAGGAAGGCTTTGTTTCAGAATCCAGTCAAGAGAAAATGAAGCACAAACATTTTTTAGATCAAGGAGACTATTCCAACAATTTTCAATTGATGGTTACACCATGGTTGAGTCAGAGTGACTTGCTTTCATGAGAATGAATTAGTCTTAATTAAGAGTTGACAAATATGACAACCTCAACCACACATCTAATAATGATGCAGAGAGATAAAGCTCAAATAAAGGCAAGCGAGTTATATTACCTTCATCTTTTATTGGTGAATGGAGATACATAGATCAGTTGTATTTTGATGGGATAGCAATTTGTAGCAATGTTGGTTTCCCATACATCTTTCTTACTTTCACAAGCAATCCAAATTGGTCTGCAGTGCAAAATATATTATCATCAATGAATTTAACTATTGTTCATAGACCTGACATTGTTGTTAGAGTATTTAGAATTAAATTTGAACAACTTTTAATAGATTTAACCAAGAAAAAGAAGCAAGGCAGGGTTATTGCATGTGAGCTCAGTTTTGTTGAATTCAAGTTTATTATGGACAATAATCATTCCAGTTGTCCTTTATAACACCATACCTTTTCAATAATCAAATCTCTCTTTTGGTGCAGACAAGTATACAATAGAATTCCAAAAACGTGGATTGTCGCTTGCATATCTACTTTTGTTCTTGCCTCTATCCGACAAATATCCTACATATAATGATATTGATAGAATAATTTTTGCAGAGATACCATGCCCTCAATTTGATAAACACTTGCATGATTTGGTAAAAACTCACATGATTCATGGTCCTTGTGGATCAACCAATAAATATTCTCCATGCATGAATAATGAAAAGTGTTCTAGGTACTACCCCAAAAAATTCCAACAACAAACAATTATTGAACAAGATGGATTTACTACATACAAAAGAATAGAATATGGGCAAACATCAATTAAAGGTGGTGTCTCTATTGATAACCATAGTGTCATTCCTTATCATCCACGGTTGTTGCTGAGGTACCAAGCTCACATTAATATTGAATGGTGCAACCAGAGTACCTCAATCAAATACTTAATTAAATACATTAATAAAGGCTATGATCGTATCACTATAGTGATTGATCCTTTAAGTGAAAGCACATCAAATACTATTTGTAATGCTGATGAGATTCAACACTACCTTGCCTACAAGTATATATCACCATGTGAAGCTTGCTAGCGGATTTTTGCATTTCCAATTCATGGTAGAAATCCAGCAGTTGAAAGGCTATTTTTCCATCTTCCAAGTCAACAACCAATCTACTTCAATGATGATGCAAATGTTCAAGATCTGCTCTCTAAACCAAGTGTCAGTCAATTATGTTTACTTCATGGATGGAAGCAAACAAAGTTTACCTTGAGGCTAGTGATCTCACTTATAGCCAATTCGTAACTAGATTTTTTTATGTGAAAAAAAAGTTGTTGGACATGTGTCGCAACCTTCTCTTCGGAGGGAGGGCGACGCGTGACTCGCTGGTGCATCTTCCAAGAAAGGAATATGCGCGGAGTTGCCACCAACGTTTATTTGAGAAAAACGTCAGAAAAACTAGAAAAGACGTGGTCTACGAACTTTAAGTGAAAGGTTCGGGAGTTGTATTTACGCACGGGGAAGGTATTAGCACCCCACACATCCGTCACAAAAGACGGCAGCCTTTAATCAAATGTGCAAATATGACTTCAATTTTTGTTATTTTCCCTTTTTACGTTCTTATGTCTTTTTATGCCTTTTTATATTTTTATCTTTTTGTGGTCGACTAGGGTGTTTCCCTTTGCTCCTACGTATTCCTCAATTGTGATAAGGAAATCAGACCTACGTAGTTCTTTGAGAACTAAGCGTTGGTTAAGTTGTTTTTTATCCTTTTTTGCAAGATATGTTTTTATTGAATGAAAGGTCATTTAAGGCGTTTGACCATTAAACAATCTTTCGATTCTTTTGAAAGGAGAGAAAACATTAAGGCATTGGACCATTAATGATCTCTTATTAGTTTTGAAAGAGGTAATAAAGCTACATGTTGATTTTAGGCCTTTAGAAAATCTACGTTTAACCAATAAAAGCGGAAAAGACCATTTCAAGGCATTGGACCTTAAAAATGGCTTTTTTAGGTGATGACAAAAGCTTGGCTTATGAATTGATTTTAGCCTTAGTTTCACTTTGGTTATTAGTCAATTCGATTAAGAAAGGAAAATCTCAAAGAAAAACGTCCGATTGATTTTTTTATATTATTTTACTAAAAGGTATTTTTTTATTATTATATTATTATTTTGCCTCTTTTTGATTTTGAACGTGGTTATGGTATGACTGAACGGTCGGATTTCATTTTAACATAAATTAAAGGATGTTATAATACGAATGATTGGTGAAAATTTATTTTATTTTTGATTAGGCGAGAAAATGACTTAAATAAATGACAAAAGCATGTCAAATGGGGGTACGGAAAGTAAATGAAATAAAAATAAAAGCATGCGAAACAAATGAGGACCACTAAGGGTACATAGAATGAATTGAAAAGTTCGATTTCAGGAACTTACCGGTTGAAGACCGAAGAACGACGAAGAACGAACGAAGAACGGTTGAAAATCTTTGCGAAATCACCCACGAAAACGTCATGGAAGTGTCTCGGCTTGGATTCTCTTCACGGAAACAATTTTTCTCACTAATTTTAAGTGATTCTCATATACCAGGAGGGTTGAACATTATTGTTCTTCCCTCCTCCCCTTATTTATAGAAAAATGAGGGAGGAGCTTGCCACCCAGCTCGCCCAGGCGAGCTAGGTTGTTTCCTCCAAAAGGTGGTGCCTTCTGGAGAACTTCCTAGAAGGCCCAAGTGGGCCAAGTTGCTATTTGCACCCTCTGTTTACTAAATACACCCCCATGCCCCTTTTTTGCTAATTCTTTTTTCGTAACGTTACGGAACTTTACGAATTTTGTAACGATACTTATTTTCTTTCCGTAATGTTACGGAACCTTGCGGATTACGTAATCATCCCTTTTTTGAGTTTCGAAATGTTACAGAACCTCAAGAATTGTGCAACAATGCTTCCTTTTGACTTCCGGCATGTTACGGAACTTCACGGATTGCCTAACGATGGGTGCCAAGTACCTCGAAGTGGTCAAACAAGGGTCGCATCCCAATAAACGGATGGTCCCCGGACGAAATTAGGGTATGACAACATGTAAGAAAAAAGGAAACACTATAGGTAGAATAATTTGGGTTCCTCCAAGCACTCAAGAACTTTTCTATATGAGGATGATGCTAACTGTTTCACAAGGTCCGACAACCTATGAGGAAATACGGACTATTGCAAATATTGTTTACTCTACTTTTAAGGAGGCATGCCTTATGGCATTCCTTCAAGATGATAAAGAATTTGTAGAGGCAATCAGAAAAGCTAAGGATTGGGGTTCGGGATACTTATTAAGGAAATTATTCGTCACAATGTTATTATCAAACAACACTAACAACCCTGAAAATGTTTGGGCATACACTTGGGAATGGCTATCAGATGTCATTCTTTTTTAACAAAGAAGAACATTACATATGCCAGGTATGAACTCCCTTTTAATGATCTACAACACATTAGCTCACAACTCAGCTCTGAATCTTACTTAATTTATTTGATAAACTTGCAACTCACACAAATGGAACTACAAAATCTCACCTTAATTGAAATAGAGAAACTGCTGAACCAAAATAGTAGAAGTTTAAAACAGTTCCCTTCTTTACCTTATCATGATAAATGTGTTATTGCCCAAGTTAGCAATAGGCTCATTCATTCATAATTGGACTATAATGTGGCTGATATGCAACTCCAATTTGAGAAATATTTTCAATCACTAACAGGTATACTAACCATTGTTTTAAAAAAATGATGACATACTATAAATCACAACAGCTCATTCTATAATTGTTTTTTTTTTCAACAGGTGAACAAATGGACATTTTTCAAAAGATCATAGGTGTTGTAAACAATAACAAAGGTGAGATGTATTTTTTGGATGGCTATGGCAGAACAGGCAAACCATTCATGTGGAAAACTTTGTCAGCTACATTACATGCACAACACAGTATTGCCTTAAATGTAACATCTAGCGGCATAGCTTCCCTGTTGTTACTCGGTGGTCAAATTGTTTATTCATAATTCAAAATTCTTGTCCCTACATTAGACAATTCTATCTGCAATATCCATCAAGGAAGTGAGCTACCAGCTCTATTAAAAATGACAAGATTAATTTTCTGGGATGAAGCTCTCATGGCCCATAAATTTTGTTTTGAGGCTCTTGAAAAATCATTGAGAGACATCATGAAAAATAATAGCAATGACCCAAAATTTTTCAGGGGAAAGGTTGTTGTATTTGGAGGAGATTTTAGACAGATTTTTCCTATCATTCAAAGAGAAAGCGGATTGGATATAGTTCGTGCAATTGTGAATGCATCATATCTATGGGATAATTATGAAATCTTTACTCTCACAAAAAAATATGCAACTCTTATAGGATACAAACAATCCAAGTAATTCAAAGCTTCAAGAATTTTCACAATGGATACTTGATGTTGGTGAAGGAAAAATTTCATATAACAATGATGGATATGACTCAATTAACATTCCCCCTTAATTGCTAATTTCTGTTTTCATAGACTCAATAGTGTAAAGATTTAAAGATCCATAATTTTTATGCAATAGGACAATTTTAGCTTCCGCAGTTGAGATTGTTCATAAAGTCAGTGAATATATTCTTAGTTTGATCCCAAGTACATTACACCTACTGCATAATAAATTTTTTGTCTCTTATGTTTGCTTCTACTAATCATGAAATCTAAATAAAAAACCTTCATTCGATCAGGAGAACAAATAGGACATTTAAGTTTTGACTTTATAGAGAAATTAGAGATTGTTCAGAGCCAACCGCTACAAGCTATTACCTCAGAATTTCTCAATACATTATCCACATCAGGCCTTGCAAGTTATAGTATCCAACACAAGGTTGGTTGCCCTATTATGCTACTTAGAAACTTATACCAAGCTAAGGGATTATGCAATGGAACAAGAATGATAGTAACAAGACTTGCTAATCATGTTATAAAAGTAAAATTGATGTCTACAAATAGCATAGACAACTTGGTCTACATTCCACAAATGTCAATGTCACCCTCACAAAGTCCATGACCTTTTAAACTAATAAGAAAATAGTTTCCTATAATAGTGTCATATGTAGTGATAATTAACAAATCTCAGGATCAATCTTTAGCGTGTGTTAGGCTTTACTTACCTAGACCTGTCTTTAGTCATGGGCAGCTCTATATGGAAATTTCAAGGGTTCAGAGCAAACAAGGCTTAAAAATATTAATCCATGACAAGGACAATAACCCACTACAAACAACTACCAATGTTGTTTTCAAAGAAATACTTCAGTCTGTTAGCTGAGAAGCAATTGACACATGCCCAGATCCACTTTCTATATCCATGATTGTTGACAATAAATACAGTTACTCTGAACTCAATACTAAGTTATGATTTGTACCTTTTATTTTCATGCACCTATCCACAACATTGCTGCAATCCTTTCCGCAAATCTACATCTACCCACTTCATCTTTCCAGATATTTCAACCATGTAGCTGCTATCGCTGTGTTTTTCACATTTTTGAGATAACAAGTTTTTGTTACTAGCAAGAGATTTAGTTCAAGAATAGTATCACAATACTATTCTTTAACTAATTCTTTTTACTAGCCGCATATTTAGTTCAAGATGTAATTTATAAACTAAGATGCTACTTTCTCCTTCTTCATCTTCTATTTAATGTGTAAACTGTTTTGATTTCTTCAATTTCATCTTTACTTCAAAAACCATGCATACAAGCCATAGGTCATGACTTGATACAGGTACAATTGCAATTAACATATTCCAAAACATTAATGGTAACTAACATAAACAGAAAAATCACATGCAACATCACTTACCAATAATTTAGTTTCACAAACACAAAGACCTATTTGACCCTTTTGAATGCCTATAAAGAAAAATCTACTTTCACAGCTTTACTAAATCACCCCTAACCTATACTAACATGAATTCCTCACAAGTTACATTTATCAAATAATAATAATTACTCCTACAAGGGAACGCTACAGACTTGAGATTCGAGGGCCAAGTCATCTAACTGTCAATTGGATGCATAGTATATTTGCAACATGTGCTCATAGATACACGACCAAACACTAACTTTTTACTCCTCCTATATTATGTTTCCTAGCATTGAAGTTCAATATATATATTCCACAATCAACACCAAAAAATAATATTCAAACTAACTTTTTAAACTTTATTAACAGAACATTCAATCATCATCTGGAACAAAACTATGATGTCCTCTCTATTTATCCTCCTGAGCTATTTTGTTTTATTTGTACTTTATGTAAAAAAATCTAACCAAAATAATTTTTTATTTGTTTGAATGTTTTTTTGTTTAAATTGATTAGTTTGTCTTGGTTTGTGGTTTTTGTTTTTGAAATCGAATCAAACCGTAATACTTATATTACTTTAGTGTTGTGCATTTATATGTATATCACTTGAGTTTCATAATATTTTGTACTGTTATGTGTACGAAACTTATATAATATGTATTTCAATTTTTTTTTCAAATGATGTTTTTAAGATATGTGTTTTCTTTAAAATGGACCAAAATTTGACAATTTTTTATTATAGAAGGTTTACCATACTAATAAGTTTCATAAATTTTTATCATCCATTTTAATGTAATAATCTAATTCAAAACATGAAGACAAAGTATATAAATTTTAATTAAATAATATTTTAGTAAAAATCGCAAAAGCTAAACCAAACCAAACTGAAAAATATTGATTTGTTGTGGTTCAAATTTTATTTTAAATAAAAATCAAATCAAACCGATTTTGCATATGTTTTTTAAGTTTGTTCGGGTGACTTTATAGGGAAAATCCAATCAAATCGAGCCACTAACACCCTTGTAGATTTCTTTTTTCTCAATTTTAAACTTTAGGTTCTTGCTATTTTTTTATTTTATTTGATATGTGTAATATATTAATTGGTTGTGTCTAAACTTGAGTTATTAACTGTGTGCTTATATAAGAATATCTTTACAATGAGTGTAGCATCTAACGTGGTGGGTGGGAAGTTTGAAAATATACATACATACAAGAGTTTAATGACTATGTGTTTACCATATAAAACAATTTTATATTGTCATTCAATCACAAATCATCATTTGAATTACTTTAAGATAATTATTTTAAAAGTCAATAAACTTACCATACATGATAGATTATGATTGGATGATTGTATAAAAAAAATTATATTGGTAGCGCATAACCTTTTTTCTTTGCATACACATACATACAATAATTAATAATTAAAAAGGAGGGAAAGAAAGCATAATTTCAATTATCATGTTACTCTTCAAGATTATAGTTAACCTATTATAATCACAATGACCACCACAAGGAAGGAGTTTTTGATCCAAGAGATATACCGGAAGCTCTTGATTGTGTATCGGGAAAAAGATTGGCCTTCAAATTCAAGGTAATACCTAGCAATACATGTCATTCTGTTTCTTAGTTATCTTAAGATGAGGCATTAATCAGCTCTATTCTTGTGAAGCTTCCAAGTTGTGACCTTCAGGTAAGGTTTAATTAGTTGTTGTCTATTTAAGATTTAGTGCATTAGTTACTAACTGACTTGGATCTTATATTACTAAGGATAAAGTTGAGTCATCTATATCGTCGATGCATGAGAATAATGATGTTATTGAAAGTGTAAGTTATTTGGTGTTACTCATTAGTTTGATTGTTATTTAACCAATCAGGAATGTTGTATGGCTAATTAAATACAAATCATATTTTGATGCAGCAATGCTTCTCAGCCACTATTGAGTCTAATTCACATTTATTGGGATCTATTACACCAGTTAAGCACAATTTGGCACTGTGTGATACACAATTGGATGGCATACCATTTGAAGATTTATCATCGATACAACTATCCTCTACTAGGGTAACCAAACATATCAAGATTGAGTGGTGATGATGAAGCACTATTGAAGACTCTTTTTTTAGTTCTCATGTCACAAACTTTTTTTTTTGGTATTTGGATCAATTTATTAAGTACTTTGGTCATTTTGAGCATCTTATCACACTTGTGTTGTGATAAAATGCTAAAAACACAGACAAAACATGTCTGAATTGTGTTAAAAACTTTATGCAATGTTTAATATTGATGAATTAAGCACATGTGGTGTTGACTCCAACTAGCTTTCAATTTGTATCAAATATTGTGTTGTGATAAAATGCTATCACAATTTAAAGGTGGAGTTTTTTAATATATCTAAAGCTGGAGTGTGTGCTATCACAGTTTACATTTGTGTTAAATACTGTGTTTTGATAAAATGATATCATAGTTTAATATTGTGATAAATACCTTGATAATAAACAAGTCTCATGTATTTTAACACAGTGTGGTTTAGCTTTCAAATGAAGGTTCTTAGCTCCACCTTGTGGTTCTACCTTTTGCAGGTTCTTAGCTTCACCTTTTTTCGTCTTGGATTTTATTGTAGTCTTTTCCTCAAAAACACAATATTACTTCAAAAGCTATAGTGTATCATCAGTTAATGAATAAATAAATGAACAATAATGAATACCTATGTTCAGACACCGAGTCATTTTTAGTTTTTCAAATTTTACAGAAAATATTTTCATGAATAAGTAAATGTAAAAATCGAATAAAAAAAAGCACAAACCAACAACTGCACGGGCACCACAGCAACTGTGCGACGGTGTGGGCTCAACGATGGCGACATGACCTTGTGGGTGAGAAGACATGCGCTAACGTCAGTGAGTGAGAAATGCAACGATGGCGTGGCGACATGGTCGTGACGAAGGAGGCCTGGGCACGACGGTGACATGGGCACAATAGTGAAGTGGGCGCGACAAGGGGCTCATGCGATGACGATGTTTGGTGGTGGGCTGAGCGAGATGATGAAGAGCACTATGGTGAGTGAAACGTGAGTGAATGAGGCTACTAGGGTTGGTTCTTTTTGTTTTGGGTAAATTTTAATTTCTGCTGAATACATATTTTGTTGGTAATTTCTGATAGAAATAATAAATCCATGGGTAAAATTCATCGATAATTAATACTTTCTGATGGAAAATTTGTCCCTCGATAATGTTAATATTTCCGACGGATTAGATTCTGTTGGTAAATTTAGTTGGTATTTCATATATTTCCAACGAAATATATTCCATCAGAAATAACAATTTTTCTTGTAGTGGTTTTATTCCTTTATCCAATGCACATACCATGGGCTGAAAAAGGAATATAAAAAATAGAATTTACATACCATGGATTGAAAGAATATATAGGATAAGAAATGAATATTTTCAATTTTATATTTTCATAAATTTATACAAGTAAAAATTTTAATTATTTTAAGAATATAAAAATTTCAGTTAAGTGGAAGAATGTACTATTTAATTTTAATTATACTATATACTAATTACGTGGGTTACATAAGAAAATTACGTGGGCAAATATTGAACAAAATCACAAGTATAAATGAGTGTCATACTACTAGTGAAAGAATGTTGTCATTTAAGTAAATAGTTTTATTTTTTATTCTAAATTTCACTTCAAGAAAAAATAGTGCTAAAAATAGTTCTTATCTTATTTGTTTTGTATGTTTTAAATAAATTGATTAGATTATTTGTGTAATGAATTAAGTGATTTAATCTGTCATGAAAAGTTTTAAAAATATTTCATACACTTTATTTTACCACAAATTAAATGGAAATACCTGAATTTCATATTGTAAATCAATAAATAGAAAAAATTGAAAACGTTTCATATATTTCATTTTTACCACAAAAATTAAATTAAAATAATTGAATTTCATATTCGTGAAAATTTTTGAAAACCATTTCATATACTTTATTTTTTTTACCACAAATATAAGAGGAAAGAAAAGGTGTATATATTGTATATAAGTGGCCCATTAATGTTTTTATTTGATTTTATTTAAGTTTATAAAAAAAATCAATGTATTACTTTATTTGATTTATGATTTTTCATTTGTAAATACTTTCAATTAATTTTTTTAAAAAAAAAACTTAAATAAATAATTTACTTAATAAAATTTAATGAACTTAGGCCACCCAGTGCTGGTATTAAATGTCATGTCATGAGATTGTTTTATGTTAATGGATATTTCTTTTATTGGTAAGAATTAAATACGGCATTGAAAACATAAATTTACAATACTCATACATGATGTTCAATCAATTGAGATAAACTTTCTTGATTTTAATTAATGTTCTTAAATTTGAATATCAAATATGTTAAATACTCAAATAATTTTATTTTCCACAGTGATTCTACTTAATTAGATTTGCCTTCCATAGATCATAAATATGTCTTTTCTACCAAATAAAAAATCTAACTCACCTAAATCTAAAATTATTATTTAAATTTAAATATGAAACAATATTATATCAACTAACTTACATAATAATGTATTCAATTTTTACATAAACTTACAAAATGATATATCGTGAGATAAAAACATAATTAATTAAATATTTATTTTCAATTTTTTTTTCATTTTCTACTATGTTATTTTTATTAAAATATAAAAAGTATAAGTAGATTTTTCTTATTGTTTAGCTCTGGTCAAAATGTTTAGTTCCTTTTGTTTGACTACTATTCTTTCTCATATGCTTTATTGTTTATTTTAAGCAAATTATTATGTACATAAATAGTTTTAAAACATAAGACCCACGCGATGGAGATAACTAACTAATTGGCCAGCCTTTACTCTGTTCCAGTGTTGAAGTTCGTTTACTAGTTTACTAATTTCAATAAAATCACTCGTTAGAATAAACCAATTTCAATAATATACCTAATTTTCTAATATATATATATATATATATATATATATATATATATATATATATATATATATATATATATATATATATCTGTGTGTGTGTGTCTAATATGGGTGTTTTACTTTTTTACATATCGAAGTTATGATCAGCATTTATAACTTTCGTTATTTTTTCTCCAATAACAACATAAGATGGAAACTGAATAAACATGGTCTATTTTGCATCTTATTTAATGAAGGTTTGTTTTTGCATGTTCTTATCAGAAAAATTGACTATCCAATACCAATAACATTGGTTGTCGATAAGCATGGATTTTATGCATCCAATTGGAAGATTATGCATCTCAACGCATGGTGTTACCTAAGTTGCAAAAAACACTAACATTGGATCTAATTGGTTGGGAGAAACAACTACCATAGCCAGCGGTGTTCAATTTCTTGCAATTGTATTAATTTAAGGAATTGAAGTACTTAATGATTCACTCTATCCGAAATGCCCCTGCAAATTAAATCCTGACACTATTATATATTCACTTTTGTTTACTCATTACACACTTCATCTTTTCCTAATAACCTACACTTTGAGAAAGGCCTTTCGGAAACCATATTCAAGCCCATGATACCCAGTGAGGCAGTGACCACAGACATTTGAATCATGCATTCCCTTATTTGAATCTTGCATCTCTCATTATATTATAAAATGTCCATTTTAAAATATAAATTTGTAATTTGAAATGGACTTTTTAAAATACATTAAGAGGTGCAAGATTTAAATAAGGGAGTGCTGGAAGCAAATGCCTGGCCACAGTAATGAGAAGTCCATCATTCCTTTTAATCTACCCTTTGATTTTTGGGATTTGCTAGGGGCACCTAGCAGCATTGCTGGTGCACCCAGCAAATTTCCAAAATGGCAAAAATGCCCTTCAGCTTTTTTCGAACCTTCTTCCGTTGACACTTGCGAAAGAAATGTTCCGCGGGCATCCACGGAAGAACCTTCTTCCATCAATTGCGGAAGAAGGTTCTTCCGCGGATGCCTGCGGAACATTTCTTCCACGAGTGTCAACGGAAGAAGAACTGCGGAAGAACCATCTTCCGTGGAACTACGCGGAAGAACTTCTTCCGCCAGAGTCAACGGAAGAAGGTTCTTCCGTGGGTTACCATGGAAGAAGGTTCTTCTGTGGGTTAATTAGTTAAATTATTTTGTTAATTTTAAGATTATTTGGTATTAGTTAAATGATATTTTCCTCTCACAAGTTGACCAATGGTCGATTCTTGTATGCACCGCATGATATGTGTTGGTCACTTTTTTCCTCAAATTATTTACAGTAAAATTCATTTTGGACTCGTCGTTCTTCACAGTTACACACACTGTAGTCACGCACTTCTTCCTCTCTCCATTTCTCTAACTCTGACCATGCAATTGGCATTGGTCTCATTGCATTGTCTGTAGAAATGACGAACAAGGCCAAAGGAAAAGGCAAGGAGGTCGCCGGAAAAGGTTCTGCCGACAAACGCAAGGGCGCCTTCGACGATGACAAGACCGGTGGTGTCCAAAAGAGAAACAAGCGAGGTGTCCTTCAATTATTTATGACGACGAATTAAATGCCGCACCAAGAGGATGGACATGCCAGATAAGGGCCAGAGTAACAGGTCACGTGTCGTCCCTCAAGAGGAAATGTTGGCCCGAAACTAACTTTTGTGAGTTTTGGGCCTTTCGTTGCAAGCCCGGTTCGAATGAACCGGTGTCTCCTGTTATTTTTTTTGGATTCGTTGACGTGCAAACATGAGACAGGCCACCTTTGGAGAGTCTCACGGCTTTCCCAGATAATTTTAAAAAAACCGCGAACAGGGGTACTTAGACAAGTTTACATGGCCCGAAACCAACCTTTTTCTCATACGACAATGACTGACGTGACCCGACAGTGAACGACGTGACATGAGGTTGCTTTAGTTTTACGCTTCACAATGTAAAATAGTCACGGATCTGGTAAAAGGGAAGCCATGTGCCTGGCTGGGCCATTTATATAAATGATAGATGGGGATGCCCATGGTACTCAACAACAACTAGTATTAAGAGTTTTTCAAATTAATTTTTGATAAACAATGGCATTCTTAGGAGAGACTTCGTCCCAGACGATTGTGAACTCGAGGTTGGCATTCATTTTTTGAAATGGAACTGTCATTCACAACGAGTGTGGGGTTTATTTTCAAAGTTCTTGTCCAGTGCCCATGCGAGTGCCCAACCTATGCGATTTTTCAAATCTCAAAAGCTGAATACACAACAGTCTTTGGCTAAACAACAATGAAGTTGTGGATGAAATTCATTACCGGCGACCAGTGGAAGATACAGGTAACAACATTTACTTTGAAAAATGACATGGATGTGAACACCATGTTAATGTATAATGATGAATTTTCATTTGTTGGACCGATTGAGTTGTTATGTACCGTTGGTAGAACAACAGATGCAATTTTAAACTTACTTAAACGCCCCAGCATCCCTACACATGATGTGGTTCTATATTACAACGGAAGGTGGAACATGCCATGCCAAAACAACTTTGTGGGTTACACGTTCACCGAATAAATCCAAAAAAATTTGATATTCCAAAAGGATGTAGCATATATCAACTGAAGGATTTGATTAAGCAAGTAGCACCTAAAGGGAATTCTCCTCATGGGATTCACGAATCCCAAGTTGTAAGGCGTTTGTTTTATCGACAACGTAGTCATTTGGAGTATTCTGAGAAAGTTTTAGAATTTAAAATTGTTGAGCTGAAATGTGACGACGATGTACTGAAGGTGCTGGTAGAGTCTAATTACTGGAAACAATTTGTGCCAATAGAAATTTTGGCTCTCTTTAGTAAAGTGGTTATGGAAAATGAGGACGATGTGGTTACGTCCTTGCGTGATTGAATGCTAGTTAAATGTTAGGCTGTTTCGTGCAAATTAAATTTGTGTCCATCATATTCTAGTCGATGTAATATGTCTTAGTGTGTCAATTTTTTATGTTTGTGTTCCGTTTGTAATGTGTAGTATGTATGAAAAAGGAATAAAAGTTTTATTATCAACTTTTAGCAAAAAAATTTATAAGGAATAAATGTTTGTGACCCGTTCATGCAAATTAAAATTTGTAACTTATTTTGTCGAATCAATTACATTTAATTAAAATTTGTAACTTATTTGTTTCAATCAATTTAAATTTGTAATTTATTTGTTTCAATCAATTAAAATTTGTAACTTATTTGTTTCAATGACTAACTTATTTTTAAAAAAATTTCTAGCATTTTTTTTAAAAATTTCTAACTCGTTTTTTTTAAAATTTGTAACTTATTTTTTTAAATTTCTAACTTATTTTTTAAAATGACTAACTAATTTTTTAAAAAATTTATAGATTATTTTTTTAAATGTCTAACTTATTTTTTAAAAGTTTCTAGCTAAGTTTTTTTTTTAAATTTCTAACTCATTCTTTTTAAAAATTTCTAACTTATTTTGTAAATGTGTAACTTATTTTTTTAAATTTCTAACTTATTTTTTTGAAATTTGTAACTTGTTTTTGATTAAATAATATAATAATTTTAAGTAAAAATTAAAATTTGTAACTTATTTGTTTCAATGACAAACTTATTTTTTTAAAGTTTCTAGCTAAGTTTTTTTTTTAAATTTCTAACTCATTTTTTTTAAATTATATAATAATTTTCAGTATAACTTAAAATTTCTAACTTATTTTGTCCAATTAATTACATTCAATTAAAATTTCTAAGTTATTTTTTTCAATCAATTAAAATTTGAAACTTATTTGTTTCAATCAATTAAAATTTGTAAGTTATTTGTTTCAATCAATTTCTAACTTATTATTTGAAATTTCTAACTTATTTATTTTAAATTTGTAACTTCTTTATTTGAAATTTCTAACTTATTGTTGTTTAAATTATATAATAATTTTCAGTATAACTTAAAATTTCTAACTTATTTTGTCCAATTAATTACATTCAATTAAAATTTCTAACTTCTTTATTTGAAACTTATTTTTTTAAAATTTCTAACTTATTTTTTAATATGTCTAACTTCATAAAGAAATAGAGACATTATATTTAAGTTAAAACATACATAAAGACATAATCTAAGTAAAAACATAATTTAAATACATAAACAAATACAATAAAAAAGATAAATCCTAATCTATGCGGGGTCTCTGTCGCGGCCTAAGACTGTCATCTGGGTCGTCATCTCTAGCTATCCTCAGGCAAAGATCCATGATATCATATAAGTCAGTCCCTGTAGTCACCATCCTGAGGTTGATGACGTGCTCCAAATGCTCAGCAATCCTTCCCATCCTGACACATGTTGTGCAATCAACCTGTCTCAGTAAAAATAACAAGTGAGTATGAATTTATAAAAAATAATAAAGTTAACAAAAAGTACACAGCTTACCATAGAATGCGCAGGGGGATCTGACGTGACTGGAACCTGGGCGACAGGTGGCTCCACGAAGTCATCATCATGAGTGGGAAGGGAAGGCGCAGGTCTGGGCTCAGTAGTGTCCTCCGTCGGCGTCACAAAGGGGTGTGAAATCTGAAAAAAACCACTCCATGTAGTCTGGGGCCACCTGCCCAGGAACTACACAGAGTTCCCCTGTAGGCGCTACATGATCTGCAAACTGTACCCATCGGTCCTCTATATCAGTACCTGTCAACGAATCACGAACCAGTGGCGGAGGAACTGTCTAAATGTACACCATCTGCCGAACCACCCTCTCTGGTCGAAGGTAGACGATGATCGGACCCCATCTGACTTGCCCCATGTACAAGGAGATCAACTCATAGCCCCGAACTCCCCGATGCTCAGCATACGGCATCCAACAGACGTCAGTGACTGTCAGGGCATCAATCCGTGCTCTATAAGGGGATCCCATAATGCCGGTTATCTGGGCCTTACCCGTAAGCCACCTACAGGCACATGGGCTAGCCTCAGCATAACCATCGTCAACAATAGACCTGTGGACTGATGGAAAGTGCTCGTAAATCCAGCACTACAAATAGAAAGTCAACATTAGCAATCAAACATGGATTGAATTTTACTTTAATTTAAATTACAAGCAGCGATAGTCGCCTGAAGTAGTGAAATGTAACCAGCCATCTGCCGTGTAGGGGCCTGCGACGCCTCATTAAGCTGATCCTACAAGTGTACCAAAGCGGCCGCTCCCCAAGAGAATGTCCCTGCCTGTGCCAGGTCTCTGAATGCCTGCAGGTGCACAACATGGACATGGGTTGCACTCTTGTTAGCGAAAAGAGTGCAACCAACCAAGTGAAGTAGGTACGCTCGAGCTGCAGCAACCCACTGCCTGGCCCGGCACCTACTCTGGTACATGTCCCGAAGCCAGGACAACCGAACATGAGGCCCACCTGCCTGACGTGTCTCAGCTGTAGCCTCGACTGGGGTGACCTCAAGTAGCTCCATCAACAGCGCAATTGCATCAGCTGTAGCCAGCGGCCCGAATGAATACAACACGCCAGTAATCGGGATGTGCAAGAGCGACGAAACGTCGTCTAGAGTGATCGTCACCTCCCCTACTGGGAGGTGGAAGCTGCTCGTCTCCCTATGCCACCTCTCAACAAAGGCGAATATGAGTCCAGGATCAGTGGTGATCACAGAACACCTGATCAATGGATCCAATCCGGTGACCGCAATCATACCTTCGATCTCAGCAGCCGGTCTCCCAAATTTATCTACTTTCCTACCATGGGAGACCAACTTGAGATCGGGTCGCTCCTAAATTGAATAACAATTTATAAATTTGTGTATTTCAAAATAAAAGAAATTACTTTCTAATTATTGGAATAAAATATGTACGTACTTGTCCACGCCATATGCTGTGTGCCACATGATCAGCAAATCCTATCAAAACAGATGGATCGTGTGGCCCACCGGGGAACCCCTCATCATCAGCAGCTGTCCCATCACTAGCCACTCCATCAGACTCAGCAGCATCGGTAGCTCCTGTCCTCTCTGGGCTACCATCAGACGCATCAGGGACATCCTCAGTCAACTGAGGAACATCCTCAGGCAACTGAGGAACATCCTCAGCCACATCCTCAGCCATCTGGGTAACCCGTTGCCTACGTGCTGAGGCAGTGGGCCTACGACAGCGAGGAACATCCTCAGCCACATCCTGACTAAGGTCTCTGGCTCTACCTGTGCCTACCACACGACGTAGGCCTCGTGTTCTAACCATGATCTGAAATCATAAAGAACATTTACTTTTATTCGTCAAATTAAACACTCAAATAATTTGTGTAACAAAGCTTTCGAATCCTAACTAATCCACATAATTTATCCAAATCCACATATTATATATTTAGTTCAACATAATTTATCCAAATAATTGACATAAAAATGCATATATAACAAATGCATATATAAATCACACCAAATATAATTTCTAATAGTCAATAGAATTCTAATAGTCATTTTGAATATAGTTTCTCACAGCGGTTGCTTGAATACTATATCAATTAGGTTTAATCAGCATTAACTAAGATTCCAGATTTCAAAATGTCAATTGCTTAATTAAGATGGTAATTTCTCACAGCAGTTTGTTGAATATATCAATTAGGTGAATTAGTGTTTAGAACATAGTCATAGGTGGTAATTTCAAAATGAGTAATTATTTCTCTCACTAGCTAGCAATAGCATGTAATCATAGTCTATGGATTACTTTTCTAACTTTTAGCCATACAATTTGCTGACTAATAAGTGGCAATCGGAGCAATTCAGAATACCTAGTCGGAGCAGTCACGATGATCGAGTGAACTTTACTTAAGTGGGATGTTGCAACTTTTCATGATTTTGGTGAATTAGTGCTTGGTGGTTCTTTTATGAAGAAGGAAGAAATGAGTGTGGTCTTTCAGTTTCAATATTATGAATTTAGATGGTAGGCATGTTGGGAGAGGTTGTTTGACTAATAGTTTTGGATTACATAATTTCATTTATATAATTTAAGAGAATTTTTTTTCCACAGGGTATACTTTATCCTCTTCTTGCACAATCTATGATTGTAGCATATAAAACATGGTTAGAGAGGGTAAATTATTACATTTTTTAAATACTTTTAGTAGGATTGGATTGATGGGGAGTTTGAGCCACTTGTGGTAGCCTGGTAGGTATTAGATTCACAACTCCATGCTGCCATGTACCAAAGAAAAGGATGATTAGAAGATGTGCTTTTCTGGAGTATCTTTTATACTATTTAAAGCTATTTTATATTCTTACAAGTACAAGCTAGTCAAGTTGGTTGGATGTTTTTATGTGGTGTGGTGTGCTAGCTAATTTTTATGGATCATGCAAATTTTGTTTTAGACTTGTTTTAACATTGGTTGACCCGCGCTCATTGTCTATAAGACACTCGTGCCAACCAATATAGTTGCCATTCTCTTTAAATTTTAAAAGCACACTACCGCTTTCTCTAGTTCTTATTTTTAAAGAATCACTACTCGATCTTAAGCCGGTAACAATAATTCAACTTCGATGATTCATGTTTGATCAACATAACTCAGTGCATGTTTAGCTTGACATCCATGATTCATGTTTGATCAAATTTTCATATCAACATGTATCAAAAGCAACTAAAATTTGTTTCTATGATTCATATTTGAGTTGTAATTGTTAGCTAATTGACAACCACAGTGCCTTAGCTGAATACCATTAGCTAATTGACAACCACACTGCCCACAACTTAGCTTCATTAATCATCCAACTCAAATCACACCAAATTGTAATTCAATTTACACATATACATGCATATTTAAATCACACCAAATATAATATCAATTTACACATACAAATGCATATATAAATAACACAAACTAAATAATAATATGAACAAAAGATGGTTCTGGAATAATTTTTTAAAAAAAAAATCCAAAATTCTATAAAAACAGGTACTCGCGGAAGAAGGTTCTTCTGCAGGAAGGAAAAGCACTCCCACGAAAGAACCTTTCTTTCGCGGACTCCAGCGGAAGATGACAGAAATGGCACTTCCGTGGGATCCCGCGGAAGAACCATCTTCCGCGAGAAGGTAATGGAACGTCTTTGACACACGTGGAAGAAGCTTCTTCCGCGGGTATCTAGTCCGTGACATTTCCTTCTCGCGAAAGATGGTTCTTCCGCGGGATCCCACGGAAGTGCCATTTCTGTCATCTTCCGCTGGAGTTCGCGGAAGAAACGATCTTTCGCCCGACCTCCAACGGCACCCAGACACGCGCGGAAGAAATGAACCTTCCGCGGAAGAAGGCTCGTCTTCAACCTCGTGCAACCAAAACCATCAAAAACCAAACTAGACCAAGCATGTCTTCTACCCTATGGCCATCAAAAGCTATTAAAGGAGAAAAATGAGGTTAGAACACTAACCTATAGGGCGTAAGGCGAATGCTTCAAAGCTTCAAATGCCGGCAGTGGAGGACAACGCGCGTGGAGAAGAAGACCTGGACGCGGAGAGAAGACTGCTGCACGCGTGGAGCTCTGGTCGCGGAAGAAGAAGAACTCGAAGGTGAAGAAGCTTTGGGTCGCGGAAGAAGAAGAAGAAAACGAAGGAGGAAGAAGAAAGTTTGGCTCGCGGAAGAAATTTTGAAATAGAAAGACTTTTTCATTTAAAAATTTTAATTTATTAATTTTATTATAAGGGCCAATTGTGTAACTTCATATAATTGCTGGGTGCACCTAGCAACAGCCTTGTTTTTTTGCTTGACATGAGACCCGAAAGGCCATACTCTTAAAAAGAAAAAGAAAATCAACGTGAGATCATTAACTAAGAGAACCCTTTTCTCCCGGAAATAATTGAAGATTCTTAACAAAGGAGGGACTTTTGATAATTTTCAAGTTGACAGATCTTTTTGAAAAAAAAAAATTTTAAGTAATTATTAGAATTTTTTTAAATTTAATTATTAAAAGTTATCTGAGTTATCTTGTACTTTAATTGATTCGAGACATGTCATGATATGATTTAAGATATTATATATGAGTTCATATGTGTCCAAAGTTTAGATTTAACTGTTAAAAATAAAACTTTATAAATAAATGGTTCTTTATCAGATTCCATTTAGTAATTTACTCATTACTCTCTCACCTTAAAATTTCTAATGAGTCCTGACTTATTGAGATTCAACTATGTAAGTAGTATAAAAAAATTATATAATTTGTAATGATATATAAAAACTCTTTTTTTGAAACACCTTATTAATATTTATTATTTTTGTATATTTCATTCTTTCTATCATACTATACTATTATTATATAAAAAAAATCTAGTCTAATTGGTTATGAGTATTATAAATTTTTTAATAAATGTTGAATCCCTGTGAATAAAAAAACTATACTATTATTATCTATTATATCAACACCTTTTATTCTCTCTTTTTCTCTTATCAATTATCAATAATAATAATAATAATATAAAATATTTGTTCAGCCATCATTTAAATTTACAAATGTCAGAAGTATATCCAATTCAATCCTAATAAAGACTTTATCTCTCTCTCCATTCTGTTTTTTTTTTTTTTTTTACAAACCAGAACTATTGGGTTCTGCTTTTGCTTTGCCCATCGTACACATAATTTTTCAGTATGTAATAACTCTGTCGAAGAAGTCTTCAAATTCAAACCGAAAACCACACACACACAAAAAAAAAAAATCAAAAATCAATATTTTTTATTCAATTGAATGATTTATAGTTAAATTGCACGATTCAATTCGATTTGCAGTTGATTGATGTACAAAACTAAACCAAACCGCAATTATTTATAATTGCATATAATAATATATAATATTTAAATTATTTATTTTAATACTTTTATTTCCTTATTTTGATAATATAAATTAACTAGAATGACAATAATATTAACTAGGAATATATTTATTAATACATGAATATACTATATTATACCTTAACTGATACTTCACCTTTTTGATAAATTAGTTTCATAATTTTGGGTCGTGAGAATACTGTGTTGTGAGCAAAAAATATATATCATATCATCAATATTCACCTCAAATGATTGTTAAAAAAAGAAGACTATATCACAACTCACAAGTGACAATAGTCGATCTGATTGTTTATATATTTCATGACATTTTTATAGTGATGCTTTCATAATTATTAAAAAAAATAAAATAGAAACATTTATTATACTAACTTAATGTTTTAAAATATTTATTTTTATTTTAATTTTTTTGTTGGATGTTATTCTAGTTTTAATAAAACATTATAAACTTTACTTAAAATAAAAAGTAATTATTCAAGTTAAAAAAAACATCTAAAACCAACACAATTTTTCATTATCAATTTATCATCATCCAAAAAGTATCTACAACTAACATGAATCCGGAATTCACAAAACAATGCACATAGAAATCATTATCATAATAACAACATAATAGACCCATTCCCACCCCACTAGCCAGTCTCAGAAATTGACTTCACACTTAGTGGGGTCAAACACAGTCTTAGCCACTGCTTTTTTAGTAGAATGATCATCGGTCAAAGGAACATCGAGCTCGCATGGGACTCTCGCATTGAAGTGTCAAAAGATAAAATTCCAAATCTTGAACCTAAGACAAATCCTAATATTAACATCAATAGGGAAAACACCATCCTTACTATCTATGTGGAACTTCGAAACCTGATTTGGTTTTAGCACCGTCACATTTTGTCCCATGAAAATGGTGCCTATATTACTACAAAAAGAGGATTTTACATCGATTCTAAGGCGCTTTTAACGACGGTTTTCAATCGTCTTTGTAACTGTACATTCTAAGACGGTTTTCAACCTTCTTGAAGAACCATTTTAAAGAAGTTGTACATTCTAAGACGGTTATTTTCTTGAGAATCGTCTTAGAATGTGTGCTTTTCTAAAACAATTTTCCAAGAACCGTCGCAGAATATTTTTTTAAAAAGAAAAACAATATAAATTTAGGTATTTAAGATGGTTTTTCAAAGATGACCATCTTAGAATGTAGACATTCTAAGACGAGACATTCTAAGACGGTTCTCTTAAGAACCGTCATAGAATTTATTTGTTAAAAAAATAAAATAAAAATATTAAAAAGATTGAACTTCCTCCATTGGCCTTCAGATTAAGGAACATGTACAAGTACAATAACATTTATATTGATCAATTTATGCATCTCTTACATACAAGAACTGAAGAACAACCAATTGTGTACACTCTTATATATAGATTTGAGATTTGAATTGGGTACTTGTATATATATGCAGATAGCTACAAAGAAATTAACAAGTTTTTTTCTGCACAAGCTACGAATAACATGATGCAAACATATCATCTAACTGACCTAAAGCTAAGGCCTTGGGTCTAGTCTCTTAGGCTGGCAGGTAGATGCTTTAAATGAGTTCATCTCTAAGCCTCATCCAGTTACTTTGGGTCCCCTTTCTTCTGCAAAAATCAAAACACAAACTCAATCATTAATTGAATCATTGAAACAACACAAAATTATTTAATTTGAATTTATTCCCGAAGCCTAATTGAAACCTTTTAATGATGATTTACATATAAAAGATTTCGCAAGTTATTCAGCCAATCAGTTCCATTAGGCTCCCTTGTGAAAATATAGTGGTCGCGACACTCTTATTTGAAATTTTGGTTCTTATTTCAGAAATTATTCCTCAATCACTTTTTATTTTTAAAAGGTTTAATTTATTCTTTAGGTTCAAATATTTTGTCACACAGGGATCTCATTATTAAAGAGAAAAACCTTATTGGTTCATGTCACTGTGAAGAGACTACATAGTACTAGATAGAGTAGGGCTGTAGTACAAAATAAATTATGTACAAAGCTATTATTTTTACAATGATTATGCTCTCTAAGACAAAAATAAACAAGTACAATAAAAGGAACAAAATCCAAACACTACTACAAAAGTGAGAATTTACAACATTAAAGCAAGGACGGTTTTGTAAAACCGCCTTGGTAAAAAATGCGGAAGCTTTTAATGTCGGTTTTCTAAAAACCGCCCTTAAAAAATACCTTTTAAATACGGTTTTTAAGAACCATCGTTGTCTTTACATAATTTCCCATTTTATATTAAGGGGAAAACGCGAAACCTCATCCATCTTCTCTCCTTAACCCTCACACAGTCCATCTCCTCCTCCAACCGCCTCATCCTCCTCACCGCCACCACCCACAACCTCTCCCTGGCCCTCCCCTGGCCCCTTATCTTCCACCCTCTCACCAAAACCTTGTCCTTCGGCCCCACCATCTCTACCTCACATGTTGACATATACATATCTCTCTCTCTCTCCTTAGTTATCTGACCCAGTGCAAAGCCACAGTCCAATATTGAAATCAAAATAATTTTAAGATTTCAAATCCTAGAATCCTAATCTCTCTCTATCTCCTTATTGCAATAACCTAACCTCGTGTCGTGATCCGGGCACTGGAATTAGGGTTTGCACTTTCTGTGATCCATAATCAAGATCGAAAGGAGAGAGGAGAAGAGATGGACAACTGTTGTGTCATTTGTGCTGAGCCTTTGGAATGGGTTGCGTACGGGCCCTGCTTGCACCGGGAGGTGTGTTCCAAGTGCGTTGCTCGTCTACGTTTCATCTACGACGATCGCCTTTGCTGCATCTGCAAGACTGAATGCAACCTTGTTTTCGCCACCAAGGTATACACAATGCCCAATCCTCTGTTTACCCAAATTTTTTTATTCATTTTTTTTTAATAATCGGTGAGATGAAATTGTTTTGCATATGTTGCCCTAAATGTGTGGACTTAAATGTATGCCAGAAGTTTGTTTTTTGCCCCTTTTTGTTCTATACTTTCATTGGTCTTCTATCATGTTTTTTCTTGTTTGCTTGTAAACATGGTTCAGGAGAAATTTTTAATAATGAAGCCAAATGAGGTTACAACCCAATCATGCAAAATCTACCCAAGCACTGATCAGGCTTCAAAATATTTTTGTGCGGGTGAAGTTAAAGCTTTGGATTTATATGTTGTTATATATTCCGAGGATAAGGAACACATTAACATTTACTGTGTCCTTTTTTGGGTTTTTTGGATGAAGCCATATTAAAGGATTCTGATTATAATGAAGTTAATAGAGGTGAATGTCAATTTGCTACTATGGCAAGTGTTCTTGACAACGACACACAGGTATGTTCTTTCCTGGTACCTGAATTTAGTATGCTTTATTTTCTATGACATGAACACAATGATATTATTTAATCCATGTATCTGGCCCAGATTTGTATTCTTGTGAAACGTGAAACTTGCCCAAATCTGGATACTATGTTTCACCATTGCTCATTGGTCTTTTCATCAAACTTTAACAACTATAGTTATTTTGAACTGTTGGACAAGACGACAAAGAAGACTTTACAGCAGTTCTTTTATCTACAGTATCACTACATAAATACATTTAATATTTTGTTTCTAATTACTTAAAATGGTTAGTAATATGCTCTAGGTAATCAATAGCATATCAGTCTGAGTCTGAGACATGAATATCATATTGTAGAGTTGTTCCCCTTAGATAAATTCATTAGAGAGTTAGTCTTCTGATTCTTCACAAAATATGCTAATTATTGGTGATGTTATGACAACAAATTGTGAATTACTAAATCATTTATTATTGCAGGGTATGCCTTTTCAACCACCAGAGGCTAGTATAGCTTATTTGAACTTTTAAATGCCTTCCCTTTTTATTGCAGGGTATGCCTTCACCTTGAACTACTAAATTTTCATTTGATGATTTATGACCAGTTGTAAATAGATTTGATTTCCATGTCATTATTCAACCTTCCCAGATGCATTCAAAGCATACTTTAGTTTATACTCTACTGTTCCACTTACTTTTGTATTGACTTTTCAGCACAAAGTAATTAAAAGAAAAAAAAGCTTTTAGCACACAGAAATCAGAATATATTGGCTATGTTAATTGATTTTTGCTCCCTTCACAGTTACTGAAAATTCGGATTCTAATACAAATTTAACTATTCATTTGGCTTTTAGCCTTTTACATGAGAACATTGCTGACTGTCTATATCATGTTGGCTTTAATTTTAATCAGATTTGACTCTTATAATACTACAATGCCATATGGCTATATTCAAACATTTCAATTATCATCTAAAAGCCGGTTAATGATGATCACTTAATTCAATCAACCACTAAGTGATCTTAAATATATGCATAATTGTATGAGTTCCTTGTGAAGCTGACTGAATCACTGAACCATAAGTAGTTATCCTAGCAATGGAAGAGGTCCATATATTAGGGACATGTATTATTATTCTGGCATAAACCTGATTTTTTTTTTGGTTATCAGCCACTGTCAAATATGTGGCTTCCTCTTTTTGTATTTCATCAAATAATTTGGAGTTCTAAAATATCTCTCTGTCTTGCTAAAGATTTCTATTTTCTAATCAGAATGCACATGTTTAAGTCAATCTTGTAGATTCTAATATTGTTGGTTGTTTAGGTAGGAAAATCTATTTTTAAACTTATAACACAATTTTTTTATTATATAATTTGTTGTGCAAATGTTCAAGTCCCAGTTACTTGTGTTCGAGATAGGGAGTATTTGCCTTAAATATTGTTGTTCGAGATCCATCAGAATGGAAGCTCAAGTTCAATATCCGCTTGATTGGCATTCTATATCAGGTAGCAGGTCATTTTCTCATCAGCTAGGAGTAATATCTTCTATTACTATCCCATGTATGGATATATCCAAGTGTTTTATATTTTTTACTTTGAATTTTGGTTACGTGCAATTGAAATGTTAAACCAATAATAAATGTTAAGCCAATAATAAAGTTAGAGTGTGTTATAACTTACAAGAAATATGTTGTTAGCACTCTATTATTAGTGTTATAAAAAAATTGATTTTTTATGAAATTAATTTAAATTTATCACAGTTTCAATTCTTTAACGAAATGTTATTATTTTAGATTTATCACAGTTTCAACTCATAAATGTTTTCATTTTATTTCATTGGATTTAAAAAAGTTATTTATAATGTTGCATCATAGGGTAAGTGGTTATTCCAATTCCCACCTCTTTTTATAATAAAGGAATTTATTGTTGCATTCACCCTTTGCGTAACTTGCATATCTTGCCCATGGATTTGCCGCCTTTGTCTTTCAAGTAGACACTTTTGATATTTTTAACCATTCCAAATTACACTTCTTTTATCTTTGTCTATATGTTTAAGTTTTTAAATTGTTTATTCATTTCAACTTATTTTCTTTGATCTTCATCTTTATTCTTAATTTGAATTCAATAGATTTTCATAGAATTTTCTAATGATTAAAAACATATTTATTAAACAATTTAAATTAATTTATTATAAATTTGAAATGTAATTTATATATTTAAATATATTATTTATAGTTATCATCTCTATTAATTTATTTGTTAATAGAATCATTATTGAAAATCAGTATCCTAAAAATATAAATTATTTCCAATTTTTTTTACGATTTTCATGGTTTACAGTGATAAATTTAAATTATATAAAAAAACATTTAAGCTACACATTCCACAAGCTTAAAAAAATACTAGACAGCTATCAACACATAATCTCCAAAATATGAAGAAAATGTGTTTGTGATAAATAATTAAAAACCATTAAGTTTTACTTGCAAACACATAAATTGTCCACGTTCAACCTATATACTAGTACATTATTTTCAATATTAGTTAAGTTATAATATAACGATATAGTATTATATTATTACGCGCAATTGACTAATCTCATCAATTAGTCGTGACTATATTATTTTAAATATTTGATTCACATGTCGATAAATGTGAGACAACGCCTGGACGACTTTTGTGTGTGTGTATATATATATATATATATAATCAATATTATTCTATAATTATTTTTTTATTATAAATATGTTTTATTTCTGTTTTGGCTTTTTCGCATTAGTTAGAGATTCTGAAAAATGTTAGTATTATATTGTTTCTATTCCTTTTGGCTTTTTCGCATTTTTTGTTTCTTTTTTCTTCCTTTCTTTTTTGTTTCTTCTATTGTTTTCCTTTGCTTTGTTTCTTTGGTCAATGCATGTTTTAGTATGTGAAAATAAGATCTAAGCAAATGATTTGACTTGTGAGCTTTTATATTTAGTATTTGATGTCTTTATCTTAATTTGATAATACTTTTATAATTGGTGAAAATGATTTTATAATTATTGAAATTGATGATGATATTTTTGATTGCCATCAATGTCTTATTTAAAGATATCGGAGAATAGCGAAAAGAAAAAAAATACAAAAAATAAAAAATTGAACACATACTAAGATGGTTCTTGGAATGACCGTCCTAGTATATGCAACATATTACGACGGTTATTTGAACAAACGTCTTAGTATGTATAATTTTCTAAGATGGTTATATTATAACTGTCGTAGAAAATCATTTATCCAGCATACTTACTAAGACGGTTTATGTAACGATCGTCGTAAACCAGCAAATAAAATGATGTCATTTTATAACCATCTTAGAATTCCAGCACTTTCTGCAACGGTTGTTTTCATCACCGTCATTGAAAATCTGACATATAAAACGGTTTTGAAAACCATCATTATATATTTTATGCTTTTTACAATGCTCATTTTTACGACGGTTCAAAACCATCGTAAAATGGGCAATATAACCGACTTAAAAGTCTCTAATTCTAGTAGTGAAAGCAACAACACCCAACCCATATATGTCAATATTTGTAATATTTAGAGAACAAGATGACTACCTAATACCTGGACGTGAAATAAGACATTTGATTAGCTGAAAATTGAATACTGTCTGCAAGGAATATAAGAAACGAATAAAAAATTTAAATAAAAATCACAACAAACTAACATTTGACAATAAGAAAAGAAATATATAAAGACCCAGAGGAAAATGTAATATAACAGGAAAAAAATGTGCATATGACTTATTATATACTTACTAATCAGAGGACCCCATAAAAATAATACAACAAAGAAGAAATGTAATAGTAAAGTGTTTGAAAGAATTGAATCAATCATGTTTATTATATACTTTGCATTCTTCAATTATCCTAGCTAATTTAATCAAGATGATTAGTCTAAAATTACTTGAATGAATCTGCTTGTTTTAGTTTTTCCTCTCTTTTTTTCCCTTGTGTTAAAAAAAATTATTGAGAGAAGAAAAGTACAGGAACAAATTATACTTCATGGAAGTAACGCATGACGCAAAGGGTTAATAACCTTAAATCGATCCCCCGAACAAATTGTTAAAAAAAATTAAATATAATTTCAATTTCATATGTGAAAGGGGTCTCTAATTTATTTTTTATTATTAATTTAATTTCATCAAGTCTCATTAAAATTATTAAAATAAGTATCATATTTAAAAAATAATTTTATCTTAAAATAACTCTCGTGTTGGGTAGTTTTTCAATATAACATTAATTATTTTTTCTATTAATATTTTAAAAAAGATTTATTTTAGTTTTTTAATATAATATTAATGTTATCATTACCTATAAATTAGTAAAATTATCATTATCTTTACTTTATTTATTAGCTTTTAAAACACGTATTTTTGTATCCATATTCCTATTTAGATTATTAAAACTCTTTCATGGAATTGGTTTGTCTAAAGGAGGAGAGAGGTAATGTTTTACTTTATTAGACTAGCTAGTAAGTATCTTTTCTAATAAATTTTATTTAGCTTATAAAAAAAATTCAAACTTAATTGTATTGCTTATTCAAGACAAATATTTTTACATATATACTTGTCCTGGATTCCAATTAGCAGATAGCAATTATGCAAGGTTAGGACAAATGTGAAAAATGAGGATGCATACATATGCAAAGCAGTTGCATTATTTAAATATAAAAAATTTAATATCCTGCATAATTTATATCATATATAATTATCTTTATTTTTTTTTTTTTTGCATTTATCTTAAAGTTTCTCTCTCAAATTTGAAGGAATGCATTTTTATTGTCCCATTTTTATGTTTGTAAACATTTTCCTTTGCAAAAAAAAAAAAAGAACCATTAAGCTAGCGTATAAATAATTGGTGAGAGATTAAATAGCTTAATCAATTTCGTTATATTTAATATTATCATTTATCAAATATTTTTATTTAATTTTAATTTTATTTTTAGTGACTTTTTATTTATTTATATATGATAGTAAGTTTTAATGTAAAATATTTTTATTACTTGCAATTGACACACGCATTCCTTGATATCACTAGCAATCATTATCTGTCATGAAGAACAGTCATCGTAAATGAAAAGCAACAAGTAATGAGATATTACATGGTCATTCACAAACCTCGGAATATAGTTTGTAGCTTTCAGTTGTATTAGGAAACTCAAGATCTACTGTGTGTAAGATTCAGAAAAAAAAAATGATAATGAGAAATAATAATTATTTTTAAGCATAGAATTGCAGTAACAACCAAAATCATATAGAAAGATGCATGCAAGAAACTAAATTTTATACCTAGTAATAAAGAGAAACATTGGGCAATTTTGCTCACTATCATTTGCCACCAAAATTCTACAAGAATAGATGCAAGGTTATATATGTAATTGAAATAAACAAAGATAACTACACCTCGCTCCATCTTCTTTGTGTTGATCCTTAATTATACCTAACAGGATAACACCATTCTCTGTTTGATATCTTAAGTTTAAAAAGAATTTGCTAACTTGCACAAACATTTAGTAAATAACCTAATTCTAGTAGATCAAACAAGAGGTAAATTATTCATCTCGTGTCACTAGCAGCTATATACTGGCACATGCAATTGTATCGAATTTTATCCATGACTTTTTAATTTTAAGAACTAATTACAGCTCTATGTCTACATAAAAAGAAATTTCATGTTACAACTTTTTTTGCTGATACAAAATTCATATTACTTGTTTCAATTTTACATACATTTACACTTATAACAATTAAGTATTTAAGTCAGTCCTTTGCAGTTTCCTGCTTCTCAAATACAATTTTAAGTAGTTGGCTTCATTCATCTTTATGCATGTCAATCAATCCAAGACAGCGGTGCACAGTGGCCAATGTCAAAACCACTATAGCGAGATAATGGTTAGTAGGTTAGCCACTATAATGAAGTTTATTAATACAAATAAGATAATTTAAACTATACACTTAAATATGCTTAAAAAATAAAAATTCGATCTCAAAATTAAGGACATTCTTAGTTAATAGTAAATAAACATAGTCCCAAGCTACCTAGTCAATAATGAAACCTCCCAAGTTACATGCAACTTTGAATTGTTTATCTGAACACAACATAGGAATAAAAAATCGAGGAAAACAAATAGACATGCTAATGAAGGAAAGAAAAGAATAGAGCAGAAAAGGCTAGTGGGTTGGCCTAAAAGTTGCTGGAGCACTCAGGGTTGGTTAGAAACACATAAGAGAGTTGTGGGTTAGACAATTTGTGTTGATTAAAAGAGTTGTGGGCAAATTGCAGAATTATCTCAAAAAGATTGGATGAACAACATACAATTAGGTGGCAAAGAAGGTTTTTTAACCCCCTTGTTACGAATCAAGGTCACTAATAATACTATAGCTGCTAATAGCTGTAATTATATCTTTCATCAATTTTGATTTTTTTTTCTGCTCAAACTTCAACTCTCGCAGGGTTCCTCAATCATGCCTTAGCAAGCTCTTCAATCGCCTCAATTTAAGTAACAGAGAACAAACTAGTTTGGTGGGTGAAAATCGAAATTAGTTAAACAAGACCCAAATCATAATAACAGGTTAATATCCATCTACCTCATCACCATTGACTTCAGACTTTAACTTGTCAGACTCGTATTCCTCTAGATTCTTCCCCTCCTAACACATCAAAATAACAAGTTCAATCAATTATTGCAGTATATTACATTATACTATAAAATAAGAGTAAGTAGTATAAGGTAAAAAGTATTCACCAATTTCTTATTGTAAGCCAAAATAGTTTTCTCATACTCTTGTTTCTTCTTTTCGGCCGTAGCAACGAAGAGACCTTTTCCTGAACCATTAAATTAATGCAAACTAGGTTACAAAAATGTGGATATCATCAATAAATTAGGATGCTCCTTCTTGAACTGCTCTCTGAACTTTGACCTAAACCAAACAATCACAAAAACTTCAATCGCGAGAACACAAAAAAAAAAAAACGAAACGAAACGAAAACAAATTCGGTATCAAAAGCAAACGAAAATTTGTACATGAAAATGAAAAAAGCGCTTGGAGGTCTCTTTCACTTGTTAGGAACCTTAGTAGCTTTCTTCTATTGTTTCCATCCGACAGCACCAGTGCCCTTGCGCTTCAACCTAAATGGCGCATCGCAAAAAAAAAAACGTTAAATGACAACCAAAAGATAAAAACGCAGAACACAAAATGATGAATGACAGATCGGAAAAACCAGATCTAAAAAATATATTCGTTTGTGGAGAAGAGAATGAGTAATTTTATATCCTTAGAATAACACAAAAGCAAAGTCTAAGTACATTGTTGCGCGAAACCGATCGAAACAACAACAAGAGAAGCCCAAGCACGCGTATGATTTTTATTTACCACAAAGTTGCTGATTCCCGACGGCACGTGTCATTGAGGTCAATTCCGAAAACGGTGTATATCTTATGGTTGTTCGGCGCCGGTGCACAGACATTGTAGGAATCTGAGAGAAAGAGAGAGAAAGAGAGAAAGTGAGTGAG